>NC_142028.1:69246198-69594531 GCF_982192425.1 Myodes glareolus | reverse complement strand
CCTTTCATCCCAGCACTCAGGAGGCAGGGGCAACCTGGTCTATAGAGCAAGTTCCAAGACAGCCAAAACTACACAAAGAAACCCTGTCTTGAAAGAAAAAAGGACGTTTAGAAATCACTTCACTGCTAAATGTACAAACTTTTCAAATTTGTGATTTGAATATGTTTGTGTACACACATGCGTGCTATGGTATACCTGTGGGAATCCAAGAACAACTTTGGGGAGTTGGTTCTTGCTTTTTTCCCCATGTATTCTGCTGCGTATTGAACTCAGATTGTAAGGTTGGGCAGTAAGTCCCTTCACCAGCTGAGCCAACTTGCCAGCTCAAAGCATACAAACTTTTGTATAATTTCCTCCATTTCATGGGTTCTGGACTTGTTTAACATTTTATCCAGCCACTCTTTGGAGAGTCATTATTTGAGTCTAGGTCACAGAGATAAGACAATCACATGAGAAATGCTGTGGAAAGCTTGGCACATGCTGTCTGTGCATGGATACCCAAAATAAGCCATTCATTGTTTCTAGGCTCAGTGCTCATTCTGAATTCTGGCCTGGGACAACTCTTTGGAAAGAGGTCTCCTTATATTTCTACTTATACTTCCTGGTCCTCGTTTGACGTGGCTTCTGCTTCCTTGGACTTGTGTCTATTTTTCTATGTTCCTCCTCTGCTCCCTGTTCCTGATAGCCAAGGAAGACACTCTGATCAGCTGGTTTCATTGCCTTGGTACCTTTCCTCCGGAACCACAGTTCTGTCACTTTGGTCCTTTACAGTACTGGCTGCTGTGCTGATATCCGTTGGCTCAGAGTAGATGAGCGATGCAGTTCAAATTTGAGGGTCTTCCCTTCTTTGCTTAGATCTGAGAGGAGGATTGCTCACCTGAGAGCCAGGTAGGAATTCAAGCATGGGTTTCCTTTTCTGGTTCTGCTTGTCTCTTCATGCCTCTTTTGGTCCTCTCTAGCTTCCACCTTCCTCACCACTGGAAGTTCCCGCAGAAAAAACCCAGAACAACCCAGAAGAAGAGATCTCAGAAACCCTAGCTGAAAAGTCAGATTCTGTCATTGAAAAGGAACCAGAAGCAGGCCATTCCCAGGACTCAAACTCGGAGATGCAACAGATCCTCGCACGCGTTCGCCAGAACTTCGGCAAAATCAATGTGGGACCTCAGTTTTCTGAGGAGGACCTGGTTCCTGTGGAGCTGTCAGACATGGAAGACGATCTGGAAAGCCTTTCTGCAGAAGAAGAGGAGGAACAGGAGCAGTCAGGAGCAGGATCAGTGAATGCTGTGGAAGAGCCTTCCCAGGACTCTCAGGAAGAACCAGTGGAAAAGGACACCAAAACAGTGATTAGAGCCTTAGATGAAAAGATTGCCAAGTACCAGAGGTTTCTAAATAAAGCCAAAGCTAGAAAGTTCTCAGCCATCAGGTAAAATCTTCTTTCTTCTACTCCTCCTCCTCTTTTCCTCCCTCTCTTCCTCCTCCTCTTCCTCCTCTTCCTCCTCCTATGCTTCCCCTCTTCCTTCTTCCTCCTCTTTCTTCTTCCTCCTCCTTTTTCTCTTTTCTTCCCTCCCTCCCTTCTTCCTTCTTTCTTTTTCTTTGTTCTCTCTTCTTTTTCTTCCTTCTTTCTTCTCTCTTTCTTCCTAATTAGCTTACGTGGTTTTTCCTCACTTGCCATGAACATTGACTTTGATGTTAGAATTTTAAAGGGCGTAGGATGGAAGCCAGGGCCTGTGTCTACCAGGCAAGTGCTCTACCACTTAGCTGCAATCCCAATCTGAGTAGTATTTTACTAGGAGTGATTGCTTTAAAAAAAACAAAACAAAACAAAAAACCGGGTTTTGTAACACATACCTTTAATCCCAGCACTCTGGAGGCAGAGGCAGGTGGATCTCTGTGAGTTCAAAGCCAGCCTGGTCTACAGGAACTAGTTTCAGGACAGGCTCCAAAGCTACAGAGAAACTCTGTCTGACATTTCCAGCCACCTGAAGCCAAGGACCTGGTTATCTATATTTAGCTCGAGCAATAAAAGCTGATGGACACTGGCCGTATCACCTGCAGTCACCACAAACATGGAGTTTCCTTTTCACCTCTCCACATCAGCCTGTTGAGGGCAGTTAAAAGGGAGTGCTGGGCAACTTTGTGACCTCACTTTTATTTTTCAGAATATCCAAGGGCTTAAGTGAAAAGGTTTTTGCAAAATATGAAGAAGAAAAGAAAATGTCTTCAAAAGTCAGGGATGCAGGTAAGGTCGATTCTTTGAACCTTTTAGACTTGTATTGTAGTTTTAGGATAATTTCCTCCATTCAGGCAGATGCTAGGCATCTGGTTCCACATCCTACTTCCATGCAAATTGGATTCTCCAATTGGAATTCTGCACATTTGTTAAGATCAAAGTTGATAGCTCGGGAATATTGCTTTTCAGAAGTGCATTTTGCAGGTGGTGGTGGCGCATGGGTTTAATCTCAGCAGGCTAGAGGCGGGTGGATCTCTGTGATTTCGAGGCCAGCCTGGTCTACAGAATGAGTTCCAGGACACCCAGGGCTACACAGAGAAACCCTGTCTCGAAAAACAAAAAGAGAAAGCCTCATTTTTGCCAGACAATGCTGGCACACACATTTAATGCCTTCAGTTGGGAAACAGAGACAAGCGGATCTCTGTGAGTTGAAGGCCAACCTGATCTACAATGTGAGTTCCAGGACAGCCACGGCAACACAGAGAAACCCTTCTCACAAAAACAAAAGTGCATTTTAATAATTCACAGTTGAAGAGAAGGGTCTTTAGCCAAATTGGGGCAAGAGGTCTGTCTTAGCTACTTTTCTATTGCTGTGATAAAGCACATGACCAGAGCAGCTAATAGAAGGAAGGGCTTCATTGGGGCTTACAGTTCCAGAGGGGTAGGAATCCATCATTGGAAGGGAGCGTGCAGCAGGCAGGCAGACATGGCACTTGCCAGGCAATTCATACCCCATTCCACAAACAGGAAGCAGGTCGCACATTGAGGATGGCTGAAGGCTTTTTTAGCCTCGGAGCCCACCTCTGTGACACATGTCACCTTTTCCAAGCTGTTCCACCACGTAGGGACCAAGTATTCAAACTTTATGAGCCATTGGGACCATTCCCTCCAGACCAGCACAGATGTCATATAAACTTACTGATAATGTCTGAGTGCTGCAGCTCAGATCCCACTGTGGCCCTGGCCTGCTGCTGTAGCCCTGCTTCTCTCTGCCTCCTTACCCAGGGCTTATACCGCTGTAGTCTTCCAAACAGATTTTGAAATACTGTTTCTATTTTTAATCTCCTTCTGTTTTATGTATCATTTATACCCAGCACCCACCAAAAAGGGAAGGAAGCGGAATGCAGAGATGGAAGAAGAACCGTCAAATAAATCTCAGAGGATGCTGACCTGTAAGGAAGTAAGTATTCTGCTTCTTTTAATGAAAGTAGAAATCCAGCTAGGCATGGTGGCGTATCCTCACCATGCTCACCATGCCTTTAGTCCCAGCATTAGGAGGCAGAGGCAAGCAGATCTCTTGAGTTTGAGGTCAATCTGGCTTACATAGTGAGTCCTTACCTTAGACAGCCAGAGCTGCATAGTGAAACCCTGTCAGGGGAAGACAACAACAACAATAACAACAACAAAAACAGTAGAAGTTTATTTTGAGGTTTGTTTTTTACATTTATTATGTGCACAGGCATCTCATGACATGGTACGCTCCTGGAGATCAGAAGACAACTTGTTGGTTCTCTCTATCATATAAGTTTTTGGACCCTTGAGCCATCCCTTCAGCTTTTTGTTTGTTTGTTCGTTCTTTTCTTTGGTATGCAGTCCCCTTATCTTGGTCTCTCAAATGCCCAGTTTACAGGTATAAGCTATCCTACCGAACTAGAAGTCCGGTTCCCAAGACCCATTCTATCAGAAACAAGAATTTAGAGCTGAGAGTTCTAGGAACCCCACTAACCAACACAGAGGCTTAATTTTACTTATAAATGCTTGGCCAATAGCTCAGGCTTGTTGCAATCTAACTCTTACACTTAAATTAGCCCATATTTCTCATCTATGCTTTGCTTTGTGGGACATGGCTTGTTAACCTCATTTTCTATACGTTCTGCTTCCTTGGCAGCTAGCTGATGTCTCTCCTGATTCTGCCCTTCTTCATCCCAGTATCCTCAGTTTGATTGTCCCGCCTAACATTATCCTGCCTTGCTATAGGCCAGTCAGCTTCTTTATTAACCAGTGAGAGTCATACATATTCATAGTGTACAGACATATTATTCCACAACAGACCTGATGTAATTTAATTTCGGTCAAGAAGTGGCCCACTAAATAAAGGTCCTTGAGTCTGAGTCTTAGTTTCAGGAATTCTAGGTTACCATCTTCAAACCTGTGCCCTGTTGACCAAAAGAGTTGGATAGTTTTGTCTGGGTCCAGGGAGGTGATAGTCAAAGAGTACAGCTGGTGAGGCAGGTAGATAACTGACCCCTGGGAACACAGCTTTGCATAACGGAAGCAGACCCCCTGGGGAGAGGATGAGGGCTGGACCAGTGAGAGTCTGCTGGGGGTCATCAGGTCTCAGGTGGACACTCCCCAGCTTTGCTTCCATTGTTGTGGTGGCTGCACAGCCGTGGAGAGGGCTGGGAACCAGGCTTCTCTCCATGACCTTCAGTGTTTAACTGATTTTATTTGTCATTTTTTACAGCGGAGAAGAGCGGCACGTCAGCAACAATCCAAAAAAGTTGGTGTGCGCTACTATGACACACACAATGTGAAAAATAGAAACAGGAACAAAAAGAAGGAGAATGACTCAGAGGGACAGAAACACAAACACAAGAAATTCAGACAGAAGCAATAACATCTAGAAAGTTGTTTATTAAATTATACAAAAATATGCTAGTAGGAATTGTGTTCATTCTTTCATGCCCAGTTGGCATCTATAAGACAACACACTTGGGGAGCTCAGCAGTTGAGGCTGTGCCCCAGTGCTAGGAACAACAGTAAATCCTCAGCCCCAGAGTTTTTCAAACACTTGTCCTGGCCCTTGGTTCTTCCAGAGTGTGACCCTGTGTGTGTGAGAGAGAGACTGTCTGTTTCTTTACTGAGCAGTGCTGGGGATGGGAGCCTACAAAGGAAGCTGTAGGAGCACGAGGGCCTCGGAGATACTCGTGATGAGACTGGAGGAGCAAGGATGCTCCAGCAACTGCCTTGAGCCTGCTTGGTTAGGGTACAAATGCTTTTCTGTCTGGGCAGCAAAGCCATCACACCACAAGGAATGGGCTCTTCCAGGAAGGTGGCAGACTTAGTTCCTCAGGATCCTGGGGTGACAAAGACGTGACTCTGATATAAGGTCAGAGTGTGTGGGGTATATTCAACTAAGAAGAGCTCTTGGGATCATACTGCAATACGCCTTGACTAGGATGGAGGGCAAAGCTGCTAAGAAGTGAGTCCTTTCTGGCACTCCTTCGGGCATTCCTACCAATGGCAAGGAAATGATAGTGCCACCTGAAGAACAGGACTTCTGACACTTGCCTGAATGATGGGTGTCACCAAACTCACTGTCCTCTCCCACCCTGGGTTTCCCTGAATGGAAATCAATCTGTAATTTAAGTCTTCTGGAGGCCATAACCTGAGTAGAACTGCAGTGACATGTGGCTACCTGCTTAGCTGTTCACTGATGGCTATTAGGGAGTGTAGAGTCAGGCTTTGATGTCCTTCCTGCAGAAGCTGAGTAGTGGGGAGGGCCTGGCATGGAGGCATCTCTCAAGATACTGGGATTTTGCCTCTCAGCGAGCATGGGTTTGCCTGCTGTTTTTTGCAGAACCAGGCAGACTGAGGATAGGCTGCTGACTTGGGTGGGGATGAGACTAACAGCGAACTCTGAAATAAGTTGCTAAGAGTTACACTAAAGTGAGGAAGTGGAAGGATGGGGCCAGGGAAACCCAAGCTACAAGGTGAACTGTGAACTGAACTTGGTACAAAAGTCATTTATCCAGGGAAACATTTGCTACCTGTTATTGAGATGGCAAATCCCCAGGCCAGTCTATAAACTGTACATGGGCGTGGGGTTACACCACCTTCCACAGCCCAACCAGGAGCCTGGCTGCCAGACCTTAGGTGTTTCACAGCACTGGGCAACAGTTCTAACAATTACATGAGTGGTGATCAGGGGAGGGGATGGCTTGTTCACTCAGGAAACTGGCTTTTTATTACAATGGGCTTATGATGCAGCGTAGTGCCTGCCGAGACTCATGGAAATTATCACTTCTTTGGTGCGATAATGCCTTCCAGTTGGGCCTGAAAAACAAAACAAAAAACTCCATTAATATTTGCACCTTGCACCCTAACAACACATAGCTGAGCCCCGGAGGAATAGCCCAAAGGCTGGCACTCTGAGCAACACCCCCTTCTGACTCAGCTCCATACTTTCTAGATTAGCGGGATTCAAGCTTGGCATGGTTTTGTTACATGAGCAGAAACCAGAGCTGTCCTGGTTTCCATACAATAATTGCTCAGTGTATAATAGAAAGCACAGAGAGGGAAATGGGATGAAAGTTGTTGAAATAGTGGTTTCCCATCACTCCTGCTTTAAGCCTGAGTATGTCCACTAAGCTAAACATTGGGCTCTCTGGCTTAGTACCATGGAGCTCTGGTTGGACCAGAGGTCTGGGAAATGGCCACTGAGACAGCTTGACACTCAATTAGAAGAAATGGCTCCCAGTGGGGAGGGAAAGCTTAAGACACTAGGGGGTTATTTGCTCGGTTCCTCTAGCAGCCAGCAGTGATTTACTGCAGTGATGTGTGAACAGACCTTTAAGAAGGTCTATCCAGGGAACTGAAAACACTGCTTTCTTTTTAGTGCAGCTTTGAGCCAATAAAAAGCTTTCTTGTAAAGAATCCTTCGCCCTGGGGATTTCAAGGCTGCCTTTGGATGTTAGAAGGATGCTAAGGTATTCAGCTTTGGTATTGTTGGAACTAAGGAACCAGCTTTGGAATCTGCTGAGTCAACATTTACATCTGGCTGGGGAACTCTCCAGCTTTTCTTCTAATAAACTCTGGAGCAACTAGCAAAATCTCTCATCCTCTGCTGAAGGCTCATACAAAGCCTTCCTTATCTCAAGGGCAGACCTTTTGGCTTTAAGTAAGGGAGGTAGGAGAGAGCTGCTTATAGGCACCATATTTTGAAGAGGGATGCTTAAACCTCAGCAAGCCCCGGAGCCTTTCAAGGCCTTTAAGCTGCGCTGTTGGGCACCAGTCCCATAGCTTCTGTTTAGCACATCTGGGGATGACCAATAATTATTTATAAAAGTTGCCCTGTGATAAGGGTAATGCTTGTCTGGGGTTCAGCCTTTGCAGCCTGAGGCCCAGCCTCCTTCCCATTCAGCCCTCTTTCTCAGCACCACAGCTGGGCTGAGGAAAACCACCTCCAGCTGACCTCCTCTGCCATGCACCTAGCGGGGCTTCCCACATGTCTTTATTTCAAGAGCCTTCTCTGCTTTTGTCACGGTGTATGAAGATGCCAGGGTGGCTGGCACTCCTGTTAGAGCCTGCTGAGGAGACCTGGTCCACAGAGGTGGTCTCCAGCGACCAGCTTGAGGGGACAGAAGCTGTTGTCATCCTCTCTGACTATGAGCATGTCTCCCAGGAGGGAAAGAGATCAGCAAGCATGATGCTGTCCACTGGAGGGGCAGGCTGGAGTGTTGACTAGTGACTAGACTTCCTACACAGCCTAAGGGATACAGAACATAGAAAAGGAGCCCCACACCACCCCAGTTAGCTTCCCGTACTCCTTGGCAGTATGAGTGGGCCAGCATTTAAAGGTGATGGGCACAGGCCTGTAATCCCAGCTACTGGAGAGGCAGAGGCAGGAGAATTCCAAGTTCACAGCCTCCCTGGGTTACAGTGAGTTCAAGGCTAGCCTAGGAAATGCAGGTCCTGTTTCCAACTGAAAACTAAAAGGAGAGCAGGAAAATGGACCTGGGTTCGTTTCCCAGCACCCACAAAGTGGCTTACAACTATCCATAACCCCAGTCCTAGGGGAGCCAACAGACACACATGTGGTGTACGTATGTGCATGCAGGCAAAACATTCATACACAGAAAGAAAAGTAAAGTTTTTAATAAACTCTTTACAGCCAGGGATGATACACAGAGAAACCCTGTCTTGAAAAGCAAAAACCAAAAAAAAAAAAAACAAAAACCAAACAACTCTTTAAAAGAAAATTAAAAAGAGCTGGTCATGGTGGCACATGCCTGTAATCCCAGCAGTACAGAGACTATGAAGAGTGTGAGTTTGAGGCTAACCTGGGCTACATGAGAGACCCTGTCTCAAAAATCCAAACAAGAAAAAGAAAAGTAGAAAGGAGGGCTGAAGTTAGAATTTCAGGTATAATGACTGCCTAGTGTTCTTCACGACACCGAATCTCCACTACTCCACAAAAAGGAAGCCACAAATGCGCTCTTTTACCTTCAGCTGCTGGTTGGTCCTCTTCAGGAACTGGATCTCCTCATTGTGCTTCTTCTCCTCCACCTGTCGCCTCTCACTCTCCCGCTTCTCGGTGGCCTCGCATTTTGCCTTCTGTTCATTCACTTGCCTCTCCAAATCTCTCTTTTCTGTCTCCAAGTCTGCAATCTGAAGATAGAATGGCCGTCATCCTGGGACATCCCCCACATGGATGAGTGCTGGGAGAGCCTGGCTGGGGAGGCTTAGGACATTATTGTCCAGCCTAAGACAATGCTAGGGTATGTGCTGCCATCCAGTGGGAAGTCCGCGATTGACATGGAGCGTCCTCAGACAACACCACCTCCTCATTGAGGCCTTGCACCCTCAGGACCAGAATCCAGGGCTGCAATGACAACTGCATGTCTGGGAGCCATGAGGGCATAGTGAACCCCACTCACTTTCCTCTCCATATCTGACTTCCCCTGTTCGGCTTGCAGTGCTTTCCTCATGCCGAACGCCACGCTGCTCTCATACAGAGTCTGGTAGGCGGCGATGGTCATGCGGATCTCATCCCGGACGCGCAGCAGCAGCAGCCCTCTCTCTGCGCAGTTGATGGTGACCTCCCGGATCAGCTCATCTTCCGCGCGCACACAGGGAGAGAAGAGGCAGTGGTGAGGGGGCGTGCCCTTTGCCTATGACAAACCACCCTTCCTCTTCTTGAGAGGCATGGATCTGGGAAAATGACGGCTGGTAAAAGGAAGAGCCCCAGCCCAACAGTGGTGGCGCAATGCCTTTAATCCCAGCACTCAGGAGGCAGAGGCAGGCAGATCTCTGTGAGTTCGAGGTCAGTCTGATCTATGAAGCAAGTTCCAGGACAATCAGAGCTAACACAGAGAAACCCTGTCTTGAAAAACAAAGTAGGATTTCCAACAGTCATATAAGAAGCCAGGCACAGCGGCACCCATGTAATTCTAGCCCTGGACAAGTGGAGACAGGAACCCCCATAGAGCTTGGGGGACAGTTAGTCTTGCTAAATCAAAGAACTCCAGGCTCAGTGAAAAACTATGTTTCAAAAACAAGGTAGAGGGGCTGCAGGGATGAGTCAGCAGTTACAGAAGATCACTGGTTTCTTTTCCAGAAAAATCCATGTTTGGTAACTAAGAATTATCTGTAACTCTAGTTCCAAGGGATCCAATACTCTCTTCCGGCCTCCTTGGATGCTACATAGATAGACATACATACAGGTGAAATACCCACATACAAAGTCTTTTGAAAGATTCCCCCCACCCAAAAAAAAATGGAGAATGATAGAAGACATTTGACATCGACTTTTGGACTTCACCCATGTACACACACATTCATATACAACCATACATATGTACACACATATACATGCATACAGCACACACAAAAACTAAAACTATGGCCTATAAGAAGGCGCTGTGAGAGAGTGTATTCCATGACCCAGTGAACTGGCCATAAAGTCACTCCTCTCAACCCAACACTTGGAAGGAGCATGCGGTCAGCAAGCTTAGCGTGGAGAGAGAGAGAGAGAGAGAGAGGTTAGAGCCCCAGGTTTTTTGTGGGTGTTGGTTCCCTTGCTTCCATGTTCAGGCACAAAGTGGGTATAAGAAGAACTGTCCTTCCCAAACGGTGCTGTTTAAAAGCACACCTGCTAAACCAGGTAGCAGTGGCACACATCATTAATCCCAGCACTCAGGAGGCAGAGGCCGGTGGATCTCTGAGTTCAAGGCCAGCCTGGTCTACGGACCAGGTATTCCAGGTCCTGGTATTCCAGGACCACAAAGACTACACAAAGAAACCCTGACTCTGTAAACAAAAACCAAAAATCAAAACAAAAATGCACTCCTGTTGGCTAGACTGGTTTGTGATTAAGAACAGCAGGGCTGCCGGACGGCGATGGCACACACCTTTAGTCCCAGCACTTGGGTGGCAGAGGCAGGCAGTGAATTTGAGGCCGGCTTGGTCTACAAACCAAGTTCCAAGTCAGTCAGGACTATTACACAGAGAAACCCTGTCTCAAAAAACCAAAAAACAAAAGAAGAAAACAAAACAAACAAATACACACACACACACACACACACACACACACAAAAAACCCAGCAGGATCTAGAACTTTCTTCTCTCCTGTAAGTACCCAAATTGGAGGGCAAACCACACTCATACTAAGCAGGCTAAGGCCCAAGGCCGCTCACTGAATCTGCAGCTCCTGAGAGTGGAGGGAGTTTGCAGTGGAGAGCCCACAGCGCCAGGATGACTGAACAGAGGGCAGAGGTTGACATCAGTACTCAGTGGGCACATCTTAAATCCCTGTGTCATGCTAACAATAAATGACCGAAGTGTCTTTCTGGAATGTGGGCAGAGAGTAGCTGGATAGACATAAAGGAAGATATTAATTTTCTGATTAAAATATTAGTGTATTGAGCTGAGAGCTAGCTCAGTGGTTAAGAGTACTTGCTTTTCCAAAGGACCAGAGTTCAGTTCCTAACTCCCATGTCTGGTGTTCACAACTGCCTATAACTCCAGCTCAGAGCATCCAATGCCCTCTTCTGTCTTTCATGGGCACCTTCACACACATACCACACACACACACACACACACACACATACCACACACACACACACACACACACAAATAAAATAAATGTTGTGTTAAACTTATTATTATAATTAATTCAGTTATTTATTTATTTTGGTTTTTTTTGAGACAGGGTTTCTCTGTATAGTCTGAAGCCTGTCCTGGAACTCACTCTGTAGACCAGGCTGGCCTTGAACTCACAGAGATCCACCTACCTCTACCTCCTGAGTGCTGGAGTTAAAGGCATCACCACCACTATCCAGCTTAAAAATTATTTTATTTTAAAAATTATCAAGAGATGACTCGATAGTTAAGAGCACTGACTGCTCTTCCAGAGGAGGTGGGCTCAGTTCCCAGTACCCACATGACAGTTCACACATGTCTGTAATTCCAGTCCCTGAGTGCTGGGATTAAAGGTGTGAGCCACCACTGTTCAGCTGCTATATTCTGAAATATATAAATATAATCTGTCCACTCCATACAATGTAAGTTGTGTGTATATGTTTCCAGGGATGATCATTTGGTATCGAAAAATAAATTTAAAAAAAATTTATAAAGCGAGGAGTAGTGACGTATACCTTTAACTCGAATACTAAGGAGGCAGAGGCAGGCGGACCTGAGTCCAGGCCAAAGGGCTAGATATTGAGACCCTGTCAAAAAAAAAAGTACAGCCTCATTATGGAAATCCTTGGGGGGGAACATCAACAAAGACTCAAAATAAGAAGTCTTTTTTCTCTTATTTTCTTCTTTTTTAATGGAGCCTTGGCTAGCCTGGAACTCACTATGTAGACCAGGTTGGCCTCAAACCAGAGAACTGCCTGCCTCTGCCTTCCAAGGCCTGTATTAAAGGCATGTGCCCCCACACCTGGCTAAAATAGAAGCTCTTACCTTATTCCAAATACCTAGTAAGGGGGCCAGTGAGATGATTTAGTGGGTAAAAGCACCTGCCACCACGCCTGATGACCTGAGCCAATCACCAGAACCCACACAGTAGAAGGAGAGAGTTATCTTTTGACCTCTATACTCAATGCTTGACACATGTGTGCCCTCATAAAAACATGCATGCATACATGTGTGCACCCACACCCAAAATAAATCTCAATCTACATGAAAATCAAACCAACATCCGTGTGGGATACGGCACCCAGGTGCCTAGCTGAGGTGGAGACTGGAGGGGGAAGGGAATGTACCCAGCAGCTGTGGCGAATCAGGAAAAAGGAGAAGAGAGGATCCCTAAATCGGGGGAGGTGTGTAGTTTGGGGGTAACCAGGGCTTGGTTTGGTGCTGGAAGGAGGCAGACGGTGTACAGCGCTCACCCCACCAAGCCTCCTCACCGAAACACTGCGAATAGAGTTCCCTGCGCACGGGGCAGATGCCCGTCTCCCTGGCCTGTCTCTGCTGCAGCTTCAGGTCCAGCTGCTCCTGGAGATGCACCACATCCATTCTGGTGCTGGGTGTGCTGGACACCTGCTGGATCCATAGCTGCGTGTCTTCCACCCACTCCCTATGATACAGATACAAGTCACCCGATGTGAGCAAAGGGCCTGAGCAGGAGTGACAGGCAGCATAGTCATCAAGCCACCAGAATCCACTTCCCTCTCCTTCCCAAGCCATACCCACTATGCAGCCTCCACAGGACACCTCCCTCAGGGTTGGGTAGATGATGGGTAATCTCTGTAGTCCATGAGATCACGACTCTGTTCCAGGTCATACCTGCCTAGCATGTTGAGGACAGGTGTATGGTCCTGCTGCTTGATTTGAACAGAAGATGCAGTGGGAAATCCCCACACTAGCTTGCGGTGGAGACACGGAATACCATTAAACTCATGCAAGCCCATAAGAAGTATTTATGTACGGTGGGAGCATGTGTGTTCTTGAAGGGCTGTGTTTGCAATGGCTGCCCATAATGAATTCTGTGCTGGAGGCACAGCCAATTCCTGCAGTGACAAAGGCAGAATGGCAAGGGAGGGAGGACGTCTATGTGGGTGGGAGAAAATCCGCTGTTAAATGACACCTGTCTCCTGATCTCCATCTCTGGAGAAGATCACAGGTTCTGTGTGGTTCCTTTATTCTCTGAGAAAGAGCTTTCTTGCCTTGGGTATAAAAATGTCCATTAGGTTGAGGCTTTTGAGAATTCTAGCCAGGCTATGTAGCCCGGGTTGACCTCAAATTCTTATCCTCCTGCCTCTGCCTCCTGTATTCTGGGATTAAAGGCGAGATTCAGCCGGCATTGCCTTATTGGACATTTGTGAGTTTTGTTTTTTTTTTTTTGAGACACAACCTTGCTATGCAGCACTAGCTGGCCTGGCACTCCTTTTGCAGTGGCTCAGGTTGGCCTTGCCTTTGAGGCAATTCTCCTGTCTAGCAGAGTGCCACCACACCAGACTCTCTATGGGGATTTATTCCCCCCCCAGAGAAAGGGTTTCTCTGTGTAATATTCCTAACTTTCCTGTAACTCTCTCTGTAGACCAGGCTGGCCTTGAAATCATGGAGATCCACCTGCCTCTGTCTCCCAAGTGCTGGGATTAAAGGTGTGGGCCACCACCTCCCAGCTTCTACAGGAAATCTTGATGGCACTACCAAGAAAGCAGAATATTGGGAATGGGGTTTAGGAGGCACAGGGCTGGACTAGAGACCTATATTTGAAAGCTGATTGAGTAGCTGGCATATAAAGTCATGAGACTGCTCAGAATATGGATGGTATGAGGATGCATTTAGAGATTTCCTGCTTGGCTGTGAGCTCCAGTCGTAGTCAGACTCCATGAAATCCAGAAAGCTGAGAGAAAACCCAAGGCAGAACACAGGTGAACTTTCTGGCCCCACACAGGTACACTTCCTGGCCTGACACACCTAAGTTCTGGGGCCAAGAGTTTGGACCTTAGTCCAGCCACTGCATCCCCCAACCCTTTTATTTATTTATTTATTTATTTATTTATTTATTTATTTATTTTTTACCTTGGTGGCAAGATGGCATTCAAGATTTCTTCTGCCTGTTTCGCAGGATCTGGGACACAGGAAGTTGAGGGTAGTTTGCCCTTGGGTGGCTGTGGGACTGGACCTGAGGGCCCAGGCTGCTGGGGGCTGACTTTCAGTGACCGAGCCTAAGAGACAGGTGAGACAGGACATCCAGTTTGCTCCAGATTTCTTGTACAGGTTTCTCAATTTCCAGACGACTTCCCTCATCTATGGTCTCAACAGAAGTATGAGCTGAAGAGACCAAGAGGGCTATCTGGCTCTGGCCCTGTGTTTGAACTGGTGTCTCTAGAGATGGAGAAGTCACTACCTGGCCCATATTTGGACCTGCCTACCACAAACCCCATCCATTTCCCGGAGACTTCTTTCTCATCATAAATCTGCCCTTTGGGGTCACAGTTAGGCTTGTCTTATTCCTTTCCCAATCTCCGTCGTCCCTGTCCCAATTCCCTTGGCTGTCAGTCCCAGCAGCCCCTGTCTCCTGAAATTCCAGAGATTCTCAAAGCTGGGATGTCTTCCTCCACGAGAATCTGTAGGATCTCGCACCCCGTGAGACCTGTTCATACCTTGGGGCTCCGTTTTTCTGTGTTCCGGCTCACCAACACCGGGGTGTCATATTTGAGCAGAGAGTCTGCGGGGGGTATCATAGTGGCAGCTGGGCTGGTAACTCTGTAGTGGTCCCTCCAGAAGGGGCCTTGTTTGCGGTCACCATGGAAACTCCTCCTCGCCTGGCCTCAAGGATGGGGCGGGGCTTCGTAGGGAGGCGGAGCTGGCCGCGTGCAAATTTTATTCTACTGAGCTAGCTCCGCAAGCCCCTGGCTACTTGGTGAACAAGACTGGATGGAGCCCTAGCGCTAGATCCGATAAGGGATGTGATGAATGGGCAGACCACCTTTGCTGAGCCCAGCGTTTGAGAGGCAAAGTCAGGCAGATCTCCGGGTTCGAGGTCAGCCTGTATACAGAGTAAATTCTAGGACAGCCAGGGATACATATAGAAACCCTGTCTGGAAAAACAAAACAAAAAGGATTTTTTAAAAAATTAGTTTGATCATTTTTGAGATTCTGGGGGTTGCCCCCAGGGCTTGGCACACTCGAGGCAAACGCTCACTGTACAGCTAAGCCACATCCCCAGGCTTTCCGCCCCTTTTAACTTCAATCATTTCTATTAGGCGGCGCTGCGGACGGAATCCAGGGCTTTGGGTTCGGCTACGCAATCGCTCTACCTGAGACAACTTTTTCAAATTTTAAGATAGAGTTGTCACTGAATTGCCCAGGCTGGCCTCGAATTTACAGCGATCCTCCTGTTTCAGTCTTCCGAGGTCTGGCCCTGACTTTCCAGCCCTCCAGTCCCACTTGCTAGCAGCCCAGATCCCTCTGCCGCCAGTCGGGGTATACCCAGCGTGCGAACCCTATCACCTGCGGCCCCGCCCACCAGGGCCTCGCCGTGAGGGCTTCTGGGATAGCTCGCTGCCCGGAAGCGGAAGTGCAAAGGTCGGCCCGTCACTTCCTTTGGCTCGAGTGGCTCAACGGACCGTGCAAGTGGCTCTCGGCCGGGCCGCAGGATGAAGGAGGGGAAGAGCGAACGGGAGCGAAGCGGCCGACGGCGACACCGGACGGACGACGCGCTGGCGACCGTAGTGGTGAAACAGGAGCGTCTGAGCCCCGAACCTGTCGCGCACCGCCGACCCGACGCCCCAGCCGCTAACCCGTCCCCGCCCGCCGCTGAGCCAGGCCGCGGCGGCCACCGCGGGAGTCGAGGCCGGGGAGCGAGCCGGTGAGCGGGCCGCGGCCGGGATGGCGCGGGTTCCGGGCGGTGCGAGCGACTCGGGATGCAGAGCACCTGTTGAGTTGCAATGAGATTCCCCCGCCTGCCCACGGTGGACGGTGGGAATGTCTTTCCACTCGTCTGCCGTCAAAGAGTGTCTCACGTTGGGTCTTGGCGACTTCTTCGCAGCACTCATTCGCCGATGCCTCCGTACAGCATCGATTTACTGAGTGCATAGTGTGGGGCTAAAGATCAATTGAGGTACTGGGCCACAGGGTGAGGAGAGATGGTTTGATCCTGGCGAAACTGGGCGTACTCTAACCCTAAGAAAGAAAATAAAATAACAAGTAGATAGGTTCGATTAGTGTTAATGATGGATTAAAACAGTAATGTGGCCGGGCGGTGGTGGCGCACGCCTTTAATCAAAGCACGCGAGCGTGATCACCACAGAGAAAAATATATACAAAGAACCTGAAGTAGAACTGTGTTTGTTTTAAAAGTTGGGACAAAACATCCAGTGTATCTGGACTTGAGTGATGGAGGAGCATTATAGGCTGGTAGGAATAACGTGGGATGGAGGACAGGGTGGGTCCCTAGGTCTTGCCACGGGATTGGATGTGGTTGCTGGAGAAAGGAGTGTGTTAGGAAAAAAAAAACACAGTCAGGATTGACTTCCTGGATAGTGGTGCCAATTAGTAGGATGACAGACTACTGGAGAAAGAAAGGTGTTTGAGCTTTGGGGTTCAAGAATTAGATTGTGTAAGTGAGCGGGCCTCAGCAGGCAGTCGTGTACGTGTGTTTGCTCCGAGCGAAGGCCTGACTGTGGGTTCACAAACGTGTGGTGTCTAGTGGGCGAGCCTGATACTTGAAGCTAATTTCTTTGGGGGAAGGGATATTGAGGTAAAATCCTGTGTACCATGCTCTGAAAAGGTCCCCAGCCAAAAAGAAAAACAAGTCCTCAGGGAGAAGAAGCAAGTCTCCTCGGACTAAGAGAAGCCGGAGTCCCCACCACGCCACGGTTAAAGTGAAGCAGGTGAGTGAGGGGGCAAGCGCCCTTGATAGGAAGTTCACAGCTAGAGCTGTTGCTGACGAGGGTCTGCACCTATGTGTGTCCCTGTGTCCTTGTCCTGGCAGTGGACTCTCCAAAAAAACTGGCTGTGTGTTTGCAGTTGTTTTACACGAGTATTTACATTTGGAGGAAATGATTGGTTTGATTCTGATAACTCTTTGTCAGAAATACTGCAGAGAGATGTACATTTCCGTTTCTCTCAATGGTAACTTGTCACACGTCCGTGGGCAGCATCATAGGATACCAGCGTCTCACTGCTGTGGGAGCTTCAGACTGTTCTTCAGTCCCATTCCTTTCCACCTTTATCCTTGCTGCCTCCCGGCTGCTGTCTCTGTCTCATTTTCTGGATGACAGACGTTGTTTATGGTGCTGTTTAAACCAGCACGGATGGGCCAGGTTTGACCTGTGGCTGCCCGCATGCTCCAATACGTTCTTTCAAAGGACACTGTTATTTTACTGCACATTGAAAGTCCGTCAGGCATATGTCTGTGATTCTGCCAATACCATGCTGTCTCACTTACCACACTTAATGTAAGTCTTGAAACCAAGTGTCCTGATTTCTTCTGCTTTAGTCTTTCAAAAATTAGCTGTTCCGAGTTGGGTGGTGGTGGTGGTGTATGCCTTTAATCCCAGCACCCGGGGAAACAGAGACAGGTGGATCTTTGTGAGTTCGAGGCCATCCTGGGCTACAAGAGCTAGTTCCAGGACAGGCTCCAAAGCTACAGAGAAACCCTGTCTTGAAAAACCAAAAGAAAAAAAAACAGCTGTTCTGATTTCTTTGTCCACATCTCTGTAAATGTTAGAACAGTCTTGAATGTGTGTGTGCTTAAAAATAATTTTTTTGCATGTTTTTATGTCTGCCTGCATATTATGTATATACACCGTGTATGTGTCTGGTGCCCACAGGCCGGAAGAATACCAGATTCCCTAGAACTTGAGCTAAGGATGGCTGTAATACACCATGAGGGTGCTGGGAACTGATCCAGGTCTTCTGGAGAGCAAAAAGGGCTTTTAACTGCCGAGTTATCTTCCAGGTTTTCTAGTAATGTCTTGCTTGAGGTAGGTGTAGTGGTGTGTGCATATAATTCTACACAGAGACAGGAGGATCACGAGTTCAAGACTGGCTAAGAGCTTAGTGAGAGACACTGTCTCAGAAGTAAGGACTGGGGCTAAAGTTTAGGAGTGTTTGCCTTGTCTGAATCCTAGTCCCATTACCATTATGTTTGTTTTTATATTAATGGATTATTACTCAGCCTTAAAAGGAAGAAAATCCTGATACATGTTACAAGATGTTTGGATCCTGATGACTTGCTTAATAAACCAAGGGAAAAAGACAAAAATTGTATGATTTCACATCTTTGTAGATGAAGCAGTTGATCTCCCTCTAATTGGGCCCAGATTGGCCTGAAACTTGTTTGGTAGGCAGCATAGGTAAACCTAGAACTCTTTGGCTTTTCAGGACTATTTCTTTGTATAGCCTTGACTGTGCTGGAACTCACTCTGTAGACCAGGCTGACTTCAGACCCACAGAGATCTGACTGGCTCTGCCTTCTGAGTACTATAAAGCCAAGAGCCACCATCACCTGGCTAGGCCTAGAACACTTGATTCCCCACCCCTCGCCCACCATGGAGATAGGTTCTTATTCTCACTATGTCACTTGACTGGCCTGGAACCCCACCTCTGCTCCCTGAGTGTTGGGATTAAAGGTGTGCCACCCCAGTTTCTTCTCTTGATAGTAGCGGTTCCTGACCTTTTTAGTTTTGCTGATCTGAGAAAATTTTTATTTATTTATTTTTGGCATTAGTATTCTGGTTCCTAGTGAGATGGGGGTTACTAAGTGTTAGCTTCTGGAGACTGCTGTTGATACCAACCTGCAGACTGGTTGCCTTACTGATTGATTTCTTACTGGCCTATTTCTGTCATTTTTTTTTTTTCACACACAGGGTTTCTTTGTGTAATAGCCTTGCTGTGTAATAACCTGCTGGAACTCTGTAGACCAGGCTGGCCTCAAGCTCACAGAGGCCTGCCTGCCTCTGCCTTCTGATTGCTGGGTTCAAAAGCATGGGCCACTGCCAGGCTCTGATTGGTGTGTGATGTGTAGTGTGGTTTCTGCCAGACTGATTTTTAGTATGTATTTCCATTTTGTCAGAAGTTTGGAAACTACTAAGTAATACTTTCTTATAGGTTTCTTGAGGCTTTCATGTTTTTTAGGATTATTCCTAGCTGTCTGAATAATCTTTGTAGTTGTTGAAGTTGGAGCTTTTGAAATTATTTCAATTTCCCTTGTGGCTTATGAGAAAGTTGGCTTTTTCCTTTACATAGCTTAAATGTGACTATTCTGTTTTCTTTCTTTAATTCCTTTTTTGGTGGGGGGCGGGTTTCAGGTAGCCTTGGCTGTCCTGGAACTTACTCTGTAGACCAGGCTGGCCTCACAGTGATGCTGGGATTAATGGTGTTGGCCACCACCTGGCTACTCCGTGCTGTTTTCTGCACATGCTGCCCTGTGAGTTTGCCTGCAGATGACTGAAGGGAATAATCTCCTCCCCTCTGTTTCAACCTCTTGTTTTGAGGGTTCTGGATGTGGACTTGGGCTATCAGACCCGTATTTTAGGAGCAGCATGGACTATAGAGTCTTCATGGCCCGCCAGGGGAGCAGAATTACACAGATAGCCTTGTGGGAATAAGACTTTGTTCTGAATTCCAGCACCCAGGTCACAAATGTGTTGTTTTTTCGAGATTTAATTATTTTATGTGTGTAGGTGTTTTCCCTGCGTGGATGTCTGTGCATCATATAGATGCAGTGCCCACACTTGTCACAAGAGGGCATTGGATTCCCTTGGAACTGTAGTTACAGATGGTTACCAACAACTGTGTGGGTTAAGAACTGAACCTGTGTTCTCTGGAACAGCGGTTTGTGCTCTTAACTGCTAAGCCATCTCCCCAGCCCTGGCAGCTTATTCATAGAGTAGAAGCCATCTTCCCTTTACTGAATGCATCTTAATTTCAGGAACGCGAGGACCATCCACGGAGAGGACGAGAGGATCGGCAGCACCGGGAGCCATCGGAACAGGAACAAAGGAGAGCTCGTAACAGTGAGCGAGACCGGCACCGGGGCCATTCCCGCCAAAGGAGGAGCTCTGGTGAGAGGCCTGTCAGTGGGCAGGGTCGGGACCGAGACAGCCAGATTCTGCAGGCCCAGGAAGAAGAGAGGGACTTTCATAATGCCAGGCGCCGGGAGCATCGCCAGCAGAATGAAGGTGCTGGCAATGAGGCTCAGGAGGTGATCCCTCGCCCTGCCGGTAACAGGAGCAAAGAGGTGCCTGTTAAAGAAAAACCAAGCTTTGAACTTTCTGGGGCACTTCTTGAGGACACCAATACCTTCCGGGGTGTGGTTATTAAGTACAGTGAGCCCCCAGAAGCCCGGATCCCCAAAAAACGGTGGCGTCTCTACCCCTTTAAAAATGATGAGGTACTTCCAGTCATGTACATCCATCGGCAGAGTGCTTACCTTCTGGGTAGACATCGCCGCATCGCCGACATTCCCATCGACCATCCCTCTTGCTCCAAGCAGCATGCAGTCTTCCAGTACCGGTAGGTAGACCAGGGGAGAACTGGAGAGGGAGCTGGGGTGAGTGTCTCACTGGGGATGCCTATGGCTGTCTGTGTGAGGATGCAGAAGAGCCCATTGCCCTTGTATCTAATGAGCTGGGCTGAAACTCTAGCAGCCCTTAAGTAATCTCTTAACATTTATATGAGAGTCTTGAACTTGATATCAGAAACCCAGATATTAAGCTCTACTGTTGTGAAGGAGCAGGCCTGTAATACTAATCCCAGGTCTCTGGAGGCCAAGCAGAAACGATTGGTATACCCGCTAAGCGTGACCTATGTACCAACATCCTTCTCAAAAAGAAAGAAAAGAAAAAAATTTAGAAGGTCCTGCCCCACTCTGGACCTATTTCCATATGCCCCCAAGGCTGTAATGAGGACCAAATAGAAGTGGAAGCCAGAGTCAGAATGCCAGGTATACACTGGCTGAATCTTTTGCTTGGATCATAGACCCTTACCATCTGGTCCTTGACACTCCTGTGGGGAAAAAAGGACCAGGGTTAGCATCCTCATTTGACAGCTGAGAAAACTGTAGCTCAGCACAGTCAGCTGATGGTACAAATGACCTTCAGAGCAGAACTCCATCTCATATCTAGCCCTTGACTCTCAAGTTCTAATTCTAATGTTTTTTCCTCATTTGGACTGGTGCTAAAATAGATGTACGGTATATGTGTAGCCATAGCAAAAAGTCTTGAGTTCTACATTGGGATTTTTCATGGCCCTCCACCCCCACCTACCACTCACAGCCCTCTAGCTTTTCTCTCGGGTAAATGTAAACTGCTCCCAGTTCCCCTAGCCAGGGCAGTACTTCTCCGTGACCTCCCATAGTTTGCATTTGATCCACGTTCAAGCCAAGTCGGTGACATCTAGATCTGTAGTAGCGAGCTTCAGAGTATTTGCTCTCTGGCAGGACATGGCTCACAGGCTTCTCTCCCTGGTCTCTTCTAGGCTTGTGGAGTACACGCGTGCTGATGGCACAGTTGGTCGGAGGGTGAAACCCTACATCATTGACCTCGGCTCAGGCAATGGAACCTTCTTGAACAACAAGCGTATTGAGCCACAGAGATACTACGAACTGAAAGAAAAAGATGTCCTTAAATTTGGGTTCAGTAGCAGAGAATATGTCTTGCTCCATGAGTCTTCAGACACCTCTGAACTAGACAGGAAGGAAGATGAGGATGATGAGGAGGAGGAAATGGTGTCTGACAGCTAGCAACTGAGAAGCACCCCCACTATTAGAAACTGTTCCTGCTGGAGGCCGTGGGCTTGACTCTCCAGCGCCTCTTCTTGCCTTAAGTCTTTCCTCTGTTGCTGCCCAGCTTGTGTTGCAGTATGAGAACTCTCACTTCGTATTTTGTTGAACTTGACACAGCAGCTGCCTGCCTGTGGGCACTTGTTTTCAGAACAGTCTCACCAATTACAGCATGTCGAGTTTTGGTCAAAGTGTGTGGCTGTAGTGGGTGCCTTCCGAACTGCTGCACAGGAAACTAAGCCCTTGGATGGGATTGTGGCTTGTTTGTTCTCTTTGTACAGTTTCTTATTTATATGTCGTTGAGCTTTGTGGACCAGGAGTTTTGTTTTGGGGACAAATCCTAGAGCAGGGAATCTTAGTAAGCTTTGGTTGTCACCAAAACAACCTCCAGCATATACCAAAGCTTTGACCTGGATCAGCTCTTGAGTCATAGAGGTTGATTTTGCGCTTCGTTTTTTGGAAGTGACAGTTTACCACATGGCCTCATTATTGACTGTCTAAGCTAAACAGACACTTTGAGACGCCTGTATAGACATGACTGTGTGGGGAGGTCACGGCTTCTACCATCGGGTGCTGGTGTCTGTCCTGCACTGGGTTGTGGAGCTGCGTCCTACGAGGGTTCCCGATTTCCCCAGGAAACAGACATAACCATTTTTGGTTTTTTTTGAGGCAGGGTTTCTCTGTAACAGCCCTAGCTGTCCTGGAACTAGGAACCCACAGAGATCCGCCTGCCCCTGCCAGCATTAAAGCCGAGGTGTGCGCCACCACCGCTCAGCAGTATAACTGTTTTGATCATCTGTTCTTTTTCTTCAGCTTTGCATTTTTATTCAAATGTTATCTCTTTCCTCTCTTTGAGAAACACCCTGGCGTTGACTTTGTAGCAAGGCCTTGCTGTGGCCTCAGGGCGCGTGTGTGTGTATGTGTGTGTGTGTGTGTAGTGTGTCTAAAGGAGCTTGTGTAGCTTCCACATCTTGGTTCCATCTTTGACATGGGTTTGTATTTACTTCCCAAAGATGGAAAGCAAGGGCAGCCCAGCTTCTGAACTTCCCACCTGCAGTCTGTGTAAGTAGAAAGGAGCTCATTACAGTATGTGTGCCTGTAAATGGTGTGTTTCGGAGTTGTGTGCTGATTTTCATATGACAGTGTTTGTGATAGAGATAATACCATATGATAGGTAAAGGCCTGTCACATTTGGAGAGCAGCTTTTCATTTATATGTATTTTTGAGATAAAAAAATAAAATTTGTAAATATAGCCCCATTTTAGAGGGTGATACTTTCCTAGCATAAAGGATTTTTGCTCATAGGTGTTTGCTCTAAAAGACTCTTTGTATCAGTGTTTTGAAGTAAAAGTAGTACCTGTGTCGGAGGTGTGGGGCGTGACCTGGAGGTTCTGAGGACAGAACCTCACCTCATTGGCAAGGAGGAATCACCTTAGTGGATTCACCGTGCTCTTTTGAACTGTTGGAAGGTTTGTGTAGATGGCCCTTTATCAGGACCCCTTCCTCCTCAGGTGGTGATGAGGGCACTAGGCCTGAGCTGCTCTCAGATCTCGGGGTTAGAATTTAGGACACTGATAAATAGCCTGTCTTTTCTTTCTGGAGTCATTGTCTCACTGTACAAAGGGCTGAATGCTGCCTTGTTCAGTAGGGGCAGCTCAGGAATGTGCATCCAGAAGAGATCAGCACTGTGTCCAGAAAGCAGATTATGTTTTGATGGACTTTTTTCTTAATCCAGACAAGATTTTCTGTCTAGGATTCCACAAAATAACCATCCTACCTCAGGGCCTCCCTCTATGTCCAATGATAGTTTGGGGGTTTGCCTTGATAAACGCTGGAAGATAACCACTTTGAGTAAAGAGGTTCCAGTAACCAGAAGTGGTGACTCATGCCTATAATCATGACTGTTTGATGTTTTACTCTTTTGTCTTTTTGAGGGGCTCACCACCCAGCCCTCAAATAAATCACACAGGTTTATTAGTTACAAATGCCCAGCCTCAGCGTGGCTTGTTTTGCCAGCTTTTCTTAAATTATCCTGTCTACCTTTTGCCTCTGGACTTTTTATCTTTTTGAACTTCTGTATTTCTTTCCTTCTTTCTCCATGACTGGCTGGGTGGCTGACCCTGATGTCCACTTCTTATTCTGTTGTTGCTCTTCTTCTATTTCTGCTGCTCTCTGCCTGCCAGCCCCACCTATCCCTGCACCTTCCTGGCTATCGGCCACTCGGTACTTTAGTAGCCCATCAGGTGTTTTAGACGGGCAAAGAATCACAGCTTCACAGAGTTAAATGCAGCATAAACAAAAGTCACACACCTTAAAATAATATTCCCCAACACAAGGGCCTGGAGAGGCTGATTTAAGAGGATTGCTGCAAATGTTAGGGGACATGGACTATGAGGCAGCCTGTTGATTTCAACAACAAAAATGTCCCAATTCTGTTGATTGTGAATGTTTGCTTTAGTGTAGCGAGGTGTGTTAGGTTTGAGAACTTCATGTCAGACATCTGGGAAGATGTACTTGTTCATCTATCTGTTTGCAAGCTCTTCACTGTCTTTCCTTGCCCTGTTGAAGTATAGTTGTGTGCGAAGCAGCTCTTGGCTGCTAGACTCCTGCACCAAATTCTCTCTGGTGGTTCCTAGTTCTGCAGAGGTGGGAAAAAGTCTTTAGATGTGGGCCACTGAGATGGCTCAGCTCGTTAAGGTGCTGGCCACCAGGTCTGATGACCTGACTTGATTCCCAAAACACATGGTGGATGGACAAGCAACTCCCACAAGCTGCCCTCAGACCTCCACATCTGTGTGTGCACACAAGATAAATAATATCAAGGCTCTCAGTTACAGTCGTTTCCTTGCTCTGACTTTATCAAAGATAGTTCATTAAGTGCAAATGCTGATGACTCTTCCAGATACTTGAACTGTGTACTTTGTGATGGTTGGACAATAGGAATAATCAGTTGAGATAATAGTATTTGAAACAGGGTGCTACAGCTCAGGTTGGCCTGGAGGTCACCTTGTAGTTCAGGCTATCATCAAACTACTGACAGTCCTGTCTCAGCAAGTTTCTAGCCATCCGCTGTCCCTTCCAGGTCTTCACTGTGCTCTTCCAGCATCAACCTAGCACCCAAAGCAACCTACAAACCAGCATCTACAAGGTCCTGCATTTTACGAACAAATACCTGACATCCTATGAGTGCTTGGTGCTGCAAACCCACAGGAGTCTGTTAAAGGGTCTCAGGAATTTATTTAGGTATAAGATAGGGAGAAACACTGATACAGAACAGATTAGATGATGATGCAATCCAGCTTCTGTGTTCTGCCTGCTGTTCAATCCAGAGATGGGGACCAACCACTCCTGGCTTCTGTCATAAGAGAGCGTGCGAGCGACCCCTCTCCCACAGCCGTAGGGCTTGCCCCAAAAGTCTGGTTAAATGGATCGGAATCCCACAACACTGCATAATGAGGACAGCTACCTGGCCCATATCCAAGGAAAGAAACAACAGACCCACTTGGCCCTGAGAGTTGCCAAGGAGGCTTGTACCCTACCTAGGTCAGGGTGGAGGTAATGTTTACAAAGGTTGCCCAGGACCACCATTGATCAAGCAAAGGGACGTGGAAATGGACCAGCAGATACTGCTGTTTCAGATCAGCCTCCCGAGACTACAGAGAACGTGTCACACAACTGCTTCGTGTTCGCCTAGGAGCAGAGGATCGAGGACCATGGAGCCAAGCCCTATGAGACCACAGCTTGGCTGGGAGATTAATAAGGCCAAGAACATATCTAAACCCACTGCAACCTTCCAAGACTAAGCAGTTCTTCCTCCGGTTGTACGTTAAGGTGAAGTTGCCCCTATCCTACCCAATCAAGCAGTTCCCACTGTTGCTCATGAATTGCCTCTTAGCCCCCATCCCCACCCTGTCCAGTGGTCTTTTCCTGCCCCTTCTGCATCTTCCTTTGCACCCCCCTGGGCCTCCCCAGATGTTGCAACTAGTTCCAGGTCCACCCACCCATCAAAGCTAGGAGGCTCCTCACTAACCCCAGGTGTTCACCCTCGTCAGCTGGGATTCACTCCCAGGCTCCAGGAGTACAACTACATGCTCATGAGTCCCTTCTCATGCCCCTGGAGTATACTCTCTAGCCCCTGGATTCCATCTACAGCTGCTAGGGATATGTTCCCAGCCTGCTGGGGTTCACCCCTTGAATCCCAGGATCTGCCCAACTCTGTCCCCCAGGATAAGGCCCCCACTTGCATCAACAGTCCTGGAAACATTCTCCGCAGCGGTCCTGGCTATACGCCACGTTTTCCTGTGGCCAGTCCTGAGGAAATTTTGCATTTTGTCCTGAGCCTGTGTGAGAGTAGTGTTTGCCTGGCATGAGTTTAGTTTCTAGCATGTTAAAGACTTAAAAAAGGAGGCGAGACAGCTGGGTGTGGTGGGCACACCTTTACTTGGGATGCAGAGGCAGGCAGATCTGTGAGTTAGAGATCAGTATGGTCTACATAGAGTTGGAAGCCAGAGTAAGACCCTAAGTAAAAACTCAGTGTAAGTGGAGTTTTCTGTCTAGACTGCTGACAGCTGTCCCACCAGCTGCTCCCCAAATCACCACATAGAGACTTAATAATTACAAATACTCAGCTGATAGCTTAGCTTAGCTTTTTTGTTGTTGTTGTTTTGCTAGCTCTTAAAACTTAAGTAACCCATTTCTATTAATCTGTGTGTTGCCCCGAGGCTCATTTACCTCATGTGCGTAATTCCCATCCTGCTCGCTCTGAGTCTCATGGCGTCTCTGACCCCACCCTCATTTTCCCCAGCACTCTCTCTGCCCTGAAAATCCTGCCTAGCCATGGGCCAATCAGCTTTTTATTAACAATGAGAGGGGGCTGGAGAGATGGCTCAGTGGTTAAGAGCATCGCCTGCTCTTCCAAAGGTTCTGAGTTCAATTCCCGGCAACCACATGGTGGCTCACAACCATCTGTAATGAGGCCTGGTGCCCTCTTCTGGCCTGCAGGCATAAACACAAACAGAATATTGTATACATAATAAAAATAAATATTTAAAAAAAAAAACAATGAGAGCCACACATCTTCACTGTGCAGAAGGATTATTCCACAGCAATACAGTTTACAAAGTGACAACAGTTGTTCACTTAGAAAAGCAGGAGTGACTCGACTGTGTGAGCACAGCATGCTAGGCATTGGCTGGCGGCACTGAAGCAGTGTGCTCCTAGAAGGGGCTGTTGGTTGATGCATGTCTTAAAGCAGAGGGGGACGTTGAATTAGGAGAGGGCCCTATAACAGTGGGGACAGTCGAGTGGGACTACCGAGGGGTGCATGGAAGGAGTTTATAAGTCATGCTCTGCAGTTCCATGGTGGTGAATGGCACTGAGGTCACAGTCACCTGCAGAGTGGGGTGGATGGAGTGGAGGAGGCAAAAGAACTGAGTAGGCTGCTCACATGGGAGTCGGGAGTTACACTGGGTGGGACAGAGACACACTCAGGTAAATCTTTGTCTCAGTAATGTCTGCTATTCAGAGGTCTAGCGTTCAGTTCCTAGCAACCACATGGTATCTCACAACCATCTGCAATGATATCTGTACCCTTTTCCTACGTGCAGGCATAGATGCAGGCATAACGTTGTATGCATAATAAAATAAAAAAAAAGAAAAGAAGGTTTGCAATCATGAAAACCTGTATTTGGTTCCTCAGCACCCATGTAAAAGGCCAAGCACAGAAGTGAAGTGTTTGTCCCCAGTGTTAGAATGTGGAGACAGGTGGGTCCTTGGGGTTCACCGGCCAGTCAGTTGAGCTTCAGGTTCTGTCAGAGTCTGTTTAAAAAAAAAAAACATAGGTGGGGAGTGACAAAAACCATAGGTGATGTTGACCTCTGGCCCCACATGCACTCACATGCATGTACACACGTGCATGTCCTATTGTGTGACACAAAACTGTATCCGAGGAGATGCAACACAGCAAAGTATGGATACCACCAAAGTCCAATTTGATTAACCAAGTTTATTTATTTATTATGTATACAGTGTTCTGCCTGCTTGTGTGCCTGCAGGGCGGGAGAGGGCACCAGATCTCATTATAGATGGTTTTGAGCAACCATGTGGTTCCTGGGAATTGAACTCAGGACCTCTGGAAGAGAAACCAGTGCTCTAACCTGTGAGCCATTTCTCCAGCCCTGCCACGTTTCTTTTAATTTTTTTTTTTTTTTTTTTTGAGATGGTTTCTCTGTGGCTGTCCTGGAACTCATTCTAGACCAGGCTGGCCTTGAACTCCCAGAGATCTGACTGTCCCCGCATCCCAAGTGCTGGGATGGTGAACCAAGCTTTATTGGGATTACTTAAAGAATATGGGTGAGAGGTTACTTACAGGAATGGTAATGGATCAGACAGCTGCATTTCCAAAACTCACCCCAACATGGGTGAGAGTTCACAAAAGCTGGGAACCTGGAGCACACTGCACAGCCTGCAGGCAGCTCAGCAGGTTGGAGAGTGTTCTTTCCAGGTACCTCAGTTGGTCTAAAACTCTTCCTGGCAGCTGGACTGGTCCCAGAGTCTCTGCAGCTCAGTTTCCCTTCCTTTCAGAGGAACTGTCACTTTTTATGGTTTACTTGAACAGGGAGGGGTTGAGTGAGTCTGATCAGTTTCAGGGACTTCCTAAAGCTATTTTGATTTGTTTACCTTTTGCTTGATCTTCTCAGCAGAATGGAATGATTCAATCTGTTTGAATTTCCTTAAAGACTTAGACAACATATTTATACCAATATAAAATGTTGGTATATAGGAGCACGGTCTAGGAAAGTAAAACTCTAAGCCCTTTGAACAGTACTAGCTCATACTAGGGCTCTCCGTCCTCAGTCAAGCAGGATTTAACTTTTGCAAATGAGAGGGCTGAGCACAGAAAAAGCCCCAATTTTTGTGTGTGGGCCTCTTGCCTACGTGTTTGGCTGTGCACCCTGTGTATGCCTGGTACCTGTGGAGGCCAGAACATGGGACCAGATACACTGGAAGTGGAGTTATAAACAATTGTGACCCACCATATGGGTGCAAGGAATCAACTCAGGCCCTCTGCAAGAACCACAAGCACCCTTGCTGCTGAGCCATTTCTCCGGCTCCATAGACCACATTCTTGTTGGTTTGACACAGGGTTTCTCTGTGTAACAGCTCTGGCTGTCCTGGAACTCACTCTGTAGACCAGGTTAGCCTCCAGCTCACAGAAACCCGCCTGTCTCTGCCTCTTGAGTATACCCCATTCTTCTTAATTAAATTAATTTGTGTGTATAGGTGTTTTGCCTAGTATGTGTCTGCATCTCTTGTATCCCGGGAAGAGGGAGACAGGTCCCCTGTAACTGGAGTTAAAGAAAATTGTGAGCCACCGTGTGGGTACTGAGAATTGAACCAGGGACCTCTGGAAGATCAGCCAGTGCTCTTTAACTACTGAGCCATCTCTCCAAGTCCCAGTTTGTAGGGTTTTTGGTTTTTTTCCTTGATTCTGGGAATCAAACTTTGTAAAAAAAAAAAAAAAAAATCAAAACCTCTGTTAACTCCGGTTCCAGGGGATTCAATGCCCTCTTCTGACCTCCAAGGGCTCTGCAAGCATGTGCACAGACGTAAAGGCAAAACACCTATACACTCAAAAATTAATAAAGCTTCAAAATAACAAGAGCTCCACAAGTCATTATCACTTATGAACTTAGATGCAGAAATCAGTAAAATGTTAGCAAGGAGGTCAGGGAACACAGTTTATTTAGCAGGTAAAGTACTTGATGTGAAGCCCGATAGCCTGAGGTCAATCCCCAGAACCCAGAAGATAGGAGGAACGAACTGACTCCTGCAAATTATCCTCTGACCTTTACACCTGTGTCCCGGCACATCAATCATGCACACAAACAAGTGATAAAAAATACATTTTAAAATGAGCAAATCCAAGAAATTAGAGAAAATATAGGGAGGTATCCATTGACTTCAACAATATGCAAAAATAATTAACAAGATGGCCAAAAATTTATTCCTGACATTCATGGCTGCTACAACATTTGAAAATCCATGTAATGCATTCTCTTAAGAAGTAGATGGCTAGCCGGGCAGTGGTGGCGCACGCCTTTAGTCCCAGCACTCAGGAGGCAGAGGCAGGAGAGTCTCTGAGTTCAAGGCCAGCCTGGTCTACAAGAGCTAGTTCCAGAACAGGCTCCAAAGCCACAGAGAAACCCTGTCTCGAAAAACAAAACAACAAAAGTAGATGGTTGAGCAGTTAAGAGCCTTTGCTATGTTTGCAGGGCACATGGTTTTGA
Organism: Myodes glareolus; assembly: GCF_982192425.1. Classification (NCBI taxonomy): domain Eukaryota; kingdom Metazoa; phylum Chordata; class Mammalia; order Rodentia; family Cricetidae; genus Myodes; species Myodes glareolus. The sequence goes on along the minus strand of NC_142028.1, from coordinate 69,564,548 downwards.
TTCCCAGCACCCACATGTTGGCTCACAACTGTAACTCCAGTTCCAGGAGGATCAGGTGGCCTGTCTGGTTTCCACAGGTACAAGGTATGGACATGGTGTACAGATACACATGCAGACAATCATAAAATAAATCTGAAAAAAGGTATATTTTTTAAAAAGCTAAGGGTGCTGAGCCACAAACTCTCCATCTGTGCCACCACCCACCACCCAAAGGCTCAGAGACCATTTCAGACTGGAAGAGCAAGAGGTCAGGGAGGGTTAATAATGCCTTCTGCACATGAGAGGACTGCTGTATCTGTGAGCCAGCAGCCGTGGCTGCCTACAAAAGACTGGCATAGATCAGGGCAGTCAACATTCCAACCTGGAGGAGTGAGAGGCTCACAAGCCCCCATCACTAGCTTAAGAGCTATTAACAGCGGATGACTTCTGTGGGAAAGAATCGGTTTTATTTTAGGTGTGACACCTGATAGATTGGTCACGTTCCATCAGATGACCCCATACCCATAAGTATATGGGCACCGAATTGGGACTTAGTTATTAAATTGGGGGAGGGGTTGCTCTTCTAGAGGACCTTGATTCAATCCCTAGCACTGACATGGCAACTCACAACTGTTACTCCAGTCCCAGGGGATCTGGTGGTTTCTTCTGGCCTCTTTGGGAATTGTGTGCTTGTGGTATAGACATTCATATACATAAAAATAAGCTAGACAGTGGTTGTGCATGCCTTTACTTCTAGCACTTGAGAGACAGAGGCAGATGGATCTCTGTGAGTTCCAGGACTGCCAGAACTACATAGTGAGACCCTGTCTTAAAACAAAACAAAACAAAACAAAACAAAACCTCCAAATAAATTAATAAAACTCCTTTTTAACTCCTTTTCAAGTTTTGATTGTTATTCTTTTGAGCCTAGGATAGCCTCAAATTATGTAGTTAATTTGAGGCTGGCCTTGAACTTCTTTACTTCTCTTTCTTGTTTTTTTTTTCTTTTGTTTTGAGACAGGGTTTCACTATATCCTGTCTGTTCTGGTACTCACTATTAGACCAGGCTGGCTTTAAGCTCACAGAGATCCACCTGCCTCTTCTGAGTGCTGGGACTAAAGATGTGTGTCACCATGCCTGGTTTTGAGAAGTTCTTTCCAGTCTGGCAGGAAGAGAAAAGGGTGCTGGGCTCAAAAAGCTGTGCACGCTTAGGCACACATTCTGCCAGTTGAGTTCTGCCTCCAGCCCTTCACTTGTTTTTTTGAGACCCCCCCTCCCCAATACTGCGCAGCATCTTCTTGACCTTCCTGTTTCTTACTGCCCTGACTCAGATGATAGGATTGTAGTCATGTACCTTTGGAGGGGAACATGAGAGAAGCCGGGAGGTTTATGTTTCAGTTCCGGGAAAGAGGATTTGAAGAAAATTGAGAATTTCGTAGACCTGTTGAACAATATCCACTTAGAGCATAGCAACTCAAGGACGCACACACACACACACACACACACACACACACACACACACACACACGGGGGTGGAGGAGAGAATAATGCCACCTAGACTCACTGTGAAGTTGCAGAGCACTGAGAAATGCAGAGCTGGACTGGGGGTGTAGGCTTGCTTAGTCTGTTCTGTTCTGGTTCCCATTCCCAGCACCAGTTAGCAATGTACATGGTGTCTTAGACTTGCCATCCCAGCATTGGGAAGGCAAAGGCAGTACAATAAATTCAAAGTCTGTGTGTTCTTTTCAATACCAGCCTTGGATACAGTACTGAACCCAAAGCTAAAAGCTAATTCTTTCATAATTGTCTCTCTGGCAAACCATGTACAATAACGCCTGCCTGCTTCTGCCCTCCAGAGTCCTGGGATTAAGGACACCATATCCAAGTAAGTAATGCACTCTTGCAGCACCTGTTTTCAGTAGGATCTCTTACGATGACGTAACTGAGAAGTAAATCTCATTACATGCCGCTGGCATAGATAAGAATATGGAGATATATTTATTAATTGAACTTATTTTCTGAGACAGGGTCTCACTATGTAGCTCTGGGTGGCCTGGAACTTAGTATGTAGACCAAGTTGGCCTCAAGCAGAGATAAAGATCCATCTGTCCATCTGCCATTGGGCAGTGGTGACACACACCTTCCTTCCTTCCTTCCTTCCTTTTTTTCTTTTTTTCAAGACAGGGTTTCTCTGTAGCTTTGGAGCCTGTCCTGGAACTAGCTCTTGTAGATCAGGCTGGCCTCGAACTCACAGAGATCCGCCTGCCTCTGCCTTCAGAGTGCTGGGATTAAAGGCGTGTGCTTCCGCCACCCAATACACACCTTTAATTCTAGCACTCGGAAGCAGAGGCAGGTGGATCTCTGTGAGTCTGAGGCCAGCCTGGTCTAGAGAGTGAGTTCCAGGACAGCCAGGATTGTTTCACAGAGGAAACCCTGCCTCGAGAAAACAAAACAAAAAGACAACAACCAAAGAATACGTCTTCCTCTATCTCCAGAGTGCTGGGATTAAAGGTGTGAGTCACTAAGCCTGGTCTTAACTTGTTTTTGAGACAGGGTCTCTGTAAACATTCAAACTTAGTTGGAAAAGATTCTGGCATTTGGGAGACAAAGAATACTACGTGTTACAGCTTGAATGGAAAGTACTCTGACAGTCGGAGTCACCTGAATATCACAGATCACAGTAAACATAGCAGTTTTTAGCCGTGCTCCAGGGAAAGGTTTCCCCAATGTAACATCTCTGCTCCAGCCAGAGAGGGTTTCCCTGACGGAAGTTGTTAAAGTTCTGCTCTTCAGAATGTAACAACTACTCAACTAGGGAAAGGTTTCCCCAGCAAAACTGTTACAGCCCTGCTCTACACCACTCCAGTGAAAGAAAGTCTCACCAAATCTCACTCAACAGATTTATTAGGAGAGAAGAATCCAAGAGAGTGGCTGCGTCTGCCAGGGTGGAAAAAGCAGCAGCAAATGGAACAGGTGCATGGCTTATATAGGACTTCTTAGGGGTGGTGTCTTTCCAGGGAGATTTTCAGGTTGGGAATTGTTCAGATTTCAGTCTCTTGCGCTCAGATTGGCTACATCTCATGCTCAGGGATTGGTTGGTTTTCCTGCTCAGAGACTGGTTAGTTTTTGCTTAGATGGTCAGGGATATATTTGGCTCTGGTTTCAAGGCCAAGGTATGTTTCTTTCACTGCCCATTTTAGCCTTTTGGTTCTAATTTCAGAATCAAGGCTTATTTCTTTCTTCTTGAACTCATGAACCCGTGCCTTCATCTCCTGAATTGCTGCGACTATAGGCTTGAGCTACTAGGCTCTGCCGCTTCACAATTCTTAAAATGATTACCTTTTGAGACAGAGTCTCACAGTATATCTCTCTGGCTGGCCTGGAACTCTCTATGTAGACCAGGCTGACTTTAAATTTAAGGGATGAGCCTGCTTCTGCCTCCGAGAGCTGAGATTAAAGGCGAGCTGAGATTAAAGGCTTGTGCCACCATCCAGGAAAGGGTTGGGGTTAGGGTTAGGGTCTGCTCTCCAGTCAGGATAGTGGGGCCAGACCTTGCTCAGGTTTCCCACCAGCAGTTGGGCATTGTCTGAGGCGAGACACATGGGCTACTTAATAGGCTTATGTTGCAGCTGAGCTTTGGATGCAGTGAACGTCCGTGGGTGTCTGGAAAGCTCAGAGGCTCATGGTGGAGCCAGGGAAGCAAGACCAACGGCACACGATCCAGCACTACTCCAGTGCCTGCTTTCGCGCCCGGAGCACGCCAGCGTCCCGGAAGCCGCGCGCGCAGGCGCAGTGGCGGCGCGCCCCCTGGCGGCCCGCGGCGGTAGCGCGCAGGGTCCGCCTACCGGTCGCGCGCCGCCGCCTCCGCCGCCGCTGGAGCCCAACATGGCGATGCACAACAAGACGGCGCCGCCGCAGATCCCAGACACCCGGCGGGAGCTGGCCGAGCTGGTGAAGCGGAAGCAGGAGCTGGCGGTGAGTGGCCGGGGCCGGGCCGCCGTCCCTGCCTGGCCTCGCAGGCCGCTCCGGAGGCGAGCGGCCGGGGTCCGGGCGCTCTGGGCGGCCGGGCGCGGCACGGTTCCCTGCGGCGGCGCGGCTCCCGGCCTGCGCTCGGCGGGGCGGGGCGGGGCGGCGAGGGCGCGGGAAGGGCGAGAGGCGGGAGGCGGGGACGACGCTCCAGCCGGGCTTAGCGGGTGGGAAGGAGGCTGCTAGACCCCAGCCCTGAGAGGATTCGGGAGCGTGTCGAGTGGGTACCCACGGCATATTGCACGCGCGGCGCGTTTCAGTGGCCGGAGAATGTGGTGTATTTGAGGATGCCTGGAGGGGGCTGGCGGCAGACGCAGGACGCAGTCTAGGGAATTTGGAATGGTGACGCGCACCCGCAGCCGCCGGCACCCTGGTGGCTCACTCCTCCAGGCTCCCGCCTTTTGCGTCGAGCATCCGGGAGGCTAAGCTCACCTGAAGCTGCCCTTCCAGGTTTCCATAGCAACCGGCATCCGCTGCGAGCGGCCCTTCCAGAGCTTGCTGGGAGGGAGCTGCTGATGTAGAAAAGATGGTTTTGAAAAGCTCTTCACCCTTCTGCTAGAAAGCGAGACGTTTAGTGAGTGAGAATAGAGACAGATCACACTCTGTCTCATCCCTCTCATGACAGCTAGGGTTCCCTCTGAAGTAGATATAAAATCTTGCATGTGTGCGCATTTTCTGAGGACTTTATTTATAAAAGGGTCCATCACCTCTACTCTTTCACAAAAATGGCACGGTGTGGGTAAGCTTAGCTTTACAAGTCTGTATCCAGATCTCAGTTTGCTCATGCTTAATGCTCGCCTCTCCATTACCCTCTTCTCATCACTTAGGAAACACTTGCAAACTTGGAGCGACAGATCTATGCTTTTGAAGGAAGCTATCTGGAAGACACTCAGATGTATGGCAATATTATTCGTGGCTGGGATCGGTATCTGACCAATCAAAAGTGAGTGCCAGAATCTAGTAGTATCTGTTCTGTCCCCTACTAATAGGGTTTTTGTTTTGTTTTTTGAAAACATGGCCTTACCATGTAGTCCTGGCTAGCCTGGAACTCATTATGTAAGCCAGGTGACCTCAAACTCACTTATGTAGCTCCTCCCGCTGACTCCCATTTGCTGGATTTAAAGGTATGGACTGCTACTGTACATCTTGGGGTGTTTGTTTTTGCTACCCTCTCTGTAGGGAGCCACTAACAGTCGTAGTGTGAAATGAGGTGTAAGCTTGAGCTTGTCCTCTGACATTGCCATTGCTTCCCTGAGTAACATTGGACAAAGCCCGCATTTGTGCCGAGGGAAAGTCGGGCCCGTGGTGCAGGAGTGTGTAGGTGTAAATGAAATACAGCACGTAACTTAACTGTCTTCCACATTTTAATCAGTCATGGTATACAATTACGTTTTTTGCCATAACTGTATGCTAATTGTACTGTTATTGATTTGACAATATGATTCTATAAAAATTTCAAAACTTGTGAGAATTTTTCAAACTGAGATGATGTAATGCATGATCAATTTGTATTTTTCCCATAAATTTATCAGTTGCTAACTTACTATGGGTGTAAGCTCTAATATATGAAACCATCTATGTATGCTTAAGATTGTTTTGAAATAATTTCAGATTCATACAGGAAGTTGCAGAAACAACGGAGAGGTCTTCTATGTTCTTCACACAGTTTTCTCTGATGGTTCCATTTTATGTAACTATAGTAGTACATTATCAAAACCAGGGAACAGAGATTGGCATGATGTGTGTGTATAGTCGTATGGCATCTTGCCATGTGTGTATAAGCACAAGATGTAAAACTAGGCTCAGGAGACATGGCTCGGTGGGTAAAAGCACTTCATGAGTAGGCCCGATGACCCGAGTTCAGTACCCAGAACCTATGTTTAGAGGATGTGGCGAGAGATGACGCAGCAGTTACAAGTCCACACTGCTCTGTCAGAGGGCAGGAGTTCGATTCCCAGCACCCATGCCAGGTGCCTTGCAACTACCAATCTCTCCAGCTCCAGGGGATCAGACTCTCTGTACTGCCCTCATGGATACATAACCCCCAACACATTAAACACAAATATGGTATAATATTTAAAAAATGCACATCTGGCATTTTTGAACATTGAGATGGGAGGTGGGGACAGGAGACTCTCATGGAAACTTGTAAGCCAGCTAGCCTGGAATATGCAGTGCTGTCAAAATAACAAGATCAACTCTGGCTCAACAAGGTAGAAGGCAAGGGCCAACACGGGAAAGTTGTCCTCTCATTTTAGTATGTGTTCAAAGATGCCGAGCTAGCTTGGCGCTGGTGGCGCACACCTTTAATCCCAGCACTCAGGAGGCAGAGGCAGGCGGATCTCTGTGAGTTCAAGGCCTAGCTGGTCTACAAAGCGAGTTCCAGGACAGCCAGAGCAACATAGAAACCCTGTCTTGAAAAGCTGAAAAGAAAAGATGCAGACCTGTTGTGTTGTCAGGAAGCTCGCCTTTATGAACTCCTTTCGTCACGCTTCTGTTTCCCCGTGCTCACTGAGAACTGAGACACTTGGACCATGAATCTTTGCACTTAAGCGTATTAGCAGTTACCTCCTGAGAAGAGCAGGACAGTTCTTCTTATAGCTCTGACGCTTATAGCTTAAAACACTAATTCACAGATTGCTTCTACTTCCCTCAGTTGGCCCCAAAGCACTATCCTGGGTCTAATTGCTTTTAACAGTTATGTCAGTAATATTTTTTGTTGGTTTGTTTTTGTTTTTTTGAGACAGGGTTTCTCTACAGAGATCAGGTTGGCTTCTGGTTCACAGAGATCCACTTGCCACTGCCTCCTGAGTGCTGGGATTATAGTTGTACGCCACTGCCTGTAAGGGCCTATTTTCAGATTTTTCTTCCTTTTCTTTTCTTTTCTTTTCTTTTCTTTTCTTTTCTTTTCTTTTCTTTTCTTTTCTTTTCCTTTCTTTCTTTCTTTCTTTCTTTCTTTCTTTCCTTCCTTCCTTTCTTCTTTCTTTCTTTCTTTCTTTTTTCTCTCTTTCTTTCTTTCTTTGGTTTCTTTCTCTCTTTTCTTTCTTTTTTTTTTGTGTAGGGATAGTACCCAAGGTGTAGCGCATGAGTGTTCTGCCACAGTGCTGAGCCCTATGGTTTTAGTTCTGTGACCTCATGAGCAATCCTTTAAGCATATTTGGCAAAAGTGTAAGCGGTTTGTGAGCCTTTGGTTCTGCACCTCTGTCTTACTGGGTGATGTGATGTCAGATGGTCCTGCTTCTCTGCTGTAAAGGCAGCTTTCTTCATGCTAACATGATGGCCTAGTGGGCTAAGATGCTTGCCGGCCAGTCTGATGACCCACGGTCCACGTGGTGGTAGGAGAGAACTGACTTGTGCCACTTGTCTCTACCTCTTACATGCACATAGACATATGTGTGCTAAATAAAAAGCAAAATATTTAAAATTTCTTTTTATGAGATTATACTTTTAGATACTGTGAATATACTGTTCTCATCATGATATTTTTTCCTTTCCTTTTTTTCTCTTTCTTTCATTCTTTTTTTTTTTTTGAGACAGGGTCACACTATACACTATATAGTGCTAGCTGGCCTGGAACTAGCTATGTAGATGAGGCTTGCTTCGAACTCACAGAGCTACACCTGCCTTTGCCTCTTGAGTGCTGGGGTTAAAGGGCTGTGCCACCACATCCAGCATCTCCCCAAGTATTTATTCAGTATACTGACCTTTGCCCTATGTATTTCTAAAAGGAATCCTGGTATAAAATTAAGTTTATTTAAAAGAAACACTTTCTATCACTTGTCTGTACTAGTCATTTTATATATTTCCTTATTGAGACTGGGCTTTACCATATAGCCTAGGCCAGTCTGGAACTTCCTGTATAGACCAGGCTAAACTGTAACTCACAGAGCTCCATATGCTTCTGATTCCTAAATGCTGGTATTAAAAACATCTACTATAATGCCCATCTATAGTCCCCTGTTTTTATTTTTGGTTCTTTTGGTTTATTTTTTGAGACAGGGTTTCTTTGTGTAACAGCCCTGGCTGTCCTAGAACTTGCTTTGTAGACCAGGCTTGTCTTGAACTCACAGAGATCCACCTGCCTCTGCCTCCCAAGTGCTGGGATTAAAGGTAAGCGTCACTACCACGCTGCTATAGTCACTTGAAAACACTGTTCATTTATTTTATGTAGATGGGTGTTATGTCTGCATGTATGTTTGTATACCACACGTGACCTAGAGCCCTCGGAGGCCGGAAGATCGCATCTGACCTCCAGGGCCTGGAGCTCCAGGCGTTTGTGAGCTGCTGTGTGAGAAGTAAAGAGTGGGGCTGGGGAGAGGACACAGCCGGGGAGAGAACCGACCGCGAAGTCGTCCTCTGACCTCCATACACATACTGCGGCACACACACGGCATCACAAACACAATAGTCATCCGTCGTTCCGCATCTGCCCCAGGCACCCCAGTTTGAGTTGAACTCATACCTTGGTACTCGCTTCTGTGTTTTAGAAACTCCAATAGCAAAAACGATCGGAGGAACCGGAAGTTCAAGGAGGCCGAACGGCTCTTCAGCAAATCCTCAGTCACATCAGCCGCTGTAAGTGGTGGTGGCAGCGACGGGTGTGCCTGCCTGTGGCCCTTTATTGAGCAGTGTGGACTGTCCCTTCCTCCCTGTGTGGGTTGGTGTCTTGGGGTCTGTGATCATTTGTCTGGTAACCGATGACTTCTCTTTTAGGCAGTAAGTGCCTTGGCGGGAGTTCAGGACCAGCTCATCGAAAAGAGTGAGTCTCTTTTTACCTTCAGTTTATTTTAAAGCAACCACAGGCCCTAAGTTAACTCTGGTTTACCCAGTTGGGTACCTAAGGACTGCGTCTTCTATGGTTTTCTCTTGCTTCTTGAAGTTGGGAGCCTTTGGGCTTCTTCCCCAAGTCTTTTGTTGTTGTTTTGTTTTGAAGGTAGGAGATCTTGCTATATAGTCTGTCTGGCTGTGTAGATCGTACTTGTCCCAATCAGACACACACCTGCCTCTGCCTCCCGATTAAAGGCCTGAGCCACTATGCCATTTACCGTGTCTTTCTCCAAGGAAAGACCTCCTGGCCCCCTGCCACTTCTTTCCCATGAGGCTGGGCTGGAGATACCGAAAGACCCCAAACTCTGACACTGCTACTGCAGGGCTTATATTCCTAGGAATTTTGTTGGTTTTTATTAAGATAGTCCCTTCTAACCCATGCTGACCTGGAGCCTGCTAATAACTGAGGCTGGCCTCAACTAACTGACCCTGCTTCTGCTGTTTTCTAATGCTGGCCTCATAAGCCTGTGTCAGTGACTTCAGTTATTAACTCTGTGTAGATTTCTATCCCAGCCAGGCTCTCCTGTGCCTTAGTCCTGCCTATTTCAGAGTTGTTTCCACTCAGAGTCAAATCCCAACTTTTGTCTAAACAGATTTGTTCTTTGTCCTTCAGAAATTTTCAGTCCAACTTCGTGTTTTGTTACTCCTGTCCTTCCCCACCCCAGAACCCTGGGTGCCTGTCTGACTATCTCAGATGCTACAAATCCTTTAAATTTGAGACAGGCCCTCACTGTGTAGCCCAGGCTAGCCTTGAACTTAGGCATTAAATATTTTCTAAAGTGTATACTGGCCAGCTATTTGAAATCTTCCTGTAGTAGTACATGGGTTGGTTTTGCTTTTGCTTTACTATGTGTCAAGTTAGCTTTGACTGAATGGTTACATACCTTGGTGGTCTTGTCAAACATTTTTTTTTTAAATATTTATTTTATTATGTATACAATATTCTTTCTGCCTGAAGTATGCCTGAAGGCCAGAAGAGGGCACCAGACCTCATTACAGATTTTTGTGAGCCAGCATGTGGTTGCTGGGAATTGAACTCAGGACCTTTGGAAGAGCAGGCAATGCTCTTGACCACTGAGCCATCTCTCCAGCCCTATTGTCAAACATTTTTAATTTATGTGTATGTGTAAGTGAATGCATCCGATCCCTTGGAGCTGAGGTTACTAATGTTGTAAGCTACTATGTGGGTGCTGGGAACCAAACTCTGGTCCTCTGGAAGAGCAGCCAGTGCTCTTTACCATGGAGCCATCTCTCCAGCCTTTGTCCCATGTTTTGCAAGAGGATGTTGCAGATGCTTTTCATCACTGCTGACCGCTAGCCTCCTTCAGGGCTGGTTTTCCCCTGACGACTCAGTGTTTTGGTTATTTGAGTCTCCATCTCACTGACCTGGAACTCAGAGACCCACCTGCTCTGCCTTCTGGATGCTGGGAGTTCTGGGACCAGATGTAAGCCAGCACACCTGGCTTTGCTTTTATTTAGTTGTTATGGTATGGGGGCTTGAACCTAGGGTCATGAACATGCTAGGCCAGTGCTCTGTCACTGAGTTACTTACAGGAACATGGGTGGGAGATTATTCACATGACCTTGGGCAACTTACCAGTGGCTGCTCCACTGAAAAAATGTCCTTGAGAAACCATTATATGCTTATAGATCAGGGAGGGCTAGGGACTTATGAGTAGTTCAGATCCATGATGACGTGGTGACAGACTCAGTCTTTTTTTTTTTTTTTTATAATCTTGAAGGATGGGATAAGGTTTTCTTTTTTTTTCTTTTTTTTTTTTTATTAAATTATAAAAGTTTCCATTTCAGCCCCTCCTCCCAACACCCTCCCACTCCCCCCACTCCCTCTCCTCCTCCCTCTCCATCCCCTAGAGCAGTCAGGGTTTCCTGCCCTGTGGGAAGTTCAAGTTCCTCCCCCCTCCCTCCAGGTCCAGGAAAGGTGAGAGTCCAAACAGACTGGAGCGCCAAAATCCAGTATATGCAGAGGAAGCAAGTCCCAGTGTCATTGTCAATGGCTTTTCAAAAAGGCTCCGGGCCAGCCACATTCAGAGAATCTGGTTGGATCACGACCTCGTTCAGTCCCAGTCCAACAGGCCTTGGTGAACTCTCATTATATCAGTTCCCTTGTATCAGTGGGTGCTCGCATCCCTCGCAGTCCTGGTTACTTTTTTTATTTTCTTCATCTTTCTGTTCCTCATTTGGACCGTGGAGTGCTCAGTTCGGTGTTCCAATATGGGTCTCCATCTGTATCGCCATCCAACGTCGGATGAAGGTTTCCTCTGCCCTTGCCTTCTTTGCTCACGTTCTCTTTCCTTCTGCCTCTTATTTGGACCTAGGGAGCTAGGTCCCGTGTTCCAACGTGGTTCTCCGCCTCCATCTCCATCCATCGCCAGATGAGGGTTCTGGGTAAAGGCTGGGAAGGGATTCAGGAGAGCTCCCCAGACTCAGTCTTGTATAGGTCATTGTAGGTGTTGTGAGTCTGTGAGTTCAAGGCCCTGTCATGCCCAGAAGACAGGGTTTCCTAACATTCTGCCCCTTCCTCCCGTAAGAACATCCTTCCTGCCCTGTTGTTCGCCACGTTCCTTGAACCTTTAGAGGGAGCGATGTTGATGTCCCAGTCAGGACTGATTGTTCAGTGGTCACTTGTTCTCAGCACTGGACTGACTGGTTGTGAGTCACAGCCCACTACAGAAAGAAGCTTCACCTACCAAGGCTGACAGCAGCACCAGTCTATGGACGTAAACATAAACATCTAGGTGGCAGTTTCCCAGGTTCTTAGTAAATCCACAGCCGTGGCTTCTCCACTAGGGCCTGGGACCTCCCCTACCACAGGCTTTTGGCCAGGGTTACAGTGGCTCCTATGGAGTGGGCATCATATCCAGCCAGTGAATGGTTGATTATCCCCTTGACACTCAAGCCGTTTTTGTGTGTGGGGTCCCTTCCCCAGTGTGTTGATAGTGTTATACACAAGTTCCATAGCGGAGTAAGATTGCCGATGATGTCTCACCCAGCAGCCAGCATAGAATCTTATGGTATTATGGAAGTCAGCCAAAAGGGAGGGAGCTTCTAGCTCTGTTCTGGTTTGATTTTTCCATGTACTGTAACCAAAACCTATGGTGTTTTCAATATTTTTTTTTAAATATCTATTCATTTATTATGTATACAATATCCTGCAGGCCAGAAGAGGGCACCAGATCTCATTACAGATGGTTGTGAGCCACCATGTGGTTGCCGGGAATTGAACTCAGGACCTTTGGAAGAGCAGGCAATGCTCTTAACCACTGAGCCATCTCTCCAGCCCCTTTCAATGTTTTTTAAAAAATTTCTATTAATATTATTTTGTCTTTGAGATAGGGTCTTACTATGTAGCCCAGGCTGTCCTTGAAGGTGATTCTCCTTAGCCTCCCCTCCTGGGACTGTAAGTTTAAAACATCTTGCTCTTATAAAACTTTTAATTTTTTTCTTTCTTTCTTTCTTTTTTTTTTTTTTTTTTATAAGACTAAGTCTTTCTGTGTAGTCCTGGAGAGCTGGAACTCATTATGTAGACCAGGCTGGCTTCAAACTCACAGGAGTCCTGCCTCTGCCTCCCAAGTGCCGGGATCAAAGGTCTGCGGCATCGTACCTGGCTCACCTTGATTCTTTTTTTTTTTCCAACTAATGAGATTTAGTAAAAGTTCTTTATCTGAATCTGTGTGTCTGAGTTTCCTTAGATTCCTTTTCTTTTTAGTTCTGTCTATTTTTATTCACTTCCCTCTTTCATTTTTTAATATCAATTTTTCTATTTACTTATTACTGCTTGTATCCACACCTGTGCCACAGTGCACATCTGGAGGTCATAGGGCACATTGTGGGAGCTGGTGCTCCCCTTTCACCGAGGGACGCGGGGATCAAGCTCAGGTCATAAGGCTCCGTCGCAGGAGCCTCTGCCCGTGGAGCCAGCTGAAGGAGGCCTCTGCTTGGACGTCATCTGTAAAGCAGATGGGGACCTGAGGGATCCCATGATTGTGTCCCACGAGAGGAGCAGTGTGCTTGGCCTGCACTCCTTTCCTCTGTGTGGACTCTCCTGGGCTGCAGACTTTCTGAAAAACAAGACTGTGGACCAAGTCCTGTGTGGATGATGCCTGTAATCTCCAAGAAGGAAAAGGCAGAACATTACTTTATATCTTCTTTAACTTGAGGATTTCAGACTTTTCTACTCTGAGCATTTTATTTTCAAACCATTCACAGAAATTACCTCTCTAAATGCATTATTTCTGCTTCCTTTGGCTTTGTATTTTTATTTAGCTAGAAAGAGGGTGGATTTGCATGGCCTCTGCAGAGGACTTTTGTGTAAATTGCAAAGCTCAGACATTTTAGTGTAAAGAATATAGTTAAAGAAACAGCAAGCAAGTGGCTTTTCACCTCGCGGCCTTGGCAGGTCCAGCAGGCGCTGCTGCATGCTCTTAAGTTTCCTGCATAGTTGCTGCTGTAGGGCTTCCCTTTCTCCTGGAAACCTGCCCGCCATCAGCAGTCACAGGCCGCAGTCGCCCTTGCTCTTATACGGTGTGTAGACGTCCTCATCTTGGCTCTACAGCCGTGCTGCTCCTTCTGTCGGTGAGAAACATCCTCAGTGCGGCGCTGTCAGTGGGACATTGGCTTGACGCACCGGCCTTGAGCTTCCCTGGGCTTGGGAAGGGAGGTCTTGTCTGTACTGTAATAGCATCTGGTCCCCATGGTTCCTTGTCTGTCATGTATCTTCAACAGGCTCATAATTCTGCAACACAAGTCTTGGGTTGGGACTGGAGTTCTGTGGTAGAGCATTTTCGTAGCATGTGTGAAGCCTGGAGTTTGATCCCCAGCACTGCAAGTCAGCAACTAAAATGCAGTTCCTGAAAGAGAGCCCATCATTTTTTGTGTGGGTTTTTGTGTGTGTATGTGTTTGTTTTACTTTTTTTTTTTTTTCCTTTTGAGTCTGTTGAGATGGGGGTCTCACAACCCAAGCTGCCCTCAAACTCACTATGCAGCCAAGGATGACCTTAAACGTATTACTTTCTTGAGTGTTGGATCGATATATGCACACATACATGCATATGTGCCACTTAGACTGGTTCATGTGGTGCTGGGGATTGAACCCAGGGCTTTGAGCACTTTTCTAACTGAGCTACATCCCATCCAGTTCTCTTGATTTTTGATGTCATGTCAGCCCTTTGGGACAAGAGTTGTTGCTTTGGATAACTGTTTATCAGAGAGGAGACCTAGGTGAGTTCTGTGGTCCTAGGCTTTGAGCAGTTGGACATTGAGTCAGTTTCTAGAGCACGACCTGCTGTCTATTTGCATGGGACTTCTGTAGCAGAGACTGCAGATGGACAGCCAGCCGCACTTCCTGCCCCTGCCTACTCAGTCCTTGTCTAGCCTATCACCAGCTGTGTCCAAGGCTTTGTGGTCTCCTGCCCTGCTCTCCCTGTGACTCCCAGCAGTGTTTCCAACACTTAGAAAAGATCATTAGGGGCTAGAGAGATGGCTCAGTGGTTAAGAGCATTGGTTTCTCTTCCAGAGGACCTGGGTTCAGTTTCCACCACCTACGTGGCAGCTCACAACTGTCTGTAACTCCAGTTCCAGGGGATCTGACACCCTCACACAGACATATATGCAGGCAAAACACCAATGTACATAAAATTAAAAAATAGATAATTTTTTTTTTAAAAAAAGAAAAGAGCCAGGCGCGGTGGTGGTGTACACCTTTAATCCTAGCACTTTGAGAGGGAGAAGCAAGCAGATTTTTGTGAGTTTGAGGCCAGCCTGGTCTTCAAAGCAAGTTCCAGGACAGCCAGGGAAACCTGTCTCAAAAAACCAAAAAGAAAAAAGGCAAGATCTTTTATATATATCTAGTATATTCTGTCTGTTATCAGCAGAGACCTGTTAGTACATTTGAAACCACACTGTAACCAAAGCAGACTTTGAGTTTGCAATCCTTCTGCATCCCAAGTAGCTGGGATTTCGGTCCTAACTAGGCCCCTATATTTTACTCTGTGCTTCCAGTTTAAGGAAAGAACTTCACCTCATTCATGTGAGGCCTTGTAGTGTGTCTGAAGTGTGGGCCTGGACCGTGTTCTCTTGGTATGAATCTTTTCCCTGTCTAGCTGTATTATGGGATGTCGTTATAGGATATATAACCACATTTCATCCGGGAATCCAAGTGGGCCTTGTCCGTCTCACTCACCTCCACTCCACTGTCAAGTGTGTGCACGCCCCCCCCCCCATGTCTAAAACAGTTCTTGGTAGTTGGGAGAGGGAGCGACTTCTTTCAGTGACTGAGTCCCTCGCAAGCTACCTATGGGCCTGTAATACCCCTCCCCACCACTGCCCTTTAACTCCAGTAAGCTCCTGGGAATACCAACAATTTAAAAGACAACAATAGTATCAAAAAGGAAATGGTCTGAGGGTTGGCGTTGGAAGTACTGATTTTCATGCCTGTGCATTGCTGTGATGCTGTGTCTTCTTTTGTCCCTCCCCATGTGCCCCCTCCTCTGGTGTCTCTTCCCCCCAGCACCTAATTCTGCTTTCTTGGCACTGTTTTCTAGCCCCTCCTGTAGTCCCACCCCCTTGAAGATGCCTTCTTCCTCTCATGGTCCCTTTTCTAGTTTCCTGGCCTGTACGTACACATATATAAACTTGTCCACATGTTTACAGAGCCTTAGGTTTAGGCTCCTCACGGTGGTGTCTGTCTGAGTCTGGCTTCCTTAACTCAGTGTGATGACATCCAGTCGCAATCAATTTCCTACAGATGTCATTCATACCCTGCTCTTTATCCAGCCACGTGCTGATGGACGTCTAGGCTGACTCAGCTCCCAGCTATTGTGAGCAGTTTGGCTGTAAGCACGAACGTGCAAATATCTGGGTGGTGTGTGGAGTTAGAGTCCTTCAAGAGGGGTTTCACTGGGGCATGTGGTAGGTCTGTTTTCACTGATTTGAGAACCATCCACCCTTAACTTCTTTCTGTAGTGACTGTACACAGCCCGCCCCCCACGTAAAGGTTCTTCTTCCCCACATTGTCACCTGCATTTGTTGTTGAGTCAGAGTCTCACTATATAACCTGTCCTGGAACTTGCTGTGTAGACCAGGCTGGTCCACTGCCTCTGCCTCCTAAGTGTTGGGATCAAAGGTGTGCCCCCCCCCATTCCCTACTAATGCCTAGTTCCTTGGACAACTGCCTTCAGTTCATTAGCCTATTTTTTTTAAAAAAGATTTATTTATTTATTATGTATACAGTGTTCTGCCTGCATATGTACCTGCACCCCAGAAGAGGGCATTAGATCTCATCACAGATGGTTACGAGCCACCATGTGGTTGCTGGGAATTGAACTCAGGACCTCTGGAAGAACAGTCAGTGCTCTTAACCACTGAGCCATCTCTTCAACCCTAGCCCATTTTTTGATCAGATGACTTGGGTTTTTATGTGTAATTTTTGCAGTTAAAAAATGCATAAATGCACATGTATATGTGTGCATGTGTGTTTGTGTATAGTTTTTTGAGGCAGGGTCTCTCCCTAAACCCAAGGCTTGTATTTTCTCTGCTTGGCTGGAAAGTATCAAACGCCAGGATCTTCTATCTCCACCTGCAGAGCTGGGTTAAAGAGGGTATGCAGGAGGTCTGACCTGTGTGGTTCTGGAATCTTCTATCTCCACCTGCAGAGCTGGGTTAGAGAGGGTGTGCAGGAGGGCTGCCCTGTGTGGTTCTGGAGTCTGAGCTCTGTCCTCATGATTACATAGCAAGCGCTCTTAACCACTCGCTTATTTCCTTCAGTTACTCCCCCCCCCCCAGTTAAAAAACAATACAAAACTAAAACATCCTGGATACCTAATTTTATATGTAAAGATGGTAAAGACCCCACCCCCTTCTGTAACCTTGTCTTTCATTCTGCTGTTTCCTTTGCTATGCGGGCCTCTTCATTCCTTATAATCCCGCTTTTCAGTGTCTGGAATTCGTTCCTGTGCTGTTGGAGTCCTGTGCAGAAACCTCTTGCATTTGCCTTATCTTAAATATATATGTGTATGCATATATATTGTTTTTATGTGTATAGTGTGTGTGGCAGGTAGGGTGGGGGTCTCCTTGAGTACATTGCCCCTGGAGAGAGTATTGGGTTCTCTGGAGCTGGAGTTACATGTGATTGTGGAGCCTTACATAGGTGCTAGGAGCTCAGTCCTCTACAAGAGCAGTACAGCTCAACCTCCGAGTGGTCTCCAGCCCAGGTGAGCGCCCCTGTCTGTGTCGTCAGGGCTTCTCCCCAAGCAGTTTCAAAGCTTCTGGTCCTCTGTGACCGGCTGTGATCTGTGATGACTGGGTGTCTGCTGAGTGGGAGCTACAGATCTAGCTTCAGTCTCTGTGTGTGCTATGGATGTTGTTCTCTAGTGTGTGCCGATGACAGCTTTGTCGAGTGGGCTTCTTGCTGGGTCCTCTGTTCTAGTCCATGGGGCTATGTATCTGTCTCTGCCTGTACTATGCTGGTTTTGTTACTATGGCTTTATAATTTGAGATCAGGTACTTTCAGCATTATTCTTTCTACTGAAGATTGCTCTAGCTATTTGGGGCCTTTTGTACTTACATATGAATTTTAGGATTTTTTAAAAAAATAATTATGTGGAACATGTCAAGAATTTTGATGGGGTTACACTGAGTTTGCAGATCGCTTTTAGTAGCAGTCACATGTTAGTCACCATGAATTCTTCCTGTCCACTTATTTCTTCAGTATTTTAAAGGTTTCTTGTTTGGCCAGGCGGAGGTGATGCACACCTTTAATCCCAGCACTCGGGAGGCAGAGGTAGGTGAATCTCAGTGAGTTCAAGGCCAGCCTTGTCTACAAGAGCTAGTTCCAGGACAGCCTCTAAAGTTACAGAGAAACCCTGTCTCGAAAAACAAAAAAACCCAAACCAAACAAAACAAAAAAAAGGTTTCTTGTTTATTTTTATTTTTTGAGATGGAAGGGTTTTACTGTGTGCCCCTGCCTGGCTTGGAACTCCACATAGATCTGGCTAGCATTGAACAGGGAGATTTGCCTGCCCTGCCTCCTGACTGTTGGGGTTAAAGGCATGCACCACCACTACCAGCATAGTGTCTTAAAATTTTAAGTTGTAGGCGTCTTTCAGATCCTAGGTTAGGTTTGTTTATTTAATTTTTTTTTGGGGGGGGTAGAGTTTCTCTGCATAACTTGTCCTTGAACTTGCTCTGTAGACCAGGCTGACCTCAGACTCACAGGAGACCCACCTGCCTCTGCCTCCTGAGGGCTGGGACTAAAGGCATGTGCTGCCACACCTCATTTTATCTTTTTTATTTATGTTTTGGTATTTTGTCTACAAGTGTGTGCACCACAGCACAAGCCCTAGAGGTCAGGTCCCCTGGTTGTGAGCTGCCACTCGGTGCTGGAAACCAAACCCAGGTCCTCCACAAGAGCAGACAGTGTTCTTCTTTTTTCCTTAAAGATTTATTTACTTATTATGTATACAGTGTCTGCATGTCAGAGAGGGCACCAGATCTCATTACAGATGGCTGTGAGCCATCTGTAATATGTGGGTGCTGGGAATTGAATTCAGGACCTCTGGAAGAGCAGCCAGTGTTCTTAACCTTTGAGCCATCTCTCAAGCCCAGCAGCTAGTGTTCTTAAGTGCTGAGCCGTCCCTCTGGCCCGGTTCATCTCTCTGAGGTGAGGTCTCGCTGTGTTGCTCAGGCTGGTCTTGCACTGACAGAACTTCTCTCTGCACTGAATTGTCTTATTAGCCTTGCTTGTCAGGGATCAGCAGACCTTAACATTAGACGTCATGCTGGACTGTTCTCTTGATCTCTGTTTATCCGTCCACCATGAGCAGCACAATGCTGGTTGTGGCAACTTTGTGAAGGTAAGTTTTGAAGCCCTTCTAGCCTTTTCTGTTGGTTCATTTGTTTTGACAGAGGGTCCTCCTGTAGTCCAGGCTGGCCCTGAATTCATGATCTTCCTTCCTCAGCCTCCTGAGTGTGTGATGGCGGGTGTGTGCCAACACTCTGCTCTTTTGGTAAATTTTATGTGAAATCAGATGCTTTGCCAGTCCTGTGCAGCTCCGTGGCTCTGGAGCTCCCTCTCCTGGTGCTTTCCTGTATCGTATTGGTCCCTCATTTCTGAGATCTGGTTGTTTCTTTGCTCTTTTGCCGGGGAGCGGGGAGAAGTGTGAGTTGGAGGTCTGTGTATATGTGTTCCATGGCATGCATGTGAACAACTTTGGGGAGTTGATTCTCTTTCTTCCAAGGCTTTAGGGATCGCTCACAGGCTGTCAGGAAACACTTTAGGGATCGCTCACAGACTTGTACAGGGAAACACTTTCACTGCTAAGCCATCTTGGTGGGGTCTTCTGCTTTAAAATTTTTTTTAAATGTGTTTTTGAAGTAAGCTCTCTTAAGTAGTTCAGGCAGGCCTTGAACTCCTGATCTTCCTTCTTCAGGTTTCTTAGCTCTGGGATTACAGGTATATGCTATTATGCCATAACTTTCTGTTTTACTTTGTTTTAATCCCTCCGTGTGTGTGTGTGTGTGTGTGTGTGTGTGCGCGCGCGCATGCGCACGCGCTCACTCGCACGCACCCCCACACTCATGGAGGTTGGAGGACAACCTCAGATATTATCACTTACCCTCCGTATCATATGAGACCGGGTCTCTTCTTGTTCTGCATACATATTCCAAGCATGTTGGCTTGGGGGCTTCCAGGAATTCTCCCGGCTCAGTCCCCCATCTCCCTGTAGGAGCTGGAGTTACAGATGCACACTCCTGTGTCCAGCTTTATGTAGGTTCTAGGAATCCAGACGTAGGTGCTGGCTCTCACCTGTAAAGTGCTTTACCCGTTGAGCCATCTATTCAGTCCTTCCTGCTTTTGACTTTTCTAAAATAATTTATTTTTATTTTATGTGCGTTAGTGTTTTGCCTGCATGTATGTCTTTGTGAGGGCATCAGATACCCTGGAACTGGAGTTACAGACAATTGTGAGTGCTGGGTGCCTGGAATTGAACCTGTGTCCTCTAGAAGAGCAGCCAGTGCTCTTAGCCTCTGAGCCATCTCTCCAGTCCCAACACAGAATCTCTTGATTAGCCCACACTGGCCTTGAAGCTGAGATTTCTTGCCTCACCTTCCCAGGTGGCAGGATTATAGGCTTGTGCCACGTTCTTCTTTTTTTAAATTTATTCTTCTCTCATATATTACATCCCGACTGCAGTTTCCCCCTCCCTCCTCTTATCCCAATCCCTCTCCCCTACCTTTCCTGTCCCCCAGATCATCTACTCCTCAGTTTCCCTTCAGAAAAGGGCCGACTTCCCAGGGATATCACCCAAGCATGGCACCTCCCTCATGTTAAGGCTGGACAAAGCAACCCAGTGGGAGGAAGAGGGTCTGAAAAGCAGGCAAGAGTCAGAGACAGCCCTGCTCCCCCTTTGAGGAGTCCACAGAGGACCTAGGTCAGACCTATACAGGCTGTCTGTTGCTTCAGTCTCTGTTAGCCCCTATGAGCCCTGGTTAATTGATTCTATGGCCTGTGTTCTTGTGGTATCCTTGACCCCTCTGGCTCCTATAGTCCCTTGTCCTCCTCTGTCTACACACTAGCAGAGTATCATTAGGAACAATTTCACCAGGTGGTGGTGGTGCACACCTTTAATCCCAGCATTTGGGAGGCAGAGGCAGGTGGATCTCAGAGAGTTCAAGGCCAGCAACTATGTCTTGAAAAATCAAAAGAAAAAAAAGGGGGAGGGAATTATTTCATGACTTTTTTTTTTCCAGTCATGCTTGGTTCTATCCTAGACCTCGGGGCTATCAGCTTCTGGTTCCTGGCCCTCCAGGTGTGTCTGGCATGGGCTCCCATTCGTGGCATAGGACCAGTCATTGGTTGGCCACCCCTACAAGTTCTATGCTACCTTTACCCCAGCACATCTTACAGGCAGGGAAAATTGTAGGTCAAACAATTTGTGGCTGGATTGGTGTCTCAGTGGCTCCATTGGAAGCCTTGCCTCATTACAGAAGATGACCCAAATAAACTTGGCTTTTGAACTGCTATTTTAAAATTGGTGATTTAGGGCTGAAGAGCTGGCTCAGCCATTAAAGGCCAGGTTTCCCGGCATTGGTGGCACACACCCTTAATCCCAGCACTCGGGATACAGAGGCAGGTGGATCTCAGTGAATTTGAGATGGCACCCTCAAAACTGGTGGTACCCCCCGAGCATACACACTAATCAGTAAAACGTGATTTTAAAAAAGGAGGGGGAGCTAGAGAGGTACAGTTGTTAAGAACGTTTATTGCTTCTGCAGTTGACCCTGGGTCAGTTCCCAGCACCCATGTCTGATGGCATGCAATACCTACTCCAGGAGATGGGATGTTTTCTTGCCTCCACAGGCACGGGTATTCCACTGCCCATAACTCTGCCTGCACACACATACATAGAATTTAAAAGTGGACTAAGTAACTGCTTTTGAAAAAAGTTCAGTTATCCTCTGAGCTAGGAGGTTCAAGGCCTGAGTGACATATCCCTCTTCCCCCCACCCCAGAAAGATCCAAAACCTCAGTAATTCAGGGATTTGACTGGACTCTTCTCCCAGTGGATACCTTTCTTTCCTTTTTTAAATTTATTTTTAATCACATGTATGTGTCTGTATGGGGTACATGCATTTGAGTGCAGGTACCCAAGGAGAGGTGTTGGCTATCTTAGAGCCTCATGATATGGGCTGTGGGGCTCTGAAGAGCAAGCAGTACCTACTCTTAACCTTGGAGTCATTTCTCTAGCTCTCCCCACCCCCACCACCCTTTAAAGAAACAAGGCTTCTCTGCTGGTTTGTCAGTTTTGCCAGGGTCACTGTCTCCCATCCTCTGGGTGTAAGTCTCGCTGAACATTGTCCACGCAGTTCATCCTAGGGGTAGCGCTCTGTGCCTAGAAAGGTTTAGCCCCGCACTCTTGTTACAGTGTTGCAAATGGCATGCTTTCCAGGAGTTCCTAGCTTTAATGCTTTGAATGGATGTTCCTTGTATCTTCTCTGTAAAGTGGCCTGTGCGCTCACAAGCAAACATTTGCTGATGACGGGAATTCTGATCAGACTTTTGGGACCTGTTTTCTTTCGTCTAGGGGAACCAGGAAGTGGGACAGAAAGCGATACTTCTCCAGACTTCCACAATCAGGAGAACGAGCCTGCCCAGGAGGACCCTGAGGACCTGGACGGTTCTGTACAGGGAGTGAAGCCCCAGAAGGCTGCCTCTTCTACCTCCTCAGGGAGTCACCACAGCAGCCACAAAAAACGGAAGAATAAAAACAGGCACAGGTTAGTGACAAGGTCCCACCCAGTCCCAGCGTTGTTGTGACTTCTGGGAGGGACTTGGTTGGAATGAAAATACCTGGGACAGTGGCAGAGCCCTTATGCTTCGGGTGGCAGAAAATCTTTTGGTGCAGGTCAAGTGGGCTGGTGTTCTCTGAGGGAGGAGTGGGTGGCAATAGAGAGGCCCTGAGGGATCAATGGGGGTCGGTAGGATGGAATGTGACTCCTTTAAGCCACCCGCCATGGTGAGCTTTGGGTCCTTGCTAAGAGGAAAACGGAAATAGAAATGAGTCCTTGCAAGGTGACTCTGGTTATTGGGAACCTGTGGCCTGGGAGAGAGCGGTCTTTGATTTCTGGGCCCTGTCTGCTGCTGAGAGAGCCCAATTGACATGCCTTTCTCTGACTTTTTAAATATGGGTTTGGTTTTGATTGTTATGACTTTTCTATTTTGTAGTTCTCTGAGTATGCTGCCTTCAGATACGGGGAAACACTTAGAGCCCCTAAACGCGAACGTTCCTTCGTAGGAACCATCTGTGCACTGCTGCTTTTGCAGTGGGAAATGAGATGGGAATGACAGCAGTGGACAGAGAGGTCAGGTGTTGCAGGGATTTTAGTGGTCACTCTGCCTGGGTTTGTATGCTAATGCCGGGCCTAACTTAGAGGGGAATGAGTCTGTAGAGCAAGGGAGGGGCTCTCCCTCCTTTTGGTCTTGGAAGCCTGAATACTGTGGGGGTGAAGGGAGTGTACAGGGCTGCGTGGGACGCCCATCCTCTGGTTAGCTAATGAGTTACGTTGCGTTAGAAACCTGTGGGTGTCCCTTCTTGCACCTAAGGTGATCACACTGAACTCACAGGCCTGGCACTGGCTGATTTAGGGTAAAATTGAACTGGTTTAAACCTCTTTTCATCAACAGATTTTTGAATCCTTTTAAGTTTTTCTTGTTCTTTTTTAAATCGCAGAAATAGAGCTTCCTCCCACTAAATAGGGCTGAAGGACCGCTTTGTTACATTTTTCTGCAAACAAAAAAACCACTGTGCTAATCTCAAACTATAGTAAGAAACAGCAAAGAATTGCTCCCTACCGGCTTGGTAAGGTTATTGGAGCTTTGTGGTAAACTTGGGGCTGCCTTATCACAGATAGCAGAGACTCATACTCTTTTTTATTTATTTTTAAGATTTATTTATTTATTCATTATGTATACAGTGTTCTGCCTACATATATGCCTGCCGGCCAGAAGAGGGCACCAGATCTCATTACAGATAGTTGTGAGCCAGCCAGCTTGTGGTTGCTGGGAATTGAATTCAGAACCTCTGGAAGAATAGCCTCTTAACCTCTGAGCCATCTCTCCAGCCCAAGATCCATACTCTTAAAAAGAGTTTTTATGGGCTGGGGAGATGGCTCAGTTTGTAAAGTGCTTGCTCTGCAGGTGTGAGGACCTGAGTTCTAATCCCAGCACCCACGTCAAAGCACTTAGTCAGGTATATGTGTCTGTAACTTCAGCACTGGCGACATTGAGATCCTGGGGGCTTGCTGGCCAGCCAGTCTAATAGAAGTGATGGGACCCTTTCTCAAAAACTGTGTAGAGAAACACCCAGCATTGACCTCTGGCCTCCATACGCACATATGCGTTTATACACATATATATCACATACACACAAATTGACATGATAATTCAGTATTTTCTTCTGTGTTGTTTTTATTACATTTATTTTGTTGCCATTTTGGCAATTCTTTTCCTGTTTCACAGAAATAGAGCAGGAGAACATTCTTGAAAGTCCCTGGGCTGTGCATCACTCACCAGTGTCCTCTTTAGGTCCTCTGGCTGTGTGTGACACCACTGTGTGCCAGTGATGTGGTTAGCTCTAGACTGGCGAAAGGCACTGGAGGAGCGCCCCGTCTAACTGTACCCTTTCAGGTTTCTAGAGCACCTCCATGGGAATAACACTTTGTCCCTGTCCCTCCCAGTCCTGACCCCAGGAATGAATTCCTTCCAGAAGCACACCAGCGTTAAGAAAAACCGTTGTTGGGCACTGCTTTCCTAAGGGGCTAGTCCTGCCCAGAAGGTGGACTGAGTTCTGTCTCCAGGATCCTGTCTGTCTGGTGTCCTCCCAGGGCCTCCCGTGCTCATTTGCCCCCGGAGGCTAGTGGCACTGAGCTGGTTTATTTCTTAGGAATCTGGGGTCAGGACTGCCCTAAGTGGCACCTCAGTGGGCTAAGGCAGTTGGGTGAGTCCTGCTACCTTTGCACACTTGAGGTTTGGGGTGGAGCTCAGTATCTGGATATGCTGATGAGTTGGCACCCAGAGCAGTGAGTGCTTCCTTCTCCACTGTGCAGTGGTCCATGTAGTCAATCAGGCCATGGTGACAGGATGTCTGAGGACTTGTCACATGCCGGACACTGTAGGAGGAAGTACTTGAGCTTACCCCTCTTCTGGGATATGAAAATTCCTCAAGGACCCCCCCCACCCCCAAGGCTGGGGATTGAACACAAAACTTCATGCATGCTAGTCAAATGAAAGTCACCAGCTTTCTGAGTTCTTATATTTTGCGTCTGAACAGTAGTTCAGTCCCACTGTCTGTAAAGAGAAAACAACACTAGGTGCTCTTAGAGGTTATTACTATTCCATCGCACCCAAGATTTGTTTTTGTAAAAATTGTTGCTTGTTTCTTTTAAGATGGGTTTTATTATGTAGCCCTGACTGGCCTCAAACTAATTTCTTCTGCCTTAACCTCCCGAATGCTGGGGTTGACAGGGATTACCAAGTTTGGTGAAATAGTTACTCTTTTATTTGTGTATGTATTTATTTCCACTACTAGGGATTGAACCCAGCATGCACCTACCAGTAAGCCATGCCCCCAGCTGATACCATCTATTTTCATTTGTGAAGGTTGAATCAGTTTGAGAGGAAAACATTTTAAAAAGTCCTGCTTGTCCGCTGGTGTGTGTGTCCAGGATGGTCCTAAGTGAGATGGTTGTGTAAGTGGTGCTGAAACTCAGCTCTCGGACAATGCTCACAGACATGGTCTAGCAGAACAGCCATTGGAGCATCATCTTCCTGCCTGACTCCAGTCTGAAAGGTGTCAGAGCAGCGAGGAGCTGGAGTCAGAGCCCAGGCTGGCGCTTGCTCTGGAGAGCTGTGCAGACCATGGCCTGTCAGCCATGACAGCGCAGAGTTGCGTCCTCTCCTCTGTGTTCATGGGTCCCAGTTACCTTTGTTTTGCTGAGGGGAGGGTCTTTAGACCTTGGTATTCCTTAGCTACTACACCGAAGTAAACAAGTAGATGCCGTACTAGGCAAGGTGTCATGTACCTGCATTTGCAATAGCTGGAGGCTGAGGCAGGACAGCAAGTTCGAGGCCAGTGTGGGCTTATTGTGAGACACCCCGCCCCCCCAATCTCATTAAAAAAAAGAAAAAAGAAAAAAAAGAAAAAGACCAGTGAGGTGCTGTCAGAAGTTTAGGAGGCAGAGCTTGTGAAAGAGAACCATCACTGAGGTTCGGGCCTCAGCATCTGGCTTCCAGGAGGAACCCTGGGTGGCACTGGGCATGCTCACAACGTGAACTTGAACAGAAAGTTACATGCTTTGCTGTTTTCAAAGTGCGAAGTGTTTTGTCGCCTTTTGCTTCAATGACAATATGTAATGCCTACTTCTAGCACCTTCTGCTGTGTAACTAAACTAAAAATTACGGCTTTGTGTAACTTTCTCTCCCCCTCTCTCTCCTCTGGCTGCCCACTCTTCCCCCCCTCCCTCCCAAGTCTGCCCTCTCTGTCTCCCCCACCCCCTCTCTTCTAATGCCCCAATTGTGTTTTCAGTACCGATATCTTAGCAGTTCTAACCCCGAGTCTGGCAGCTAACACCAGGGTTGTGGCCTCTGCGTGCTCAAATGCAGTCCCTTGCCCTCCCGGTCAGCTCTCTGCCCTGAGAAGGGAGTCCCTCTGACCACACAGTCTGTGGTGCTCTGATGTTCGAAACCTTATGGCTTAAGATTCTTAAAACTGACTTTGTTTCCACAAATCTTGCTAGGGTGGCTAATCGACTAATTTTTTTCAATTAGTATATTAATTTCTATTGCTTTCTTCCTCTCCCATGCTGCCCCTCAGCCCGTCTGGCATGTTTGATTATGACTTTGAGTAAGTGTGATTTGCGTTAGTGTCTGTGCTGTGTTGTGTAGTGTGTAGACCCGGGATGCCGTTCTGAGACCTTTCTAACCCATAGTTTGTCTGTTTGATTGTAGGTATGTATATTAGGTTAGGCTGGGAAGTTTTTTTTAAAAACAGAAAAACGTGATGGAGGTAACATTTTATTTAATAACTTAAGCAAAATTAAGTAAACTTCACTTTCATGCATTTTAATTTCTTTTAAAATAGATAACCTGTACTTTTAATTCATATTTAAATTGATTTTCTGGCTTTGCTTCTTAAGGAGATTAGTAGCTTAAGATTTTGATATTTTGCTTTTAAAAGACTTAAAAATTGAAATTCTTAAAATTTCTTTTGTGTTTCATATCCAGAAACACAAACTCCTAGTCTGTTTGCTGTTGGTCACTGCGTGTGTCAGAACCTGTCAGTGACATAGTCACAGAGCTAACACATCGGCCTGAGCATGCCCTCTTAACCCAGTTTCTCTAATTTTGCTGTAGTTTTTATTTAAAAATTATGGCCTTTGTAACTGCTGTATATTTCCTTTTTTAGTCACCTCAGTTTGCCTTACGGCAAAAATATCTGCTCATATTTTTTTAATACTTGCTTAATATCTGAGGAAACAGCTAAATTGTGCCGTAGTCTAATGAAGAATGTGGACTTTAATTGAGTAGCTTCTGTTATAGCTGTGCCCTGTGCAGTAGCTGCTTGTTGCTCTGTTTCTGAAGTTAAAGTGCAAATCTCTTTTATTTTTCCTACCACAGGATTGATCTGAAGTTAAACAAAAAGCCCCGAGCTGTAAGTATCAGCCAGAAATCTCAAAGACTGGCAGTGTTTTGTTTTGTTTTTTTAAAAAATGGTTTTGGTGGGTTCTTAAAGGGTTCATCATCCGTGCTAGACAAGGGCCCAGTCAGGGGCTGACGAGCTTGTGGATAGTTTTGGTTTTCAGAGTCTGTATGACCCTAATCTAGGGTCACATTCTAGACTCTGAGGGTCCATCTGTATACTCCAGCTACCAGCTGTTCTTTACTAAAATGTTTTAGAATAGACATGGTGCATGCCCTTAATCCCAACACTTGGGAGGGAGAGGCAGGTGGATCTCTGAGTTCGTGGCCAGCCTGGTCTACAGAGTGAGTTCCAGGACAGCCAGAACTGATACACAGAGAAACCCTGTCTTGAAAAATCAAACCAAACCAAAAAAAAAAAAAATTTATTTTAGTGTGTGTGTGTGTGTGTGTGTGTGTGTGCGGATGTGTGTTTGTCACACACACGCACATTTGCTCGCACCAGGCTCTGAGTGCCCTGACTTCTGTCCTTCTCTCTTTAGGACTATTAGAAGACTTGTTAGCAGCAGCTTCCAGCTGTGGAGCCCTGCTTCCCCTCTGACCTCACAGCGACAAATGTCCCTCACCTGACTGGCCATCCGCCTCTGCTCCCCCAGACCCAGTGCCTGTAACTGGCTAGTCTGTCCTAACTGTAGTGACGAGTCCTTTCTATAAGACTGGGTCATTCGCCATTGTCATCGGTAGTAGCAGTTCAGCGGGAAGATCTGTCCTTGGTCCCAGTCCCAGTGGGTGGCTAACTGTGCATTTCTCCCTTAGTAGAATGAATGTCTCCCCCCAAACTGGCTGGCACCAGCTTCATCTGTGACCCCCTCCAATTGAGAAGTGCACATCTCTGATTTTGTGTTCCGCTGAAAGTAGAACCCAGGTTCCATTGCAGATGGAGGCTGTAAATATCTGCCATTCTTTGGTTTTGTTTTGTGTTGTATTATTTTTTTATTGTTGTTTTTATCATCTGATTTTCTTTTGGGACATTTTGTGATGCCTGTACCTTCCTGATGACGCGTCCGATGGTCTGTTTCATGTGGTGTCAATATTCATAACTGAAACTAAAGTGGTTTTCAGAAGTAAATGGGCAGTTTGGCTCTTTGACTTTTTGACTTCTGTAGGGGGAAGGTAGAGAGTGTTTAATGGTGGCGTGTTGGAAGCAGTCTCATGTTCGAGGAACAAGAAAGCTGGAAAATGTCATCCTCCTAGAACAGACACTTGGATTCCTTTGTAGAAATAAAATTTCCTTGCCTTCCGTCTGTCATGCTTTCCTTCTCAGCCTGAGATTTTCTTTTCCATCTCTTTACACACTCTCTTTCTCTCCCCTCTCTCCCCTCTCCTCCCTCTCTTTTCTCTCTCCTCTCCTCTTTTCTCTCTCCTTCCCTCCCTTCTTCCCTCCCTCCCTTACCCTCTCTCCAGGGTTTCTTCTCTCTGTGTAGCTCTGGCTGTCCTGGAACACACTCTGTAAACCAGGCCGGCCTCAAACTCAGAGATCCGCCTGCCTCTGCCTCCCGAGTGCTGGGATTAAAGTCATGCTTCACCACCGCCCGACTTCCATCTTTTCTCTTTTTGCTGACATTCACTTGGTTAGATATTGCTCTAAAAATCACCAAGCCCATGGGAGAGCCCAGAATTACTGAAAAGTCAGCTTCCACTGAGTGGAGTGAGAGCCTCACAAGAGCCAGCACTGCCCACAGACAGTCCTGCCTGCAGAGTCCCTGACGATTTTGCTGTCTTCAGTGCAGTGGCCTTGGCTGCACATTGTGGTCACCTGGGAAGCTCAGCCCAATGCCAATGCTGAGATCCCAATCCCAAAGGGATTCTTTCACAGAGTCCAGGCTGCTGATTAGGAGACTGCTTGAGATCATTGTGTTAGAAACTGAGCCATACAGCCTGGGTCGGGCTGAGCTGTGAGATTCAGGGCCTTGCCTGTCCTTTGACTGTCTAGTCACAGTTCTTTCTGATGCCTGAGCCTTTGTAGGAGACTTGGGCCATCATGACCATACTTTGGGCTGAACATAGATGGCCTGTTACCAGAACCACCCTCTGATGTGCAAAAGCCTTGCCTTTTGTTCTTGTTTGTTTTTTGTCTTTATTTTTTATTTTAATTATTATTTTATTATTATTTTTTCCTTTTTTGGTTTTTTGAGACAGGGTTTCTCTGTGTAACAGTTCTGGCTGTCCTGGAACTTCCTTTGTAGACCAGGCTGTCCTCTAACTCACAGAGATCGCCTGCCTCTGCCTTGCCTGTGCTGGGATTAAGGTGTGTGTCACCACCGTCCGGCTCCTTTTGTTGTTAAACTCCATTTCCTTTGATGATTTCCCAATCGTTAGCCATGCCTTTGACAGCAGAACTCCCGCTCTTAAGGAAGTTGTTTAAAATACTTAGATTGTTCCTTGAAAACAAAAACTCGGAAGCGTTTGGTATCATTCCTTCTTGGTTTGTCGCCTTATCCTAAACTCTGGGGAAAGCAAATGGCCAACTTTAAAACATCTGAGCCTCCGTAGTTGGCTGTATGTAGAGGAATAGTGGTCCTGCTCAGTAGAAGGTGTAGTATTTATTTCTTGCATCGTAGAGAGTTGGGTAAAAGACATCAACCATGCTAGGCACGTGATCTACTACTGAGTACCCTCCCAGGCCCTAAGCGCGTGTTATGTAGCAGCATGTCTGTGTATGTGACTGTCCCTGTGTGTGTGTAGAAGATTGTGGCTTGTGAGCTGTTTTATTGCCTCCCCCACCCCATAAGGTTTACCCATTGATTGGGCCCTTCCAGTTTTCCTGTCAACTGGCCAGTGTTACTTAGGCTCCGAGAGACTTCTTGCTTTTCCCGATCTGGGGTGGCTTAGGCATCTGTGGTGGAGCGATTATCTGGCATGCAGAGTGCTAGGAATTGATCCTCAGCACTGTATAAGTGTGGGCATGGTGGTGCCTGCCTGTCTGTAATCCTAGCTCGCAGAAGGATCGGGAGTCAGGGGAGTTAGAGGGCAGCCTGAGCTACAAGAAACCTTACTTTAAAAAAAAAAAAAAAGGACCAACTCCAATAGGTTCCTCTCTGCACCATGCTGTGATCCTAACTTTATCCACCAAGTTTGCTTACAAATCATCAATGGAAAGAATGGATGTGTTTACACAAGAGAACATTAATCTCAGTGGTTAGGATAGTCTTTCATTGCAACCAGCCAGCCAGCAGTCCCTAAAGTGACAACCAGGGCCCTATGTGTCGTGAGAGGGACTGGTTTAAAGGAGTAAGCCAGCTCCTAGGTCAGGCGTGACTGCACACATACCTGTAATCCTAGTGCTTGAGAGGCGTTCAGGGTCAGCCCAGGCTGCAGCTAGCCGGCCTGTGTTGGAGGATGGGGTGGGACGCACCAGCTGGCTCCAGCTGTCCTTTGGAAGGACCAAGGAAAGGAATGGAGGGTGGCATGTGCCACCAGGTAGCCTTGTTGCTCTGTGCGTCTCTCGGCACAGGAAGAGCTTGCCCTTGGCCTCTGGTAGTTAAAAGACAAGGCCTGGCCTTTTGTGGTAACATATCTGTCAGCTGCTTGGAGGACAGTCCAGCGCAAAGCTTCATCAGAGTGCCAAGCCCACAGTTCCAAGGACGGAGGAAGGCGCCATTCTGTTTAAAGTCAGTGTCCTGGGATACATGAGGAGAATGTGGGAAGCAAGACCGGCCCACAGAGTTGGGGCCTGAGGAGGGACTTTAGGAAGCTTGGGAATTGGGATAAGGCCAGTGGGGACCAGGAACAATGCTTTCAAGCCCACCGTGCTGATCCAGAGACCCCAGGTCCCAGCAGCCCTGGCACTGTAAGAAATGGATCTGCCATTGCACGGCTTAAACTGTGAACCTCCACTTGAGTCTGTGCCGCTCGCTTTCAGGAAAATCCTTTGTTCCAAGAGTAGGAAGCAAGCAGTGGGGTCTTCACCTCGAGGCTTTTGGTCCTGGGTGCAGGAAGTAGAGAGTGATGCTCCTGTCTCCACCCTCACAGTAAAAACCATGCTCTAAGGAGCCTTCGCTCATATGGAGTCAGCGTGTGTTTCCAAAATGCTCTCTGGCTTAATTTTTGCACTTATTTTGGTCTTTCCCACCCTCAGCTTTATTCCAAGTCACTGAGGCATTTGCACACTGGAAAATTCTTTTCAGAAGCTCTGACTTGATGGAAGTGGTGAATGGTATTCTGTATGCACAACTTCCTCCCAGCATGGGACTGTGTATAGTGCCTAGGAAGACTCGTGTGTGTGTGTGTGTGTGTGTGTGTGTGTGTGTGAGAGAGAGAGAGAGAGAGAGAGAGAGAGAGAGAGAGAGACAGCAGAGAATGCGAGCGCATGTCAGTCTATCCCTATATTCCCAGGGTTTGGTCTTCAGGGCTAGCCTCAGGATTTGAAGCACAGGTTTCATTTTGAACACTGCTCTGTGGGGTCAGCCATGCCGCAGGTGGCATGGGTGCTGGCCTTTGCTTATGTGTCCATGGGAAAGGGAGTGGGTGTGGGTGACGGCTTGGGGTGTGGGAGGGAAAGACCAGATCTTGGATGTGTTTTCTCTTTGGACCTCAGCCTTGTGTAGTTCTTCACCTGGAATATGTTGTGTAATATGCCTAAATATTAGTTCATTAATATATGTGGATAATTTATCAATAAATATTAGGTTGAAACACAAGAAACTGCTGACAGTGACATTGTTTTCATCAATGAAAGTGACTGCCGTCAGGTTTACTAGCATGTGTTGGAGGTGTGTGCACTCCAAATCTTTGTTGTTTATGCACAAGAACACACGGTAGGCCCCTGGTCAGTGTTCTCCCGGCTCCACACCTTCATCCCAGATATGTCATCTGAATGCGTGTGTCAGTCTGTTGAGGCTACTGTAACAGTGACATAAACTTGATGGCTTGCAGATAACTGTTCTAGAGGCAAAAAAAAAGTCGAAGGTCAGGTCACCAGTAGATGTATGTGCTTGGTAAAGGGTCTGGATTCTGGTTCCCAGAGGCCTTTGCTGTCTCCTTAAGTGGTGAGGAGGGAGCTCCTTCAAGCCTCTTTGATTTATTTTAAATTAATTAACTTTACTTTAAATACATTGTGTCTTGCCTGCAAGTATGTCTGCGTGGGAGAATCTGATCCCCTGGCACTGGAGTTACAGACAGTTGTGAGCTGTCATGTGGTTGCTGGGAATTGAATCCGAGTCCTCTGGAAGAGCAGCCAGTGCTCTTAACCACTGAGCCACTAAGCCACCTCTCTAGCCCCCTCTTTTTTTTGTTTTTTAAATTAGTTTTGAATGTTCACTTTTTTAAAAAATTTATTTATTTTTATTTGAGACAGGGTTTCTCTATAGCTTTGGGGCCTGTCCTGGAACTAGCTTTTTCTAAAAAATATTTATTTATTTATTTATTATGTATACAATATTCTGTGTGTTTGCCTGCATTACAGATGGTTGTGAGCCACCATGTGGTTGCTGGGAATTAAACTCAGGACCTTTGAAAGAGCATGCAATACTCTTAACCACTGAACCATCTCTCTAGCCCCCTGGAACTAGCTCTTGTAGACCAGGATGACCTCGAACTCACAGAGATCTGCCTGTCTCTGCCTCCCGAGTGCTGGGATTAAAGGCATGCGCCACCACCCGGCTTCAGGCCTCTTTGAGATCCGTTTGTAATTCTGCTCTAGAGAGCTTCACCCATTGGAGTTCACCATCTGTAAACCTTCCCTCTTGATATCTTCACCCTGGCGATTAGAATTA
The DNA here is from genome assembly GCF_982192425.1 of Myodes glareolus. NCBI lineage: Eukaryota > Metazoa > Chordata > Mammalia > Rodentia > Cricetidae > Myodes > Myodes glareolus. Next base: position 69,531,731 of record NC_142028.1, on the reverse strand, counting down.
CCACCAGGTTTTTGGGAGAACTTTTGGCTATACCCATGTGCAAATGTCTACCTTCAGATGGTGCTGGAGTGCATTCAGCGGGAACTTGGGTCTCAGTTGTTGTCTCTAGAGACAACAGTGCTGAGTCTTTTTTTTATATATATATTTATTTATTTACTATGTATACAATATTCTGTCTGTGTGTATGCCTGCAGGCCAGAAGAGGGCACCAGACCCCATTACAGATGGTTGTGAGCCACCATGTGGTTGCTGGGAATTGAACTCAGGACCTTTGGAAGAGCAGGCAATGCTCTTAACCTCTGAGCCATCTCTCCAGCCCCAACAGTGCTGAGTCTTGCAGGAACTTGGTGGGGTCTGAGGAGTGTGGAAAACACTGTTTGCAAAGACGGTAAAGTGCTCGCTCTGCTCCACCCTTCCTTTTCAAGTCACTCGTTAGATTAGAAGGCAGCCCAGAGGCAGCCTCGGGCTGGCAGGATAGCTCAGCAGGCTAAACCATTTGCCCTAAGCCTCATGATTTGAGTTTGATCCTTAGGACCCACCCCGTGGACCTAAACTGTCCACTCTCATGCACTGCACACACAAATGCAAAAACACACAGAGTGTGCTTGGCGGTGCACACCTGTATCCCAACCAGCAAGCGAGAAGCCGAGGCAGCAGCTTTCCTATGCCAAACTACCCACAAAACAAAAAAAAGCAAAACCAAATTCCAAATACACAGCTGCCTCATTTTCACTGGCTTTACTGTTCCACTGCTGCGTGCCAGTTTCTGTAGCCTGTGCTCCAGTGCTGGTATTGGTGCTTCCCAGCGTCTGCTGCTGCAGTAAATGCATTCTGTCATTTTTGCAGATGAGGGCTCGGGATAAATCAGTAGGATTGCTGTGTCAAGAGGCGTGTGTTTCTTAGGTAAGCCTGAGTACCAGGCCCTGCCAGAGTCGACACTAGGACGCTAGCGATAGGATTATTGCTTATTTTCCCACATCCTGCCCAAATGACAGCACTGTCAACTTTTAAATTCATTCTTTTTTTTTTTTTTAAAGACAGGGTTCTCTGTGTAGTAGCTTTGGCTGTCCCAGAACTCACTTTGTAGACCAGGCTGACCTTGAACTTAGAGAGATCCGCCTGCCTCTGCCTCCGGAGTGCTGGCATTAAAGGCTTGCGCCACCACACCAGGCCCTTTCACTTCTTTTGAACTAGCAGCTTGTGGTGATTTTATTATATATAATTGTAATTTTTCTCCTTGATTATTCTTCCAGCTTGTGTGTGTGTCTGCAACATGTGGCTGAGGGTTGAACCAGGGGATTGGTACCTGTTGAGCAAGCACTTAGTTATACCTCCTGCCCAAGAATTTTCTTGGCTAATTCATTGCCGGGACTGTGAGAACTCTATGCACATGCCTTTGAAAATTTACTGCTTAAACAAAAAGCACACAGCTGTGTTGGAAGGACTTGAGAGGATTGTGAGGTTGATACAATCCTGCACTATGTACTGAGACCCTGTCCAGAAACGAAAGCCAACAGGAGTTCCCTATACGGGTCAACGCTCTGCTTTGAATATTCTCCCAGACAGAGCCACCTCTCCCAAGCACACTAGTTCAGACCTCATGTGGCCACTCTTACCCTCACCTTCAGAAAGACACCAGCAGTTTGGGCTTTTAGCAGTTCCAGGTGGGCAAGCCACTCACTCCAAGCAGTAGTAGTAGTACTGAGAGCTACCAGAAGGTGGCAGCAGGGTGCCGCATGCCTGGCATATTGCAGGCTTGGGTGCCTAAGCCGTTCCTCCCACGGAGTCTCCTTGCTGTTTCTTAAATTGGTAAGCAGTTTAGGATCACCAGCCTTGATAGCAGCTTCAGGCGGCACACCCTAGGTTACAGCGTGGGCCTCCTCCCCCTCCAGGAACTGGCTGGAAGGGTTTACATGCCACGGCCTAGCATAGCTTGGGCTTCCTTAATTACAGGGCTCTACTTCCTGCCTCTTTCAGCCAAATCTCCCACACTCTTCCCATGAACTAGGAGGTCCCCAGGACAGGTTCTTGTCACCCTGTTGGCTATGAGCCAATGACAGAGAAGATTAACCAGGAGTTGAAGCTTGGGACAAAGGTCCCGGCGTCCTTGGGGCCATCTTCCCTCTGACAGGGCTTATCTGATGACCCAGCCCCCAAGTTCTGTCTCCTCAACACCTCCTTGAGACAGGGGTTACCCTTCTGTGCAGGCTGTTCCTGGGGAGAGTGGGAGGAAAGGAAAAGAAATGGGGGTTGCAGAGATGGGTGCTGGCCTTGTCCCAGCCGCTGGCTTCCCTCATCCCCTGAAAGATCAGCAGCTTGGGACATTAGTAGCTCCAGGTGGGCTTTGCATAGTGGCTCTTCTTTGGGGACTGCCAAATATTCCCATATCCTGAAGAAGCTGCTGGAGACTTGAGTAGACAGTGACATCCAGAGCAGGGCTGCTTCATTTCATTTTGGGCTGGCTCAATCTGGCAGGGAATGCAGATTTCCTATATCAGACTACAGTCATTTTGGCTTCTGAGCAGGCTAGGGTCGGGGGTAGAGGTTGAAGGAGTTAAATCTGTGGCACAGAACTTGCTGAAGCACCTAGGGGCTAGCACCTGCTGGTGCAAGTGGGAGGGGCCTGTGGGAAGGCCCGGCGTCTAGGGATCATTTCCCAACAGTGGGAATTTGCATACACACCAGTTTCCCCATCAGCCTCTTGGCTCAAGTAACCAGGAAAAGCAGGAGGAAAGAGCAACTGGGGCAGCTACTTGGAATTTGATCCCTTGCAGCATGCCTGGTGACTTGAGCTTTGGTCTCAGGAGTCACATTCCATCCTTGCCACCCTCTTCCGTTAAGCTCACACGTGGATCACTGTGGGCCAGGCAGCTGAGGCCCCGTAAGGAGGGTAGTGAGTCGCCCAGGGCGGCCTCTCTAGTGAGTGGGGCTTGAACTGGTCCCTGGCTGCCTCTAGCTGCCACGAGCTGTGGCATCCTCTTGTATATCTGGAGAGGTGGTCTGTCTTTGTGTCCTGTTCACAGCTGGGAGGCAAAGGCCCCCCCGTGACTCAGCACTACCCTTCAAGGCCGCCTTAGTGGGCCAGAGGAAAAGAGGTGGTTGAGAACCTCGGAGTTAAGCTGAAGCAAGTCACGGAGAAGCAACAGCCTTGGCTTTGAGCCTGGCTGCCTGCGTAGCCCTGCCCGGAAGCTAGATTGAGAAAGAGGCCTGGAGGCATGGCTATGTGGCCGGCTAGTCCAGCTGAGCTGGCTTCCTCGTCAGGAAGCATGGGTGCCAGGGCAGGAATCACAGAAGGCCTGAGCTGACCCTCTCTTCCCCAGGGCCCAGCCCCAGGTCGCACCTTTTGTGTGGCTCTGTAGTCCTTGTTGGTCCCTGTCAGTGCCTCCTGACAGCCAGAGCCAGCTGACACTAATGCCGCTGCCTGTCGGCCTGTGGGATCCACTCATATGTCACCCTCCTAGAACAGCCAGCAAATGACGTCAGCTCTGGCGAGGGACCGGGCCGAAGAGTTTCCCACTTCCCCTTCCAGGGGACTTTCAAGTTCCATTATATCGTATAGAGCCTGGGCCCTCCTTGGCAGCTGAAGAGGGTGGGCGTTATAGTTGTCTCTCTGGGAGGACATTTCCTCCCATTTCTGCAAGGGCTTGAGTCCCAGTAGACTGGTGTCAGATTTTGGGATCAGGGACAAGTACTGAACGCCCTGCCCCAGCCTGCCTTCTTCCTCCGTGGGACCTTGGGCAAGTCACTCAGCCTCGCCAGGCAAGCTGATAATGAACTAGACGGTCCGGTATTTTAGCTTCCTATCCCGTAAAGACAAACAGATGCCCATTTAACCTGAGAGCACACTGGAGTGTTTGTGTGTCTTGTGTGTTTTGTTTCCCGTTTGAGATAGGGTCTCGGGCAGGCCAAGTTGGCTGGGAACTTGCTTTGTAACCAAAGATGGCCTTGAACTTCTGTTCCTCCCACAGCTTCGTGGAAGCTGGGAGTGCCAGTGACTGTCCCAGCACCAGGTGCTGAGGAGAGAACGCCGCACACGGCTGGCTGCATTCCCAGCTCCTTAAACGGCAAAATGTAGTTGGATTATAAAGTATAAGTAAGGCTTTGCCATCTCCTCGTGCTGATAAAACCTCCTGAGGAGGCTGGGAGCAACGAGCTTGGGACAGACACCTTGAATGTCTGTGGGAGAGAGGCTCCCAGCTCATGCATGGCGAGGTACCCTGATCCCTACCTCAAGCAGAGATCTCTGACAGGGTGGCCAGGCGCTGGTGGGCAGGGCCCCGGGCGCTGGTGGGCAGGGCCCCGGGGGTGACATTTTCTTCCACAGCACCGCAGCTGTGTTGTGCTGAAGTTGTTTTTAAAGCAGAAAATTCGGCTGCACCGGCCAGTTAAGTACAAACCAGAGGACTTGCTCAAAAAGGTAGGGTTATTAAAGCTGTAATTTCTTCCATTTCCCCCAGCTGATAGTATTTGTTCAGGGACTGTGTGATAGCCTAGCCTTTCATTTGAAATACTTAATACGTGCATTCACTTTTGAGGTTGGAGCAGGGAGGAGGAGGGAGGGAAGATCTTCTTGCCTGGGCTTGTCTAGGCTGGGGTGCAGTTTGACGTGGATGGGGTCAGTCCTGTGAAGCCACCCACAGGAGTCACACTTCTGGAGGCCTCTAATGAGCAGTGCTTGTGTGGCAGGAGGCAGGTCACACACCCAGCACGTTATTATCTCACTGAATCCTCGTGACAAACCTGTAAGGTGGCTGCCATTAGTATTCCTATTTCAGAGGATGAGGAAACTGAGGTCTGAGAGGGACAGTCCCTTTGCTCCAGGTGGCAGAGTCGGTGGCAGGGCCTCTCCATGCTGCTAGCCCTACCCCAGCTCTCCCCAACCCTCATTCTTCAGACACAGCCGATCTGGGAGGAGGGCCCGGAGTGTAGCACCCAAGAGCTCCCTCACACCCATCCAGATGCCCCGCCCTCTAGGGCTATAATGTGGTAGATCAGTTCCCTATTTCCTACCCTCAGTTCTACAGCATAGAAAAGGGGAACAGCTCCACCCGCCACCACTACCCCGCTGAAGCCTCAGGGCTCTCTGTTATCACTTCTGCTTCCGCACCTGTCACCCGCTGTGTCCAGGGACATCCCACCTCCCATCCGGGCTCAGCTCCTAGGGACCAACCAATTCTGGAAACCTCCTGAGGACAGGGAATGACGTCAGATGGCTCCCCCAGGGTGAAACCCCTTACCCGTCCCCCCAGCATATCAGAGACAGCTAGCTCCTCAAGGACTCACAATATCCTTTATTTTTGTCATTCTTTCCACTTAAAATATTTCAATTTTGTATCTGTACACAGCATACATGTGTCCTCCCACCCATGGGGAAAGGTAACAGGTATAGGGACAGAGGGCCTTAGGGCCCTGGTGGGGTGACGGGGTAGGTGGACAGAGCGGGCGGGTGGGTTATAAGAAGCATCTTGCTTACTAACATGAAGCCTCATGCCCTGTGAAAAGGGATGAAGCCGCATTGGCTTGAGGGGGGCCTCGGAGGGCAGGCACATGGTGCCCAACTTGCCGGCGGTGCCGGCGTCCCAGGGACAGGGTGGAGGGTGGGGTCTAGTTCAGGCCTCTGCTCCCCTAGGCCTCCCTCCCCGCCCTCTGAGAAAAAAGAGGGTTTGGGCATCAGCCACGGATGGACGGCCTGACCGGCAACGTCTCCTTAAATGACAGAGATACAATGTGTATCAACAGGGTGATCGCTTCTGACCCATGCGGGATAGATAGAGGTGCCACAGGGCCAGAACCAATCCTATGGGATCTTTGGTTTGAGGATTCTCTTGCCAGCTCCATTCGTCCCTCTTCCAAGGTAGGCCAGGGGCTGGGGACCGATCTATGATGCCTGACAGCCCCTTGAGCCACCTCCTGGCTTACTTACTGAGGTGCTGGGACTTGTAAGAAAGGATCTCAGCGGCCAGCTGCTGGGGGTCCAGGAGCTGTGGGAAGCGCCCCATTACAGCTTCTACCAGGTGTGGGGGGAAGACGCCACACAACTTGGTGTACACACCAGCCCTTTCTTTGGCCCTTTCGCTCACCCTGCCCCAGGGGGCCCCACTAGCCCCTGGGCTGGGCCTCTGGGGCTCTGGAAGGACTGGGGTAGGTGAGGGCAAAGGGTACGGTTCAGACCAGTACTCTCTGGCTGGAAAGGTGGGTAGCTGGGGCACATAGTCGGTGGGCACACTGAAATGGCCAGCACCCATGGGCTGTCTAAAGGGAGCAAAGGCAGATGCTGCTGGGAGCTCAGACCCATAGGCGTGATACCCAGCATAAGGACCCCGAGTAGAGCCCGACTCCCCAGGGCTGCCTCCTCGCACCCCCCACAGTTCCGACATCTGGCTCTCCAGGGAGCCAATGCCTGAATCAAGGCACTCCTGGGAGGTGTATGGCAGTGAATCCAGGGTGTGCGGGAGCCACTCCGTGGGCCCAAAGCTGCCCCCACTAACAGGGAGGCTCCTGCCAGCCGTAGTAAAGGTCTGTGTGGAGCCTTCTTGGTGGGGGCCCGGGGATGATCTGGCCCCCAGTTTTTTCCCATCTAGGCTTCTCTGCTCAGCTTCTGGAGAAACAGAGCGGGGCTGAGAGGCAGGGGAAGGCCTCTGGCCACTTTTGTCCTTCACTGGGGTCCTGGGGGGTGAGAGGAGGGCATTAGCACGGAGCTCATCAGCCACGGAGCGCTGGGGGCGGCTCGGCCGCTCAGGGTGGAAGAACCGGCACTTGATTCCATAGGTACACTTCCTCCCTGCAAGAAGGACAAAGAGTGTCTCGAAATGGGGCCAGAGAGAAGAGGAGGCTCAGGGACTTGGGGTGTAGGTGGTCTCCACAAGGAAGCCACCAGGATACAGGCCTAGGTGGATGGGCAGACAAGAGGCAAGGTACAGAAGGCTACTGAAGACGGAGCTGGGTCTCACCATAGGGACATGGCTGCTTCCTGTGTTCAGAAGGCAGTGACCTCTTACGCAGGAAGTTGTCCAGGCTAGGCCCATGCCGTCCCAAAGGGTCATCAGGGGGCATGAACCTGTGGTAAATAAAAGGAACTCTCAGGAGAAGGAAGCCATGAAGAGGGCCCAAGGAAAGGGCTGGATAGCCAGGCTTCCTGGGGAGAGATCAGCCCCCAAACTGCCTGTCTGCAGCAGGATGCCCCAATTCTGAGTCTGCAGTTGGCTCACCCCAAAAGGAAAAGTTCAGAGGGGTATAGCTCAGGGTTATCTTCCGGGCACTCCCCAGGCTGTGGGGAGCCACAAGCTAACTGCATCTTGGGATGTATGCTACCTTAGACTTACTGGAGAGAGCCATGGAGGAATGCACTGGGTCTGTCTTAAGCTAGCTTCAACCCCTAGCCCCCAGTCAAAAGCTCTGCTGGCCCCAGCTTTTTCTCCATTACTCATGTCACTGCCTAAGCTGCAACCCAGACCATGGGCCCACAGGGTCCACCCCCAGCATTTCTCCCAGTCCTCCAGCAGTGACGTACTTGTCATTGACGAAAGAGTACATGAGTAGCCGCTCCTCGATGAAGCGCTTCCACTCCTGCCTCTCGCCTTGGAGGTCCCGGTATGTGTCATTGGAGACTACCACCCCGTCGGATTCATAGGCCAGCTTCACAATGAAGCGGTCGTCATAGCACACCACACGCTTGCCACCTACACGCCGAGATGGTGTGAACACCAGGATCTTCTTTTTCTCTAGTTCCCGCAGAATGTGCTGGTCTGGGGATGACAGAGGTGCAGGTCAGGGGCCCCTGGGGACCCTGAGACACCCGACAGGGCTCCATGGCTCACAGTGGCTGGGCTCAGAGGCTGTTCACGCCAGTTTCGAGAGGACAGAAACCAGGCAGCCATGTGGAAACCAAGTGCACCTGTGTGCAGGAACATCCCATTCAGCAGGAGCGCTGAGCCCAGAGTGGCTCTTCCTGCTTCCCCTCTGGCCTGTGCCCCCTGCCTGTGCCCCCTACCACAGGGGTCCAGGAAGAAGTGTACTGGCCATGTCCCTCACACACTCAGAACAACGCTCCCATCCTTGTTCAGAAGAGGCTCAGGAGTCCCCAGCCTGGCCCAGACTTCTAAAGAAGCCGTCTCTCGTGGGGGGGGAGGGGCTGCGCAGCCTGAACACACCATGCATTCACGCTGTGCTGGGTTAAGCACTTCTATACCGTCTCAATTGCTCCTCTGGCAGTGTTTGGTGGGTGTTGTCAGCACACCTCCACCCTGCCCCATTTCACAGCCGAAGAGCTCATGGCTCAGAGCACAGCTACGTAAGACCCTTGTCTGGGTTACTCAGGGCCAAGCCTCTCACCTTGTCTTCTTGGCCCAGCACCCACAATCTCAATCATGAGGCTATATTTATATTGCCCCTCTGCCACTGGGGATGCTGAACGAGGAATCCCTCTCCAATAGGATGAGAGAGATACCCCAAGACTACACAAGGTGACTCCCAGCCATTCTCAGCTGAGCTGGACTGCTGAAGGCAGCAGGCATTGGAAAAAGACAGGCTGGTCCTTGTTTATAATCTAGAAGGTGCTGGCCCTATTCAAGTACTCTTTTGGGGAGCACCAGGGTCGCTGGTACAGTGAGGCCATCCCACTTCCAGCACACATACCTGTGATGGGCACATCTGGCCGAGGCTGTTCCTTCCTCCATGATGGTACAAACACGGTGATGTCTGTGTGGCCCCGCTCCAGAAACCAGTTCACAGCCAGCAGAATGCCCCGACAAGAGAAGACTTCCTTGTTCCCGTGACTGGAAGAGGAGGGATAAGTTAGCTCACAGAGTAGCCTGTCTGTGGTCACCCAGGCCGGAGCAGAAGTGGGAAGTAGGCCACGCTCTAGCACTGCTTGGCCTTGCTGGGTAGCTGCAGGACTCAGTCCCTGGCTCTCTGCCTATAGGGCCTAAAGCCTTGTCCCTGGGCCCATTCCCACAGCGCCTGGTGGCCAGCCCCAGATGGGACTTTCCCTAAGATTCCATCTCCTCAAAGTGTGGATCCACCCAGGAATCTAGCCACACTGGCTCCCCACGTAGAGGGGGGAGGGTCGGGCCACTTGCAACATATCTGGGGGTGGGTAAAGGTGATGGGAGACTTGGGGATCCTGCCCTACCCAGAAGCCACAGGGTCCACGGGGACACAGATTTGCACATGTAGGCTGAGTCACTCAACACTACACAGCAAGGAGGCACCAGCGGAGGAGGAGGGGGCGGGGGAGGCACCAGCCATGTTAAGCAGGAGAGAAATCAGACTGTTCCGGATTAAAGTTCAGTCTATACACAAGGTCTCAGCTGGCTTGGGTCCCCAAAGGGTGCAGGGAAGGAGCATGGGGAGTCACCCTTCTACAGGGGTCAGGAAATAACAGCCAGGAGGCACTCCAGGAAATTTTCAGGGTGAAAGTGAAAGGCCACTGCTTTTCCTCTCAAGAGGCCAGTTCCCTGCAAGCCTGCCCCTCCCTGCATGTCTGCGTGGGGGGGGGCAGTGCCGCCGCCCCAGGGAGGGTGTGACTCCTGGCAGAAAGATGGGCAGGAAATTGCTGGAGAACTCTGCTTGCTCACAAGAAGGGCTGGGGCATCAGGCCTTGGCCTTGTTCTATCTAAACATGGCTTTCCTCAGAAGCAACCTAGCTGGCTCCTAGGCTGCCCTAGCCTGTGTCTCTCTCTGCCCGCAAGCTTGGTGGAGGGCACCTTTCTTAGACAAGCCATTTCACAGCAGGGGGCTTGAGGCTAAAGACAGCTGGTAAGGTGGAGTTCCTGGAAGTGCTGAAGGGGACTCCCTCCCCAGCAATCCCAGCCTCCGGTTAGCCCCATAGCGAGCAACTCAGACTCATATTTGGCAAATAAAACAGAATAAATGTTACGCAAAAGAGGCAAGTCCATGGCAGACCACATCCTGTGGGTAGCTTTGGGGAGAGGGGGGTGATAGCTGGAGTCCCAAGAGAACAGAGTGGGGAGTGGGGCAGCTGGAGGCATGGAGGTTATCTGGTGGGGGGGGGTAGGCTGGGGTGAGACTCCAGAGTCTCTAAGTCTCTGAACTGTAGAGGAAACAAAGTCATCTCCAAGGCAACACTTCCAACCCCCTCCTTCCCCGCCTCCTAAGTAGCCTGCTCACAGTGGAGTCAAAACTCACAGGGAGCCGCAAACCTGGCGCTCTGTGTTCTCCCTGAAATCATCAAGCCCACAAGAAGTGTGCTGCTATTACCCTCCCCTTCCCCTCTGTTCAGAGGGTCCAGAGAGGGTAACTTAGTCACCAAGGGTCACACAGCAACCAATGTGATCAGAACCACTCCCGTTGGCATTCAGGTACCAACAGCCCTGATGGCTGCGAGGGCACCGGGTCCACCTAGACCATCTCAGTGCTGGGAAGGAGACTCCACGACACACACACAAGTACACACAGTGGGGCTACTGGATCACTGTCCTTTCCCTTACAGAAGATGCGGAGACAAGATGCGACAGGAGTTTCAGAACTCAAGCATCAATGGCGTACATTCTGCATATGGAGAGGAAGGGACACCCTGGAGCCAGAGAAATGATGGGCTCAGCAAATCCTTACACTTCCTTTCGGAAGCCAGGTGACATGTCAAAACCTCTGAGGAACATCCCCGTCTGTGGTGGCCCCATCAGACTGTCTCCTTCCCTGGGCCATCTGTTGTCTCCCCCAGATGTGAGGTAGTCTTCTGAGTGTGCATATCCACATGTCCCCTGACCTCTCTGTGGATTCACGGCCCCTCCTGGACCAGCTAAGTCAAATTTGAGGATCTCCCGATGTACTGCCTCTGGGCATTTAACCCCCTGGCTGGGGACAAGTCTCCTCTCAGCAGTGCTGGTACCGGAATGTTCCCTCAGCAGGTAGTCAGAGCCCTATTCTTGGCAGCAAGAGCACTTGAGGCCTGAGGCCCAGAACACCCGCCCGGACAACTCATTCAGCTCACTGCACTGCAGGAAGCTTGGTTGGCCCAGGAAAACCAACTTCCTCCCATCATCAGAGTCCCGCAGGCCCCTGGGTCGGGGCCCCTACCCAGGCTTATGGGCTGGGCATATGGAAGACTCCAGCTCCTGCCCAAGGACAGGGCAGGGTTAGCCTCCCCAGGTAAAAAGAACAGCATGGGCTGGGTCTAATGAGCGCAGGAAAATTCCCTTAGAAGGAAACAGAGGTGAATTTCCCCACGATTTGCATATGGTGGGGGCTAGCCCTTGTGTGTGTGGGGAGCAGCAGGGTAGGAACCAGGCAGCTGCTGAGACAGGAAGTGTGAGGCTGGAATTCCCCTTCCGTGGCCACCCCAGCTCAGAAACCCCCAGCAGATAGGCAGGCGGGCAGGCAGGCCGGCAGACAGTAGCAGTCTGTCTCTTTGGTATCAGCTCTCCTGAACCCCTCCACTACTGCCCCTCCTCCCGCCCTGGCCCCTCCTTCTCCTGCCCAGGATACAAATACACGTAGCACATGGCTGCCCACAAGACACCCAGCCCACGATTCCTAGGGGAGGTCTCCAAATTCCTCCCCTATCTCAGAACCTCTGAGAACGGCAGCCTCGGAAGGGACAAGTTGGACCAGCTGCCCTCTGGCATGGAAGCCAGCGTTTCTCAGCCTTCCACCCAAGATCAGTTCATTTTAAAGATGTGAAGACGGACCCAAAGGTGTTGAAGAGGGCTGCCCCCATGTACCAACTAAGTAGGGCCAGGGCCAGCCAGACAGCTCACTTGACCCAGCTGGGTTGAGAGTAGGTGGGGACCAAATGCCAGGTAGGGAAGAAGCTGGCATCGTGACAAGTCCACCTGGTACAGCCCTTGGGGCAACCGGGAAAGAGACTTCCCCTCTTCCTGTTCTCTTGCTGGGGTCTCCCCTGGTCCCTGCCAACAGGAACTTTTCCTTGTGTGTGATCCACCCAGGCCTGACTCACCCAGTTGTGCAGGCAACTGGGAGAAAGCAGGACTGGAGGGTGCGGCCTGGATGGAAGGGAGAAGCCAAGGGCTCCTTAAGGTCAGAGGCAGCCTGGCTCAATTTCTGCCTCCACCCCGCCTCCTTCCCTGAGCAATCTGCAAAGATCTGGGAACCCCCTGAGATGAGCCCAGCCCAAGCAATATCAGTTCGGCCAATATAGATCTCATCAGGGCTCACGTGAGTCCAGAGCATTGGGCCACCTGCACACACCCAGGGAGCCAGATCCGGCCAATAGATCACACCTGGTTAGGGCTAGGACGCTCGCAACAGTTAACAAAGTCTTGCTTCTGTGGGAGCCCAAGTCTAGGACAAGGAGGTCCCAGAGGGCTCAGCCACTGGAGGACAACTATTCGCTTAATACTTACAACTCTCCACGTTTTATGCATTTTCTTCCTGAGAGGAAAGACTGAGGACAGAGTGAAGAAACGGCTCTACTGGGTTAAGCGACTGGCTCCCAGAAAGCTCGAGCCCACAGGCCATTCCCCCTACATTGTCCTGCCTCATGTCAGAGGCAAGAAGAGGACTGGTCTCAGGAGAGACCACAGTACAAAGTACACTCTGGGCACAGAAGGCTGAGTTTGAATGCTTGCTGCTCATTTATCAAGGAGCGTGACTCTGGGCAAGGGTCTAAGCTCCTAGTTTCCTTCTTAGGACATTCATGAAATACTCCAAGAAGTCCTAAGGTTTTAGGGAGCCTCCTGGCACATGGCGGGACCTCACAGGAAGCGTTTGCAGTCCCTCACCAGTCCACGAGGAAAGCCAAGCTTTTTTTTTTTTTGTCCCAAAGGAAGAGCCACAGACACTTCCACAGGTCCTCTCCACAGAACTGACACATACCTCATGGCCACATTGCTTCCATCGATGACCACGGGCCTCAGGTCACTGCCCTCCTTGTCCTCCTCTGGGAGTGAAGGTTCTAGAGAGGAAGGTTTGGGGGTGCTTCCGCCCCTGGGCACCAGAGGGAGCTGGGGGCAGGGGTCTGTGGAGGCCTGGCACTCCCTCTCAGTAGCTGAACCATGCTTCACCAGCTCCCCCAGCACCGTGTTGGTATCTGCTTGGACCCCCAGCTTCTGCAGGACACTGTGGATCTCGGAGGATGAGTAGCCCAGCTTCCGAAAGAAGTCCACCTTCATCTGCAACTCAGCAGAGGCTTCTTTAGCCTCAGGGTCCTGGGCTGGCTGTGGGCGACCCCGGCAGCTATGGCTGTCCTCAAGATCCCACAGACTCATGGTGGGACTGGCTTCTCGGACAGGCTTCTTTCCCCAGGGGTCACTCATATCTCAGATTCTTGGAAGGCGTCCATCACAGTTCCTATTGATCAGACCACAGCGTTAGGGGCAAGGAATACCCACTGTGGCTCTTTCAGCCTCTCTCCCCCACAGGATAAGGTAACATGAACTGAGCTGTCACTAACCAAAGCCATCCTCCTATGTCAGCTCAGGCTGTGATCTCAAGAGCTCTCGGCAAGGAGTTATTCTTATATAGGGGAAACTGAGGCACAGGCAATAAGAATTTACTCAAGGTCATCAACTCAGAGTTTGTGACACAAAAACTTTCAACTTGTCTGACTCCACCCCCAAACTCGGCTTGTTCCACAAAGGGACCCAGGAGGCAGGGGCGGGGCTCTCAGAAGGGAACTGGGGGCTGGAAGTGCGCAGGGGACCCAGGGGCTTCCCCGTTGTGGCCATCGCCTTCGTTCTAGAGTGCCTTACTAAGAGCCCAGGGCCGGAGTCCCATTCCGGGAAGGACAAGTTTCCGGGGTGACCCACAGGGAGAAAAGTTGCTGGGAGACTCTGGTTGGCTACCAGGCCCGATGACGCGAGGCGGCCCGGGTTGGAGCCTTGCGCATGCTGGGTGCCCCAAGACACACCGCTCCACTCACCGGGGTAAACTCGGCAGGGGTCCCCGCGATCCGCGATGGAGACGCGGACCGCGACCCTTTCGAGGCCGGACCCAACACAGCGCGACACTTATGCCACCCCGCAACACTTACTCACCCCTCCGAGTGACGGACGCAGCCCGTAGAGCGTCCATGGAGCCGAGTCCCGAGCTCCGACTACACCTTCGTAGCCGCGACAGGCGGGCAGGTGCTTTAAGGGCCGTGACGCGGAAGCCGGGCAGGGCCGCCGCCCCTTCCTGCTCCGCCTCGCTCCTGCCCCGGCCCCGCCCCTGGCGGCCCGCACTGGTCCCGCCCCGTCCCTGACCAGACCCCGCCCCAGCATCCTTAGCCACGCCCCTGGGCACTCCAAGTCTAGGCGGCTTGGAGCTTGTGCCACCCGATTGCTTAAGACAGGCGCTGCAGATACAGGTTCTACGCACTGTGCAAAACCGGAATAGCACGGCCTCGATGGTTCAGCTCAACAACTTGACAGGCCCACCGACCTGATCCAGACTTCCAGGTGCACAAGTGAGGCCACCGCCATCGGAGGTCGCACCTTCCTGTTAGGTGGAGACCGGGTCACTCCATTTCAGTCCCATAGGCTGTGTCTGAAGCCCATTCAGAGATGGAGCCACACTCAGGGTCAGGGGCACTTTTCCTGAAATAAATACCTTCCCAAGACAGGAGGGCACCACCCCAACAGATGCACAGTGGTGGAGGAAAAGCCAGGGAAAGGAGGGACATTGGCGCCAGTCTCTTTGGGAGAGTTCATGAAGAATGCTGTTAAGCACGCTGCAAAACTCATCCTATCACTCGCTCTCAAGAGGTGACAGGTGACTGGTCAAGATCCCTCAGATGAGCACAGTCCTTTACTGTGTCTACCTGGGGCTTAGATGATGAAGGCTTAGATCCTTGTGCTTGTGGACCTTTTATTTCCTTTGGGTTTTGTGTTCTTCCTGATACAAGGTCAAGCTACACAGCCCGTGCTATCCTTGAACAGCCCAATGGCCTCCTACCTCAGCCTCCTGAATGCTGCAGTTACAGGCAGGAGCTATCCTGCCAGCTCCATTTACCCGCCCAGAGATGCAGAAAAGGTTGAATGGCCTCAGCCAGAGACACCAAGACCAGAATATCCTATTCCAGAGCATCAGGGACCACTATGAGCATTCTGGGAGCCAGCGTTGATCCATGGCAGAGGGATCCTGGCTGTCACTCTGTGTGTGTGTGTGTGTGTGTGTGTGTGTGTGTGCATGTGCCAGGGAAGAGAGAGGGGCAGGGGAGAGGGAGAAAGGAGCCCTAGGACCTGCACATGGAGGACAAGGTCTATTACATCACCGGTATGCTTGTATATAGGGCAACTGAGGCTTGGGAAGCCAAAACACTCAAAATGAAGTGCTTGTTATGGTATAGCAATACTTTAGTCATGTTACACTTGCTTGTCAAGGATAGGTGTCCCCTAGGAATGCTGTTTATTAAAATGGTTTTATAGTAAACGACACTACATATACAACTGCATATGTTCAGCCTAAAAATGATAACAATAATTGTATTGGCTTTATTTATTTTTTTAATTACCTTATTGATTTATAAGCATGGGTGCTTTGCATACCATGTGCATATCTAGTACCCCAGCAGGCCAGAAGGAGCTTAGGATCCCTGGAACTGGAGTTATACAGACGGTTGTAAGCTGCGATGTGGATGCTGGAAGTCAAACCAGGATCCTCTGAAAGAGCAGCCGGTGCTCTTCACTGCTGAGCTATCACTCCAGCTCCCAATAATAATTTTGAAAACCGCACCTATGTTACACTTTGTGTTGTTTTTAAAAGATTTATTTTATTTACGTATATGAATATTTTGCCTCCATCTAATTTTGTGTGTCACATGCATGCCCGATGCCCTCAGAGGTCAGAAGAGTGTGTCAGATCCCCTGGAGCTGGAGTTAGGGACTGTTATGAGCTGTCATGTGGGGACTGGACCTGAGTTCTCTGCAATAGCAGTAAGTGCCAAGTGCTCTTAATGGTCGAGCCATCTCTACAGCCCTGTTTTGTGTTCTGGGATAGAGTCTCTTGGAGACCAACCTAGCATTGAATTCGTAAGTTGCAGAGGCTCTCCTTGAATCCTAATCCTCTCCCACATGCTGGGGTGACAGGCATGCACCACCACGCCTAGCTTTCCATTTATCCATCATCTAACTTGACAAATAGGTTAGTGTGATGCCTTTAAGGACATCTGGGTGCCCCAACCACACTGCTTTCCCTCGTCTGGAGGAGCTGTTGTGCCGGTCGTTCCCCCATGTCGCGCCCTTGTGTGCTGCGCTTTCTGTTTAGAATTTTAGGTACATAGACTCCTTCTATAATGATAGGCTTTCCCTTTTCACACAGGTTTATGACGGTGAAGGTCCATGTCTGTGGCCTGCATACTCTCCTTTATTTGGTTTTCTGCTGAAAAGCATCCTGCTTCATGGAGAAACTCAGAACTCCTTATCCCTTTACTTGTATTGAATGCTGTGTCTATCATTTGAATATTAACTGTTTTCTTCTTTCTCTTTTTTCCTTTTTCTCTTTTTGGTTTTTCGAGACAGGGTTTGTCTGTATAGCTTTGGAACCTGTTCTAGAACTCGTTTTGTAGAACAGGCTGGCCTCGAACTCACAGAGATCCACCTGCCTCTGCCTCCCGAGTGCTGGGATTAAAGGCATACTGCCCAGTCCCTTTTCTTTTGAGACAGGGTCCCACTGTGTAGCCTTAGTTCACCAGGAGCTCACTATGTAGACCCATCTGGTCTCAAACTCACAAAAATCAGCCTGCCTCTGCTTCCCAAATGCTGGAATTAAAGGCAGGTGTCACCATGCTGGCTTTCTTTCTTTTCTTATTTGCATATTTATCTATTGACAAGGTCTTGCTATGTAGACGAGGCTTGATCCCAACTTGTGAGCTTCTTATGTTTGTCTCCTGAGTGCTGGGATTGCGGACATGCACCACCGTGGCTTGCCCTCATAGAATTGGAGAGCTGAGAAAATGTCACTCAGAGGTTGGGAAGGGTAAAGTTAAGGCCCAGAGTTGGTGGGGCTGGAAAATCGGCAGCTTTCCCTGCTGTGGCCCTCTCTTTTGGATACCTGCTTTGTGGAGGCTTTGGGAGGCTGTGAGGAGGAAGTACACATGGCTAGTTGGTCCTGAGGTTGTTCCTTAAGACTTGCTAAATGTCATCAAAACATGTAGGCTTATTTGGTTCTTGGTCTTATTTATTTATGCGGGGGGTGGGTGGCTGAACAGACAGGGGATCCAAATTCTCCATGCTGAGTGCCAGCTCATGACTGGTGCTGGGCGTGTGGCATGCTCATGGTCACTGCTGCTGAGCTCAGCACACTGCACCCTCATCTCCTGCATCCCCTCTTTCATGTGTGCTCAGTGATAGTGGGCATCGCTCTCTATGGTAACCGCTTTTCAGATGGTGAAATCACGAAGTGACATGTCTGAGTTAAGAACTACTTCATATGCCTGGGTGGTCCTCCGGTGAGGGGACTGGACAGGGGTTCCACCAGTGTTTCCAAGCCCTGGGCTGTCCGGCACTTATCAGAGGCAGCTGGCAGAGCCAGCGATGAGTCACGCAGTTCCCCACAAGCCACAGTCTCCCTCTCTTCCGGTTTGTGACGATGACTCCTTCCTGAGACACCCTCTTCTGCAGAAAGCCCTGGCTGCTCCTGAGAAGCCATGTTCCATTTACAACTAGGTTTTGCAAGCATTGGCCCAGTTCCTATGGACCTGATCATCCCAAACCCACGTCCCACTCTGCCTCTCGCATGTCTGTCTTGGAAGTTAGGCTTTGCCACTTCCTTCCTAGAGTCTTCCTGTCCTTTGTCACCTGGAGAAGGTCTAGAAACTTCTGGACTGTCATCCCTCAGGGCTATGTGGGGAAGGCTGGAGAGGGAAAGGCCCCAGAAATGACTCCAGCTCAGTCCGGGGATGACAAAGGAACTTGAGCCCTCTCTAGAGGGCTGAACAGTGACTCTCATGCTGAGTGGCTACAGAGTGGCGAGGGCTCCTGCAAGCCAAGAAAGAGCCCTCCTGTGTTCTGGGTCTTTGTGTAGGATCTGAGGATCGCATTCAAGTTGTCAAGCTTGTACATCAAGTGCCTTAACCTGCTGACCCATCTTGCTGGATCTAGTGTGTGTTTTATTATCTATCTATCTATCTATCTATCTATCTATCTATCTATCTATCTATCCATCCATCCATCCATCCACCCACCCACCCATCCATCCATTCATCCATCCATCCATCTATCATCTATTTATCTATCTATCTGTCTATCCATCCCTATCTATCTATCTATCTATCTATCTATCTATCTATCTATCTATCTATCTATCCATCCATCCATCCATCCACCCACCCACCCACCCATCCATTCATTCATCCATCCATCCATCTATCATCTATTTATCTATCTATCTATCTATCCATCCCTATCTATCTATCTATCTGTCATCTATCCATTTATCTATCTATTCATTAATTAATTTTCAAGACAGGGTTTCACCATGTAACCGCCTTGGCTGTCCAGGAACTCAGGAACTAGCTCTGTAGACCAGGCTGTCCTTGAGTCTCTGCCTCCCAAGTACTGGGATTAAAGGGATGCACCACCACCCAGTGTATGTTTTAATAAAAAAATTAAGATTATTATTATTTTTCGAGGGAGGGTTTCTCTGTGTAGCCTTGGCTGTCCTAGAACTCACCCTGTAGATGAGGCTGGCCTCAAAATCAGAGGTCTGCCTGCCTCTGCCTCCTGAGTGCAGGGAGTAAAGGAATTTTTTTTTTTAATGTTTGGATATTTTGCTTGCATGTTTTGTCTGTGTACTACATGCACCCAGTGTTCAAGGAGGCCAATAGAGGACGCTAGATCCCTTGGAACTGGCGTTATAGACTGCTTTGAACTGCCACCATGTGGGGTGTTGGGATTCTAACCCCATTCTCTGGAAAAGCAGCCAGTGATCTTAACTGCCAAGCCTTTTCTCCAGGCCTGGTTTTAAATGGTAACTGAACAATCAACTTTTTTTTTTGTTTTGTTTTTTTGTTTTCTGAGGCAAGGTTTCTCTGTAGACCAAGATGGCCTTGAACTCACAGAGATCTGCCTGCCTCTATCTCCTGAGTGCTGGGATTAAAGGGGTGCACTACCATTGCCTGGCCAATTAACTTTTTTAAAAATCAGGTTTTCAAATGTGACACAATATATTTATATTATTAGCTTGTTTTTAAAAATTCTTCTTTTTGTTTAGGTTTCTTGGTTATTTTGAGACAAAGTTTCACTATGTAGCCTTGGCTGGCCTGGAACATATTATATCCGTGGTTCTTAACTTTCTAACTTTGCCACCCTATAATCCAGTTCCTCATGTTGTGGTGACATCTAATCATAAAATTATGTTCATTGCTACTTCACAACTGTAATTTTGCTACTGTTAGGAATTGTAATGTAAATATCTGATATGCAGAGTGGCTGAAGGAGTCACAGCCCACAGACTGAGTACCACTGCTCGGCTGTCCTCGAAACTGTGGCAGTCCTCCAACCTTTGCCTCCTGAGTGCTAGGGACACAACATGTGTCACCATGACAGGTGGAAGTATTTGTTTCTTTGGAGCAGTGTCTGATCCTAGGGTTGGGACAGGGACAGGTGAACCTGTGGCACCTCCTAGTGCCAGATAGTTAGGACACACCCTTCTACGGCAGAAAGGCACAGCGGAAAGATCGCTGGGTGGGTGGAGCTCCAGCAGCTCCAGCTGGAACAATGTTCATGAAGGACTCAAAACAGAACTTTCATTTGTTTGTTTTTGTTTTGAGACAGGTAATTCTGGCTGTCCTGGAGCTCACTCTGGAGACCTCGAACTCACAGAGGTCTGCCTGCCTCTGTCTCAAGTGCTGGGGTTAAAGGTATGGCCACCACTGCTGGACTTACAGAGCAGGATGTTTGATTCCAGCTTCAGCTATCCCAAAGAATAAGCTGGAGGGGACTGGAGAGATGGCTCAGGGTTTAAAAGCACTGGCAGAAGACCTGCATTTGATTCCCAGCATCCACGTGGTGGCTCACAATCTGTAACTGCAATTCCAGAGGATCTGATGGATCAGACACCCTCTTCTGGTCTCTGTGTACACAGACACACACAAGGTTCATAGACATACATGCAGACAAACATCCACACACATAAAACAAATACAATCTTTCCCCCCCCTTCTCTTCTTACTCCTCTTCTTTTTGAGATAGCATCTTTCTTTATAATCCTGGCTGGCCTAGAACTCACTCTGTATATCAGGCTGGGCTTGAACTCACAGACATCTGCCTAGCTCAGCCTCCTGAGTGTTGGAATTAAAGATGTGAGCCACCTCACTTGGCCCAAAATAAATAAATATTAAAAAGAATAGGGTGGAGAGTGATTGAAGAAGACATACAATTCACATGGCTTGGGTGCACATACACACATGGTATGGGAAGTCCTTCTGTCTATGTGTTGCTTTTATTGATTAATGAATAAAGAAACTGCTTTGAGCCTATAGCAGAGCAGGTCAGAACAGAGGTAGGCAGGGAAAACTAAGCTGAATGCTGGGAGAAAGAAGGCATGGAGCCGCCAGAGACAGACATGGCGAAACTTTGCCGGTATGCCATAACCATGTGGCGATACACAGATTCATGGAGATGGGTTAGTTTAGGATAAAAGAGTTAGCCAGAAATACGCTTAAGCTATTGGCCAAACAGTATTGCAAATAATATAGTTTCTGTGTGGTTATTTTGGAAGTCTGGGCAGCCGGGAATACATGAGCAGACTCCTACAACACACACGCATACATGTGCACACACACACACACACACACACACTTGAAAAATAAAAATAAGAAGCGTAAGTTTTCTTAGTTATATGAAAAGTGTGCTTCAGTGATTGGCCCTAGGTGGTCTTGCCATCACTCAGCTACGCTGGTTGTGTTCTCTACCTGAGTCAGACCCATGTAGGGACAATGTCCAAAGTCTATACTGGGGGCTTTGACTAGATGACCTTTATGCCTGCCCTCCTCCTTTGCTGCCCTGGTCCAGTTACCCCAGCTCTCTCCTTTATGACTCTGGAATGGCCCAGTAGGCTGGAAAGTCCCTGTAGGTTGGTCCACTGGAAACTGTTTTATAGACCAGAGACTAGAGTCTATGGCAGGCCTTGCCTTGGCTTGCCAGGTTCATTTAGGTCATACTGGAAACAGGGTGAGGCTGGCTTTCTCCACCCCAGGCATGCCTAACCTTTTTTGTACAAAGATGAAAATCATCTTCATACTGGGCCCAAGTCCCTTTGACTCTCTTTGGACCTCTCCATCCTACCCCAAACCTGGAAAAGCAGGTACTGCCTGGAGAGTGAGATTGAAGGCTTAATGTTGATAACAGTGTGTGTCCTTCATAAGTGAGTCTCACCTGGTTTTGAACCTCCAGGAAGAGATGAGCCTGAAGGTAGGTAAAAGACTGAATGTCTGTCATTGAAATTACTTCCCTAAAGGCTCAGAGAGGACTGTGGGAGTCCCGAGTGTACACAGCAGGGTTGGGACCCCAACTAGCAGCTGAATTCCCTGGTAATATACAGGAAGCTTCTAGAAGACATGTGGTTCTCCCAGGGACAGTAAGTAGGAGTCTGGCTGAGCTGCCCCGCTGTGGAGAGATCTGGCTACCTGGAGATTTCCTTGCCGAATGACCAGCTAGGCACTGCCCTCTCTTCTCTGTTGGCCAAGTCCCATCCCTGGAGAACTGGTGTGGGAGGAAGCCCTAGTAGCTCTCATGATGCTTTGCAATGCCCACTGCTGCCCCCTCTTTCCAAGCCCAGCGGATAGATTTCCTGTCTGAAAAGGCTGTGCATTGCCTGAGGCCCCAAAGCTGGAAGGGAGCTTAGGGCTCTAGTGGGGCTTCAGTTAATCTGTCTGTGTGGAAAACCACCGGAATGGAGGACCCAGTGGGACCAGGAGGGACAGGTCACAAGGCCATATGTGACCACCTCTTATGATCTGGTGGCATCCTGTGCTGACATCAGCTCAGCAGTCTTGTTCATGGTCACTCTCAGATAAATGTCATCATTGCAGCACCCCACAAGTCCTGGGGTTCACCGACATGTGATTCTTCAGGTCAGAAGCCATCTGGTCAATAAGGTTGCCAGTGTTTGCCTCTGTGGCACCCTTTGCCCACACCCTGCCTAAGAGGGGATTTCCTAGCTGTGTGACTGGGTCAGAAGTGACCCATTCAAGGGGAGGGGTTTGGTCTGTATAAGCAAGTTAGAAAAATCTCATCCTGCAGGTATAGTCGTTGGTTCAAAGAAGACGCAGACCTGACTTAGATGAGCTAGAATTAATCAGTGTGTCTCTGTCTCAATTCTTGTGTTTGATTTTTTTTAAACTAGGAAATGAGTTACTTTCTGATCATGATGAATGAGAAAAGCCAAAGATGCCTGCATGAAATTTCCTTGGAGTCATCACAGGAGGTGAAGCAAACAGTCAGAAAAAGCACAGGTCCCTCACGACAGCTGCTGGATCAAGCTTTACCTGAAGCTATGATGCTTCTAGGGTTTTAGGTGATATCTGCCTCTAAATACTGTAATTCACAGTTTAGAAATTCTTTCTTTTTTCTTTTTTCTTTTCTGGTTTTTCAAGAGAGGGTTTCTCTGTATAACACTAGCTGTCCTAGAGCTTGCTCTGTAGACCAGGCTGGTCTTGAACTCACAGAGATCCATCTGTCTCTGCCTCCCGAGTGTTGGGATTAAAGGCATGTGCTACCACTGTTTGGCTACAAATCTTTTCTAATGACAAGTAATTATTTAATAACTATTAAGTATATAATAATTTCCTAAATTGACTTTCAGATAAAATCTTACAAACTATAAGGTCTGTTTTGGAAACAGGACAACAGATACTTGGTAGAGGGCAGCAAGCTGGCGGTGCGGTTCTGCCTGGGCTGTTGGGCACCTGGTTGAATGAGAAGTCATGAGACTCACTTAGGGGTTTGCAGCTGTTAGCTAGCAAGCCCCCACTCCTTTCCAATTTATTATATTCTTCTTCTTGTTGTTGCTTGCTTTTGAGACAGTTTCTCATGTAGCCAAGGCTGGCCTCAAAATTTTTATGTAGCTGAAGATAACCTTGAACTTTTGATCCTCCTGCCTCTACCCACTGGGATTACATGGCTAGGCTACTCTGCTTGTTTTTTATGCTGGGAATCGAACCCAGAGCTTTGTGCATGGTAGGCCAACACTCTACCAATTCACTGACATCTCCAGTCCCCCATCCACTAATTATTGCTATTCCTTGAATTTCTCTGCATCCCCAGAGAAACCATCACTACACATTTTTCTTCTTTTCTTTTGCGCTTTTCCAACAGGAGGATCACAACAATTTCTTTCATTTTTTCCAAATAAGGAAGCAGAAGCCCAGAGAAGCTGATGATTAACCAAAGGTCACACAGCAGGGTGACTTGTAGAGTTACTCAAGGTCCCAAGTGTCCCGTCTGCGGTTTTACCCTATCTCTTTATGCTAGCTCTTCTTCTCATTCAGGTGACAGTGGAGATGCAGGCTCTGCCGTGGCCTTCCTCTCCAGGTGCTGAGTAAAGGAACAGTTGCAGGGGTCAGGAAGGGGTCCCGTGGGGCTGCGGCATGGGAAGGGCTGATGAGCCCTTCCTCACTTAGGAGAGCTGAAGTTCAGAACTTCTAGAGCCTCTGACAGAGAGGTCTAGAGCCCGGCTTCTTAATCTGGCCTCACCCTATGTAAGGTTTCTAAAGACGCAGCAACAAGAATTAAAACTGAGAATCAAATTTGTCAGGAATCTGCGGTGTTTCTGGCGAGCCTGCCTGAGTTGCTCCACAGTCCTGGTTCTGAGCTCATGGCACTGGCACCTGCGCTTTGCATGTCGCCTGCCACCTCAGCACCCTGGCGAGCTCTTCCCACAGTGCCCCTGCTCACGTTCATGAGTACTGCGTACAATAGACGCGGTGTTCTTACTGTGGGACAAACATTTTGCCCCTATAGAAACATGGCGGCTGCGTTACGGAAGACAAAGAACATTTTCTTATCATCTTGGTCCAGCAATTACTCATCAAGATAGGCTGCCTTTGGGTTGCGCTAGGATGTCTCATCTGAAAGACCGCTGTTCAGAGACGGACACAGAGGCTGGAAGATCTCTGGGTTTGAGGCCAGTCTGGTCTACATAGTGAGTTCCAGACCAGGAATGCACATTAAGATTGTATCTCAAAAATCATAATTCATTAAATTGCTTCTTGGGTTGTTGACTCAAGTTTTACAAAAAGTTGTTAAATGGATTCTGGTTTGGGAATAGGACAGAATTCCAAACTGTAGTAGGTCTTTCTTGTTGGACTTTTCTTGGACAACCAGCCCCCAAATAATGACATGGAGACTTATTATTAATTATGAAAGTTTGACCTTTAGCTTAGGCTTATTCCCAACTAGCTCTTTTAACCTAAATTAACCTGTTTCTATTAATCTATGTTCTACCATGTGGCTTATTTATTTTATTTCATTTACCTCCCTTGCATATTCTATATGTTCACTTTCCTCTGTATCTTACTGGTGTCTACTCTTTTTTTTTCTTCTTGGTTTTTCGAGACAGGGTTTCTCTGTGTGACAGCCCTGGCTGTCCTGGAACTCGCTTTGTAGACCAGGCTGACCTTGAACTCACAGAGATCAGCCTGCCTTGCCTCCTGAGTGCTGGGATTAAATGCATGCACCTTCCCCTTCACCACCCCCCCCCCCCCGCCACCTCCCCGTGCTGGTGTCTCCTTTCGCATCAGATTCTAACCCTAAATTCCTCTCTCTGCCCAGAAGTACCTCCTCTTCTCTCCTGCCTAGCCATTGGCCATTCACCTCTTTATTAAGCCAATCAGGTGCCTCAGGCAGGTGAGGCAAGCCTAGACACATCTTCCAACAGTGTGAACAAACACCCCACAACACCCAACACTTTCTGAAATGGCCCGAAACACACTCTGTCCCCTTGTACCTCATGCTTATGCAGAGTGGGGTCCTCAGCAAGATGGCTATAAAATCAAAACATTAACTCTTAAAAATGTTGAAGAAGCCTCTCATTCTGTTGTGTCAGACATTCAGCCAAGACTCAACTCTTCACGTGAAAGTCAGCAATCTCTCCTTCTCTCCCTCCCTCTCTCCCTCTCTCTCCGTCTTCCCCTCTGCCCCCCATCTCTCCCCCTCTCTCTCTCACCCCGCCCCTCGTGAGCTGGCACCATGGCAGGAATGCATGTGGAGGTCAGATGACAGCACGTGGGAGTTAGTTCTCCTTCCACACAAGTCCTGGGGATCAAACCCAGCTCTTTAGGCCTGGTGGCAGGAACTTCTGCCCACTGAGCCATCCCGCCAGCCCAAAGACCACCTTGGATTGTTTTCTGTTTAGTAAGTGAAGTTCACTGCTTAACAGACTTTAAATGACTTTTACAGGGAAAAGCAGGGCGTGCAGACAAGGGACTAACTGGCCACACGTGATTAGGGAACTGTGTTCTGAGAGTCTTACGAGTGATCGAAGCCATACAGCTAAGAGTTTAACTGTGATGTCTTGCTCTTTATACGCAGGTCTGGGATTTCTGCATGTGTGTTTCAGTACTGTGATCTGCTCCTGTTATTTCTAGATGAAAAGATAGAGGGAAGCTGCAGCTTTCTTAAATTACCCACGTGGCTCAGAGTGGCTGTGATTTCCCAAAGATGTAAAGCAAACAGGGCTGCTGCAGCTCCCAGTCCGGTGCCCCAGTTTGAAGCACTAGAGACAACTCAATGTTCTCTGTGAAAGTTTCTAAGCGGGTGAAGCATTAACAGTGCAGGGGCCCTGTGCCCAGTGTCCTGAAAGCATGCCCTTCTGTTCGGGCTGGGGGACTGGGGAGGGAGCTGGACTCGGGAAACGTTCCGGCAGATGTGTGGAGCACACACAGACAAGCCCTTCTTTGTTCTGCTGTTGTTTCAGGCAGCCTCTCACTCTGTATCCCAGGCTGCTCTTGAACTCATGGCACTTCTCTTGTTTTGCCCCACCCCCCACCCCAGTGCTGGTATGAGCTTCTGCTTCTATTTTATTTCAGTTTTTAAATTTTGTAATGTTGACGACATCGGCACATGCTAGACAAGTGCTCTACCACTAAGTCATACCCCAAACTATTTTATTTTTTAAGATTTATTTTTGGCCAGGCGGTGGTGGCTCACACCTTGAATCCCAGCACTTGGGAGGCAGAGGCAGAGGCAGGCTGATCTCTGTGAGTTTGAGGCCAGCCTGGTCTACAGAGCGAGTTCCAGGACAACTAGGGCTGTTACACAGAGAAGCCGTGCCTCGGAAAGCAAAACAAAACAAAACAACAAAACAACAAAAAAGATTTATTGTTAACTATGTGTCTGTGTGTGGGTATGTGCACACGAGTGCAGGTTTCCCCAGAGGCCAGAAGAATGCAGGAGTGACAGGAAGTGGTGAGTTCTCTACCAGAGTAGTGGGCACTCGTACCTATTGAACCATCTTTCTAGTCTGTTTATTTGGTGTCCTGGTTAGTTTTATGTCAGCCTGGCACGAACTAGAGTTGTTAGAGAGGAGGGAGCCTCGCTAGAGAAAACGCCTCCGTGAGCTCCGGCTGTAGGCAAGCCTGTAGAGCATTTTCTTAATTAGTGATTGATTGGGGAGGGCCCCGCCCGTTGTGATCTTTGGTTCTATAAGATAGCAGGCTGAGAAGCAGCTCTCTTCCATGACCTGTGCATCACTCCTGTCTCCGGGTCCTCACCCTTTTGAGTTCCTGTCCTGGCTTCCTTCAGCGATCAATGAGGAAGTGTAAGCTGAATAAACCCTTTCCTCAAAAACAAAACAAAAAAAGAAACAAAAACTGAAAGAGAGAGGGTCACTCACTGGGACCCAGTGCTTCTGATTAGGCTAATTAGGCTAACTGCTGGGATCTTCCTGAGTTAAGTTTACAAGCATGCAGGACACAATCCTGCTTGACTTTTAACATGCCTATCAGTCCCTAAGGAGGCTCTCTACCCAGTCGGGCTGACTTGACTCTTATTTGGAAACACACCACTGAGGTACTTCTATGCAGTCCAGGTTCCCCATCTCAGCTGACCAACACTGTAGATGAGGCTAACCCTGCTTCCTCTGGCAATGTGGTGTGCTCTAGGCTATTTCTGGCAAAGCCTAGGCAACGGCCCCAGAGCGCAACAAGTGTGACGGGCAGTTCCACATTCATCGTGGCAGTCACTGTTGGGCTACCCGGACCACACCGTGTAGGCCAATCTAATAAATCTTCTCTTTATTTTTAAAGATTTATTTACTTTTACTTTATGTGCATTGGTGTTTTCCTGCATGTATGTCTGTTTGAGACTGTCAGAAGACCTGGAACTGGAGTTATAGACAGGTGTGGGCTGCCGTGCGGATGCTGGGAATTGAATCCGGGTCCTCTAGAAGAACAACCAGTGCTCTTAACCACTGAGCCATCTCTCCTGCCTTATAAATGCTCTTCTAATATATACAGATATATGTATTCTATTGGTCTTTAGAAAACTCTGACCGGTACCTGCCCCATTCTCCTTCCACACTATATGCCTTGACACAAGCCCCAGGGTGGTGGAGCCTGGCAGCTCACCTCTCTTCCCGACAAGCTGATTCATCTCAGACATGCCAGAGATTCCAGGAGTGGTTCAGTCCACAGGGCTGGATGTCTTGGTGGTCCCAACCTGGTGCTGAGGGCTTGGAGGATTGCTGCTGGTTCTCAGTCTAAGCTGGAAGCCTGAAAAAGTTGGCTCTGATCCCAGCCAAGGAGTGACTGAGCAGCAGGGTAGATGGACTTGGCAACTAGAGTGAAGCCAAACAGGCAAAATACAGTTTCCTTTGTCCACGTCCTTCGGTCCAGGGACTAGAAGGTACCACTCATATTCCGGGTTAGTCTTCCCTCTTCAGACAATCTGAACAAGAAAACCCTTTGTAGAAATGTCTGGAGGCTTGTATTTCAGTTGATTCCATAGCCAGTCAAACTGACAACCAAAATTAACTATCAAAGAGTGCGAGGCATGAACATAGGGTGGGAATCTGCTCTCCTAATGGCAGCTGAGGAGCAGAGAGAGACAGATGGGGCCAGGGTCTCAGCACCCCCTAATCCCCCAGCAGGTCCTAGCACTTACTGTAGCATAAGTAGCTTCAGATGCAAAGGGCAGAGGATGTCTTGGCTTTCTGGGCTGCTGGGGCAGAAGACTGGTATCTGGGTAGTCTGGACCATAGAAGTGATGCTTCTGTTTACTGTCTGGGAGTCTTGAAGCCCAAGGCATCTGGAACTGGCTTCTTCCAAAGGCCTCGCGGCGGATCTGCTGCTGATGTCTGTCTAGCTTGTTACTGCAGCTCTTCAGGTTCTGCCAGTGTCTGTATGATGCTTGCCTACAGCCGGAGCTCATGGAGGCGTTTTCGCTAGCAAGGCTCCCTCTTCTCTGACGACTCTAGCTTGTGCCAGGCTGACATAAAACTAACCAGGACACCAAAGAAACAGACTAGAAAGATGGTTCAGTGGGGACGAGTGCCCACTACTCTGGTAGAGAACTCACCCACTTCCTGTCACTCCTGCATTCTTCTGGCCTCTGGGGAAACCTGCACTCGTGTGCACATACCCACACACAGACACATAGTTAAAAATAGATCGTAAAGAATAAAATAGTTTGGGGTATGGCTTAGTGGTAGAGCCCTCGTCTAACATGTGTAGCAGACGTCCTCAACACTACAAAATTTAAGTCTGTAGGATGCATGTCCATGCCCCGACTTCTTTCATATTTGTGCCGTATTGAGATTTGAACTTAAGGTCTAACTTGGACCCACATTCCCAGCCTCTACTCTTTCCTTCCTTCCTTTCTTTCTTTCTTCCTTCCTTTCTTCCTTCCTTTTCTTGTTGGTTTATCAAGACAAGGTTTCTCTGTGTAGCTCCAGCTGTCCTGGAGCTCAACTCTGTAGAGCAGGCTGGCTTCAAACTCAGAGATCTGCCTGCGTCTCCTCCTGAGTGCTGGGATTAAAGGCCTGTGTCCTCACAACCCAGTTTGGTCTTTTGTTTTGTTTTGTTTTGTTTTGTTTTGTTTTGTTTTGTTTATGAAACACTAGGCATGTTAAATCAGGGGCCCAGTCTACTTCTCAGAGGGCCTGCTTCCAAATTAGGTCACAGTTGGAGTACAGGGGGGAGGGGTTCCAGGATCTTGATGTCTGAATTTTGGAGAAGGCAATTCACCCTATAACAAAGAATATACGCGAATACCCTTTTATTCATTAAAAACTTTTTTTTTTTTTGTAGTACTGGAGAGATGGCTCAGCAGTTAAGAATACTGGTTGCTCTTTCAGAGGTCCTGTGTTCAATTCCTGGCAATCACATGGTGGCTCACAGCCATCTGTAATGAGATCTGGTGCCCTCTTCTGGCCTGTAAGCATAAACGCAGGCAGAACCTTGTATACATAATATAAATGAATAAATTTTAAAAACAAAACAATCTTAGTCAATGCTAGGGATAGAACCCCACATAAATCTATGTGATCACTCTACCTCAGCCTGGCTTTTTTAAAAAGAAAAACATTACTAACATAGTCTTTATGGACACTGTAGCAATGTCTTTCCAGCAGCAGCAGCAGCAGTGATGATGGCCTCTGTCACATAAACACAGACAGACCAGCCCACCCGTGTTTTGTTTTTTTCTTTTTCCCGTTCAGAATGAGGAATCAGACCCAGGGCTCTGTGCGTGGGAGGAAAGCCCTCTATCGCATCCCCGGCTCCCCGTTCCTTGTTCCTTTTTATTTTGAGACAGGGTCTCACTAAGTTGGCCAGGCAGGGCCTTGAGCTTGCTCTGTAGCTCTGCTGGCTTTGAAATTTCAATCCTCTGGCCTCTGCTGGAGTCTCCGAGTAGCTGGGAGCACAGGCCTGTGTCACCAGGATCAGCCAGACCTTCTGGGTTTTGCTGAGCTGGTTGGTGAGAAATAGTCTTTCATGGGGAGCCAGTTTCTTCCCCGGCTCTTCACTGCCTGCTTGAGGCTGGCTTGTAGTGTGCCTGGGACCGGTGGCTTTTGTCTGGTGTCCAGCTTTGGTGCTTGTCAAGTTCCATGAGCCCTTTAAAGATGAGGAAATTAGCTCTTTATGAGAGTTTTCAGAGATTTTCTTCCGATAGCTATTTGTTATTTGACTTTGAATACAGATTTCTGTTTTCTTTCTCAAACAGTTTTGCATAGAAGTAAACCTAGTTTTCTTTGGTGGCTTTGGGGGTCATGTGTACTGAAACCAGGGCCCCTCCATAGGCCAGGCATATATACACCACCATTAAGCTGTATCTTGAGTCCTTTAAATAATAATAAAAATCATACTTTATGTATATGTGTGCATGCGTGCACATGTACATACATACACATGGATGTGAGTGTGCATATGAGGTCAGAGGACAACTTTTGGGAGTTAGCGGTGGCAAGTGCCTTTACCAGTTGAGTTGTCTTGATACATACAAACACACACACATACACACATATATATTTGATTTTATTTTTATTGGGTACTCGTGTCTGTGTTGGTGCAGGAGCACATATGCCATAGCGCATGTATGGTGGTCGGAGGATAGATCTCAGGAATTGCTTTCTTCCTGCCAAGGCATTCAGAGATCAAACTCAGGGTATTAGGTTGGCACAGCAAACACCTTTTACCTGCTGAGCCATCTCGGCAGCCCTTGTTAGTTTTGTTTGCTTGTTTGTTTTGTGGTGGGAAGTGGGGACAAGAACTCCCATAACCCAGGCTGTCCTCAGACATACTTTAGCTGAGTATGACCTTGAACATCTAGTCGATCTTGAGCATCTAGTCCTCCCGACTCTCCTACTTAAGTGTGAGGATTGCAGGCAATTCACCACTACACCAGGCATAGGTTGTTTTTTTTATTTGTTGTCTTTAATCAATAATCCCTTATGGATCTAGAAGCAATTTGGAATTATTTAACATGGAGAAGGACTTTGGGGTAGGCTGTGTTGTATGGTACTGCATGTACCAATGGATAGGACAGCAATGGAGACTCTTGACAAATGCAGATTCTCCAATGGTCAACTGAAAAGATTGATAAGGAAGGGCTTATCAATTGATTAAAATGTAGAAACAGAGGGTAGTGCTACCCATAAAGGCAGGATCCCAGTTACTGTCCTGGAGCTCCCAGCTTCAGGAAAGGGATCTGGGGACTCCCACCCTGACCTGTCACCTGGTCAAACTGATGTTTCCTCTCTTTGTGGCTTTTCTCTTAACTTACAAGTGGATAAGAACAGAGAGGTTTCGGAGTGCCTGAGTTTATGCAACTGAGAAGTGCGTCTTACAGTTAGAAGAGGAGAGCCGGGGTTGCAGTTCTGTGGCAGAGCATTTGCGGGGTATAAACGAGGCCCAGGGCACACTGGACCCTAGGACTGCCAAGCAAAACAAAAGTATAACAGTAGCATGTGTAAAGCCCTGAATTCAATCTCCAGCACTGAAAGAAAAACTGAGGGGAGCGGGTCACTGGAGAGATGGTTTAATGATTAATTGCAGTGATATTTTGTGTGTGATCTAACAAAGCTTGCTTGAAGATCAGAGTGCAGAGCTAAGCCACTAGTTAGCCATAGAGGCCAAGCAGTGGCCTTTTAAAGGTGTGGCACACATCTTTAATTCCAGCACTCTAGAGACAGAGGCAGACAAGTTCAAGGCCACCATAGGCTACATGAGACTGAATCTGTTTAAAAGAAAAACAGAGCTCACACAAAGGTGGTCCCAGCACTTGGGATCCCATGCCTTTAATCCCAGCACTAGGGAGGTGGAGACAGGAGTGACATAGGGCTGGGTGGAGAGAGAACAATAAGGTGGGAGGAGACAGGAACTCAGATGCAGTCTGAGGATTCAGTCTGGGCATGCAGTCTGAGGATTCGTAGAGAGAGCATTCAGTCTGAGAATTCATGGAGACAGGATTACTTATAACTGCCTGTAACTCCAGTTCCAGAGAATCTGACTCCCTCTTCCAGCATCTGCAAGTCCCAGACACACACATAACATACACACATGCAGGCAAAACCCACATACACATAAAATAAAATAATAAATTCTTAGAAATGGGGCTGGGGATGAGGCTCAGTTGGTGGAGTGATCACTGAATATATGTAAAGCCCTGAATTCCATCCTCCACACAACAAATACCAGACATGGGGGTGTAATCTTGTAGTCTTGACGTGTGGGAGATGGAGGCAAGAGTATCAGGAATTCAAGGTCATCTTTAGCTACATAGTGAGTTTGAGGCTAGCCTGGGCTACATGAGATCCTGTCTCACAAAGGGAAAGCAAAAACCCACTATGAAGTTAAACTTTCCCCCTGCCCTGGATTAAACTCTCCCAGCTTCATTGCTAGCCATCTGATGGCAGCTTTGGAAGTATAGGACCAGCTCCTGGCTGTTGACTCTGCACACCGGAAGTGTATAAGAAGCACGACCTTCACATGTGGCAGCTTGTTGGGAGTAAGGTTGCTAGCATGCTAACACTCCCCAGTTCCAGGATCTGGCAGACCCCTCCCCGTAGTCATCCTTGAAGGGTGTCCCCACCTTTCTAACAGGTCCAGGCACAGTGGGGAGGGTACCTATCTGCTTCTCTTTGATTTTTCAGATCTGTGATTATTCATTCTTCATGGCCCAGGCCTCTGGTGTATCTCTCTGTCCCCTCCAACCTTCATCTCTCTTCTGCTTTGAGGTTGCTCAGGGATGCTTGGAGAGGAGCTCTATGCTGGCGGGCCCAGCAGCTCTACCCTAGGCACGGCAGAGGTGCTGCTTTCTAAGGAGGGGGCAGGGAACCATGGTAGCTGGAAACGTGGCAAGACACTGCATTCTCCCCAGATGCAGCAGGCAGAGCAGAGAACAGTACACTCCCTGAGAACTGTGTGAGGATTGGCTAAGGTCTCTGGTGGTGTCTGACACACCATACGACTATCTCTCCAGCAAGGTTACCAGTGCACTCTTGTTCCTCATTCACAGGGACACAGAAGTTCCAGACTCACTGGCTGGCTGCATCCTGGTCTCCTTGCCATGTTTCTTTTAGGAGAAGTAGCCAAGGCACAGAAGGCACGTGTATTTAATATGCAGAAGATCCAGGATTAGTCCCCAGGGTCTTTTTTTGTGTGTGTGACAGGGTCTCTCTATGTAGTCCTGGCTGTCTTAGAACTCACTTTGTAGATCAGGAGGGCCTCAGACTCAGAGATCTGCCTGCCTCTGCCTCCCAAGTGGTGGCATGTGCCACCACCACCTGGCATGAGACAGGTTTTGACTGAAGGTTTGCCGTAAGGGGGCTGTTCCAAATTAATATGACCCTAGGGTGCACCTATGGAAGTATAGTGTGAGTGGGGGAGTCAATAGTTGGGGAGGAATGTTCACTTATGCTTGTCGTATGTCTGAGGAAGCAGGGAGGGACTAGACACAGGAACCGGGGACACTGTCTTTGGAGAGAAGACTCGGCGGGGCAGAGGCAGAAGTATCTAGCTACTTTGCCTTGTATCCACCAAGACAATGGGGGTGTGTGTGCGAGAACCAATTCTGCCAGTCAGTTCTATCTCATCATGTGAAGGATTGTCCTCAAAGGTGATGAGTTCCCCAGTGCCAAGAGTATGCAAAAAGAATGAGAACGGGGCTCCTGGCGGCAGTTCTAGACCATACTCATACAAATCCCTGTTGGATAGCAGTACCCATGAGCATCAACAAACGAGGATCTCATAGTTCTCCTGTTTTAAGGTTCTCTCTAAAAATAACTACAAAACCAGGACTAACTTACAATCCATGTAGACTTTTAAGAAAGATAATGCCATTCTTTTAGAAAGTTTTTATTTCGACTTTATGGGTATAGGTGTTTTGTCTACATTACCATGTGCTCGGAGAGGGCAAAGGAAGGCATTGGCTCCCCTGGAACTGGAGTTTCAGCGATTTGTGAGCTGCCATGTGGGTGCTGTGAAACTGAACTCAAGTTCTCTGGAAGAGGAGCTAGCGCTTTCAACTCCAGTGAGAAATATCTCTAGCTTCCTACTTTATTTTATTTTATTTATTTATTATGTATACAGGGTTCTGTCTGCATGTGTGCAGAAGAGGGCATCAGATCTCATTATAGATGGCTATGAGCCACCACGTGGTTGCTGGCAACTGAACTAAAGACCTTTGAAGAACAGCCCGTGCTCCTAACTGCTGCACCATCTCTCCAGGCCCCTTTAGCGCCCCACTTTTAAGGGAGTCTCATATATACCAGGCTAGTGCCTGAAATCTTTGTGCTGCCAAGGATGGCTCCTGCATTCAGCTCTGGGTGGCGGGATGACAGGCTCTACCATGCCTGGTTTATACAGTGGATGGAACTTTGTGCATGCCAGGCAAGCTCTACCGACTGAGCCGTATCCCCAACTCCCTTCACTCTTCCTTTGACAGGGTCTCACACATTTTACGCTGGCTTGAAGCTCACTATATGGCCGCACACTTGCCACAGTCCTCCATTTTCTGAGAGCTGGGACTGCAGGCATGAGCCATCACGCCGGTTGTCCTTGTGTTTGTTGAATGGGTCCTCCCTCCCTCCTGCAAGGTTGGCTTTTGGTTGGGCAAAACGGAGCGGGCCAGCCGTTGGAGAGTCTCTTGGCACTCAGTATTTCCTCTCAGACTTGTGCCGTTAGAGTATGTGTCTTGGGTGTTGGGAGAAAAAACATCTAAATAAATAAAAAGAATGAAGCTTTCTCTTTTTCATGAAGTCATATTCAATCTATTGAATCCATCAGTGGTGACTTTCCACCTCGCCCCCACCCCCCATCTGAAACGGAATGGAGAAAGGCTATTAAACTGCATTTAACAAATTCAGAACGGCAGGTTCTTGGCTGGGGGGAATGAATTCCACTTAGGGGAGCCATTCTTCCTCAAAGGAGGCCAGTAGGCCTGGAGAAGAGAACTTGGAGGGGCTTTTGTTCTGAGGGGACCGCATCTGGGTCTGAATGTATCTCCGCTCAAAGGGAGACGTCTCATAATGGACTCAACTCCAAACACTCGGAGGACAAGGACTGGCAAGCTTTTCAAAAGGAGAAACACTTGTCTCCGCAGGAGGCTGGGAGGACTCTGGTCCCTGCTGGCGAGCTTGCGGGCTTTGCAGGTGGGTAGAGGGCTCCTGGGCCAGGCTTGTCACCTTTCTTCTGAAAGGCTGTGTGTTTCCTCCCCCTTTCCTCTTCTGGGAGCCCGAATTCATCTGCAATTTTCGCGTGAGTTTTTCTGCTAAAGCTGCCAGGTTCGGACCCTGAAAGGCGGTTTAGGGGAGAGCGGGCCAAGGACGCCCTCCCGCGCTTTCGTGTAAAGGAAGGGGTGACCACCTACAGACAGCGAGAGTGGGCCTTGCTAGTGGGCCCAGGTTCCACTCCCAGCTCTGCTGGGGCCTCCGATGTGACTAGAGGGAAGTTGTGCAACCTTGGTTGATCCCTCAGGCCCTTCCTGTCGTCAAGAGCTGGAGCCCAAGCCCTGACATCAGAGGTGACAGTCATTGCAGTCATAGCGGGCCATGACTTGGCTGAGGATATGTATGCTATGGCCGTCTTCACGTCTGGGTGTGTGGGTGTGTTGCCTCATGCGAGGCGCTCTGGCTCCCCAATATTCTAATTTCCTCACACCCACGGTTGGGGGCGCAGAGCCAGGGTGACACAGCTAGTCTTCAACTAATGAGGGGGCCTGTGCTGTCCCCTCCTGGTGACCACAGGGAGACCAGGGAGATGGGTAGTGTGGACCAGAGGAAGGCTGACCTTCACCTTCCCAGGTGGTCTCTTGTTGCATGAGGGGGTCAATCTAGGGTGACTTCCTGTCTCCTGCACCTTAGGAAGTCAAGTTTCATGGACCCTGAGCAGCCAGCGATCTTGAGACCAGAAGGAGAGAACAACTTGGAAGAAATTTCTGTGCATGAGGACCCGGATGTGTTTGTAACTGGGGTTGGCAGGGTAGGACTCCTGGATGCCTGTTGCCTCCTGAGGGCTGAATGTAACAACCAAGCGTGGCACAGGTTGCCAGGACCTAGGCATCTGTTCTTCCCAGACAGCTGACTGGGAGAGGGGGCATGTTCCGTCACTCCCCTCCACAGCAGCAGGCAGAGAAAGCAAGAGGGCCCCAGGGAGGCAAGAGGCAGCTCAGCTGGAGGCTATGGGTCTGGGAGAGGGGGTGAGGCGTGCTGAGACAGTCTTAAGGTGCCATGTAGGGTACCCTTCCTGGGGGTCCAGGCTTGGGAGGCCTCTGAGGTGCTTGGCAGCTGTGATGCTTGGGGCTGGGATGATCCTGGCAGGAGAGAAAGGGCAAGGGGCCTCGAGCCCTTGTCACCTGATATTGTCTTCCTGCTAGACCGCCTTCCTCCTTTCACAGCCTGCCTTCTCTGCACACTTTCTGGTCCAGTGAGAGACCATGCTGTTCCCTTCTGTGCTCCCAGTGTACTTCCCCATGTGCTCTTGTCCCCGTGCTCCCCATTTTCTGTGCTCCCTACTGTGCTCCCCCTTGCTCTTGTCCCTGTGCTCCCATCCCCTGTGCCCCCCCATGCTCAGTCTCTATCCTCCCCTCCTTGAGCTCCCTCTCTGTGCCCCCATCCATGTACTTCCCTCTGTGCTCCCCTCACCATGCTCCTCTCTGTGCTCCCCTCACCATGCTCCTCTCCCCGTGCTCCTCTGTGCTCCCCTCCCTGTGCTCTTCTCTGTGCTTTCTTCCACATGCACCCCACCCCCATACCCCTTCATGTGTCCCATGGCCATCTTTCCCAGATCCTACGGTGATGTCATCACTTCTGTCATCCTTCTTGGCTGTGCTCCACAGGGAACTCTGGTGCTCAGGGGACATTGCAAAACTTGAAGTAACCTGGACAGGGCCCACAGGGTCATGCTTGTTCTGTTCAGCTTGGCTTTGGAAAGGATCCAGTAGCTGCAGCCCCCTTTTTTACATGTTCCTCTTCAGCCCTCATGGCTGTCCACATCCTGGCAGTCTGGGTGCAGGGGCTCAGGAAGGGAGCAGAATGCTCCACTGTGGAAGCATTTTTTTTTTTGTTCAAAAAAGAAAATCTGTATCAGAATATGTGAACTACTGCTGCTGGGCCAAGGGGAAGTGAGGGAACGGGGAGGGGGGAGGAGAGAGGGAGAAGGAAAAGAGATGGGGACAGGGAGAGAAGGGAAGGACAAGAGGAATGTGCCCAGGGCTGGTCTTCGTCTTTCTGTCTCACCCCCTCAAACTTCAGCTTCCAGTGAGTCCTAGGGGTTCCTTTAGGAGCTCTTGGGAGGTGCCCAAGAAGCCCCCCGAGACAGCTACTCAACTGGAGTGCATGGAGGTCAGGCTGTTTCTGCCAGGAGGCTGGGGGTCTGAGGTGCTGGGATGTCTTTCAGAGCCTGGCATGTAGCCTTGGGAATGTGCAATTACAACAGAGAATTAGGAGGATACCCTTGTCTGTCTCCCCACCCCCCTCCCAGAGTTCAGATGTCCCAGCTCTGTGCTCCTCATGGCCTCCTTAGGAGCAGGACCTGGGGAATCCTTGCCCTGATTTCCTATAGTCACCAGACCAGACTCTTTGCAGTTCCTGGAGAGATCTACTCCTCCTGTCCCAGAATATGGGGCTAAGGTCAGAGGTTACCATTTTCCCTCAGCCCCAGCCCTGTACCCATGCTGTTCCTCCAAGCCTTGTACATCAGTGTAATAGGCTTCCTGGCTGAACCAAAATCAATCAGGACCCTTGACCAAGGTTAGTAGTAGGCACTGAGGGTTGGGATAGCATGGGGTAGGAAGGCTGCTACAACCACCGCCCAGATTCTAGAATGGAAAGACATGCAGTGTGTACGCACGCATGGCAATGACTGGGAGCTCTTCATCCTATGCAGCCACTTGCTCTCCCTGCTCCTCAACTACAGACTCTTAAAGCTTCTGCCTCCTACTGGACTTCCAGCTGATGCCAACCACCTTGGCATTATCTGTGCCTGGTGTTACACAGGTTCTGCTTTTTTGGCTGATTGATTTATGATTCTCCTTTTATTGACAGGGAGGCTGAGGCTCAGCAGAAATGTTGTGGAATATTAGTTGAAGATGTGTTCCATTCGTTTATGCTGTGGAACACTTGTTTAGTGTTGCAAAGATGTATTGCATGCATTTATGTTGCATTTGTTTAACTATGTGAAGCTGTGATTTTTTAAAAAAGATTTATTTATTTATTATGTATACAACATTCCTCCCATGTATGCTTGCATGCCAAAAGAGGGTGCCAGATCTCATTATAGCTGGCTGTGAGCCACCATGTGGTTGTCAGGAATTGAACTCAGGACCTCAGGAAGAGCAGTCAGTGCTCTTAACCTCTGAGCCATCTCTCCAGCTCCCTCTAGCTATGTTTCTTGTAGTTGGTTTTTTTTTTAAAGATTTATTTATTTATTACATATACAGTATTCTGCTTGCGTGTATACTTACAGGCCAGAAGAGGGCATCAGATCTCATTACAGATGGTTGTGAGTCACCATGTGGTTCCTG
Source organism: Myodes glareolus (assembly GCF_982192425.1). Classification (NCBI taxonomy): domain Eukaryota; kingdom Metazoa; phylum Chordata; class Mammalia; order Rodentia; family Cricetidae; genus Myodes; species Myodes glareolus. The sequence continues at coordinate 69,493,374 of NC_142028.1, read as the reverse complement.
GGAATTGAACTCAGGACCTCTGGAAGAGCAACCAGTGCTCTTAACCTCTGAGCCATCTCTCCAGCCCTTTCTTTTTTTCCTCTTTGGGAGTCCCAAATAAATACATTGAGTCTTATTCTTATTCATGAATGCCTGGCATTAGCTTGACTTGTTACTAGCCAGATTTTTAAACTCAATTTAAAGTAGCCAGTTTCTCTTTAACTACATTTTACTCTGGACTTTTTACTGTTCTTTATTCTATATGTCTTTCTTCCCTTCTTACTCCGTGGGTGGTGGGATGGCTGGTGGCTGTTCTCCTCTCCTTCGCCTTTTCTCACTTCTCCATCTTCTGCCTCTTCACTCTTCTCCTTTGAGTCTAGATTTCTCCTTTTTATTTTCTCTGCCTGCCAGCCCTGCCTGTTCTTCTCTCCTGCCTCATTATTGGCTGTTCAGCTCTTTATTAGACCATCAGGTGTTTTAGACAGGCAAAGAATCACAGCTTCAGGCTGGAGAGATGGCTCAGAGGTTAAGAACACTGACTGCTCTTCCTGAGGTCCTGAGTTCAATTCCCAGCAACCACATGGTGGCTTACAACCATCTATAATGAGATCTGGTGCCCTCTTCAGGTCTGCAAACATACAGACAGACAGAACACTGTATACATTAAAAAAAAAAAAAAAGAAAGAAGGAAAGAAACATAGCTGGATAATGTTGCAGTTGGGATTTGAACCTGGGAGATTATTTTCCTTTAAAATGATTATGATATGGTTTCTTTACAAATTTCTCTTTTAAAAAATTATATGTTTACATGTATGCCTGTGTGTGAGTATGTGAGTGTAGGTGCCTGTTGAGACCAGAAGAGGGCATTAGAGTCCCCTGGAACTAGAGTGGTCATTGTGAGTTGTAGTGCTGCCCTATGTAGTGTTGGGAGCTGAACTCAGTTCCTCTGCAAGAGCAGCGAGGACTCTTAGCTGCTGAGCCATCTCTCCAGCCTTCATTACAATAGAATTTTAGTGACTGTATCTGAGCCACAAGCGTCGTGTCTTGGAATGGATCCCACATTGTCAGGCCTTCTCCCTGCTCTCTTCCCTGCCTTGAGTTCAGAAACTTGAATGGCAAGGGAGAGGACAGAAGGCTGCGGGTGGTCTGAGGTGGGAGAGTAGCAGCAGGATGGGAGTAGCAAAAGCTAGCAGTTATTAAGCACTTACTGCATACAAAGCTGTTTTAAGGGCCAGAAGGAGAGTTCAGTAGATAAAGGTGTTTGAAAGAGCTGGCTGCACAAGCCCAATGACCTGATTCCTTTCCTCGGATCCCACACTGGACACAGAGAACCAGGTCCCCAACGCTTTCCTCTGACTTAGACACACATGCTGTACCCGTGCAGGCTCTCACACACATCTCTCTCGTTAAAACAACAAAACAAAAAATCCCAAAGTTGTTTTAAATGGTTTCAATCTATTTAATTGTGGGAGACCAGCTCCAACAAAAAATACCACTTACCAGGGTAGGGGCATGGGGATTAGAAAAGTTAGTAAAGAATACAAATATTTGAGTCAAGATAATAACACAGAAGCACAGGATAGTACCAGGAGGGAGTTCCAGTGAATGCTGAAATCATCCACATTTAATTTTCCACACACTTTTACACCCCAATACACCAGGGGGAAGAAGACAAAAGACTTATTTTTATTTATTTATTTTGAGACATGGTTTCTCTGTGTAACAGCCCTAGCTGTCCTGAAACTAGCTCTTTTTTTTTTTTAAACTTGGTCTCGTTTCTTAGATTTACTTATTTATTTATGTAGATGAATACTTTGTATACACTCACATCTGCACATGAGATGACAACATCCATCAGAAAGTTGTGAGCTGCCATGTGGGTCCTGGGAATTGAACTCAGGACCTTTGGAAGAGCAGTGAGTGCTCCTAACCACTAAGCCATTTCTCCAGCCCCCAGAACTAGCTCTTATAGACCAGGCTGGCCTCAAACTTCCAGAGGTCCACCTGCCTGTGCCTCCTGAGTACTGGGATTAAAGGTGTGTGCCACTACTGCCAGACAATAAAAGATTGCTTTAAACTGATACAAAGGACAATTAGAACAGTTACTTGCTTCAATACTTTGAGACATCAAGTCATTAGCATTTTGTTTTTTAGGCAGGGAACCCACCCTAGACCAAGTATCCTGAAGGCAGCCATTCCCTAGGTCAAACCTCTTAATTCAAAAGAAGGAGTAGAAGTATGCTTGAATATCCTGACCATTGGTCAGGGTGGAGTGGATCTACCTATATGGGACATCTTAATGTCAAAAAGACCTAGTAACCACACCCTAGGTCAGGGTGTGTAGCCACACTTATTGTCAACAACTTTGAACAAGCTAAAATTCTCTGACCTTCAGACAAGGCAGAAATAGGCTTGCATTTCCGGGCCTCCTGCCTCTCTCTCTCTCTCTCTCTCTGTCTCTCTCTCTCTCTCTCTCTGCTATGGTGGTGCACACGTGGAGGTCAGAGCACAGCCTTGGGAGTTGGTTCTATCGACTTCCACCTGGTTTGAGACAGGCTTCTTTGCTGGCTGTCTTGTAGGCCAGGCTTGCTGGTGACGCTTCTGTCTTTGCCTCCCATCTCACTGTAGGAGTGTTGGGGTTAAAGACAAACACAACTGCATACCACTTTATACGGGTTCTGAGGATTTGAACTCAGGTCTTTGTATGTTCAAAGCAGGTTCATAACCCACCGAACCATCTCCCCAGCTCATTTCCGAACTATTTAATCCTTATAATAACCTGACTTGACTAAGAACTATTATTATCCCCATTTTGAAAATGGCAAAACTAAGGCTATGGCCTTTCCCCAACACCTACCTCTTACAGTTTAAATGAAACGGCACCATTCCCCTGAGTGGTCTGCAGGCCACAAGACCACATCAGGCCACAGAGGCAGCCAGTCCCAGGCAGGAAGCCATGTGGCGGGTGAGAGACAGAGACCTATTAGGCACACCATGCAGATAAAGTGGATATTTATTTAGTGCGTTATGGAAGGGAAAAGGAAAGGGGGGAAGGGGAGAAGGGGGGAAGAGCAGAGAGAGGAAGAGAGAGAGAGAGAGAGAGAGAGAGAGAGAACCAGAGAGAGGGAGTGGAAGGGGAGAAGTGGGGAGAAGGGAGAGAGGCAGAAGCTGCCTTTCCAGGAGAGACCTGGAAAGGAAGAGACTCAGGCTCAAAGTGGAAGGAAGATCTGTTTGCCTCAGTGGACAGGGGAGGGGGTGGGCAGGGCTTGTCTCTTAAAGGGGTAGGACAGACCATTACATTCTCACCTCTTTTTTATAATAAAAGGACGGGAGGTTAGGCACAACTGGTTAAAAGAATTGGGATGGCAGATTCTCAAGACTGTTTCCTACTTATTTGTGGGTGTCGTCATAGGGGGAGGGAACCTGAGAAAGCTGGGTGCTGTTCACATCCTAGTGTAGCTGGTCTCTTTGCTCTTGTCTGGTGTTTGTGATATGGAAATATCTGGTGTCTCTTACACTTGTTTAAGGTATTGGCAGAACAGAGGACAAAGTTAAGTATAGGAAAAAAAATTTTTAGAACCAGGGAATTGAGAGGGGTGTATCTGATCTGTTTAAGGTAGATCCTTTAATTTGGTTCCCTGGAACTCACATGAATTTTTTGGGTTTATGAAAACTTAAGTTTTTAAATAGCAGCATATTTATATCAGAATGACTGTGACAGATATTTCCTTTTTTTTTGCACAATGAAAAGTATTTTTAAAACTGGAAAGCAGCGTGATAGAGAAATTTGATTAACTTGTATTTATCCTCACACCTTCATAACTTGCAGGTACACATATTAATAACTTGTATTTGTATTTTACTGAAATTTGTTTTGTGAGGTTGTCCTTTTAAACTGACAAAAACCTCTCAGCTGTCAAACTGCATCAGAGATCTTTGAGAAGGATAAAATTTTACTTTTGAGTTATTGATTAAAAAATGACAGAGAACTTACTTGGTTGGCACCTAGAGCTGCTCCTCAGGGTCCTCCATTGTTGCTGAGGGTTGTATTTTTCTTTTGCTGTTTAGCACAGGGCCTGCCAGGATCCAGAAGATCCTGTAGGCTAAGAAATGTGTAAGAAGACAAACCTACCTTGACCTGAGCAGCTGGGCTGTCAATTCTAGCAATTCTGTTCACTGTCTGGAGATCTTCAGTGTAGATGAAAGGCAGTTTTGCCCGCTCAGCACTTGGCAGTTGAAGCAAATTGTGGATGGACGTTGCTCTGTGCCCATTTGTCTTCTGTCTTCTTTGGAAGAAATAGAGTGCTGCGGCTAGGAGCCAACCTGTCTCTTTTTGTTATAAAAAAGTTTTTACTAATTAAATATTTAAATGCCATATTTCCCAAAACTCTATGCAGTTGAGGGCTGTTTACTGGGCATCGATGAGCTATAACTACAGTATAGAATCTGCCTGGAGAGCTGGGTCTGAGCTCGACTGTACTGGCTGTCAACTTAACAGGTAAAGCAGAGTTGGATTAAAAGACTTAAAAGTACATACCAATTTAAAATATGAGACTTATCGCTTTATAGTCTGGAATGAGATACAATGAACAGACAATTATAACATTTACCAGTAAACATAGGTATATTTAAGTTACATGTATGCACATACACACACACACAGAGTGAACAGGAATTGGGTAAAGTGGATGCTCTTGGTGGGCCCTTCCAAAGGCATGCCACTGCACAAAACACACATGTAACTGAGTCAGCACTGGGGGACCAGGCAGGGAACACCTCAGTAAAGATGGCTGAACTTGGTCACCTGACCTGGCTCTCAGTTAAAATGGAGGTAAAGTCACCTGACCTTAGTTAAGATGGCAGTAAGGTTACCTGACCTCAGTCAAAATGGCAGCAGTGATATGTTGTATGGAAAAGCCACATTTTTTGAGCCGTAGAAGTTTTAAACATAACAAGAGAGACCATGAGGTGTGATCTGCTCTGTCACCGAGCCGCTACACCACACAGGCTGCAGTGGGGAGCAAAGGCTGGAATTAAAAACAGCTGCCTTGTGGATCCGACTAATCTTGTCCGTTTCCACGGGGCCAGGGGTAGTGGTGGCAGGGATAGTTTGAGGAAAAGTGGAGCTGGTGGGACACTGGCAGAGCATTCACAGGCAGGTGGCTGATAGTTTGAGGGTTTATACCATAGCTGAAAAGGTGAAAACCTGTGAAAACAGTGAAGGAACACAGCAGGGCCTATAGAAGGACATCTCCTCTCTACGGGCGGGGTGGTAAAGCCTGACTGGCTACGGTCCGGGAGACTTGGAAGCCAGAGAGGTTAGAGGCCGCTCTGAGCCGTTTCTCACGGCAGGGATCACTTACAAGTGGTCCAAAAGAACCACTTTTCCAAAAAGAAAAGAAAAAGAAAGGAGAAAGAAAAATCCAAGAGACCCCAGGCCCCAAATTGAATGCACTGCACAGTTAGTTAGTCCTGTCACATTTTTAGCTGTGGGAACCTACCAGAGATGAATGTCGGTGAAGGGCTCAACTGTTAGCCGTGAAGGCTGGGGTTGGGGACTGGAAGGGGAAAATTCACCACCGAAGCCGCTGGTGTGCATAGAGGTCGGCTTTTAGGCAGATGGAATGGAGAATTGTTGTAAAGAAACCTGGTTCCCGAGCCCAGGGTTCCACGTGTCCTCAGCCGGCCCACCTGCGTGCTGGAGGGAACATGGAGAGAGCCTGGCCGAGTCACGAGCACCAAATGTTATGGTAAAAATTAAACGGCGCAGGTCCCCTAGGGGCTGCAGTGGGCAGTGGGCCATGAGGAGCTGCAGTTGTTTAACGCTGGTGATTGAGCTGAGTCCTCCTGGGTACACCTGCTGGAGGACCTGGCTTGCCGGACAAGTGTCCTGGGGAAGAATGTTGCTGGGGTTTGGGGGATCAGGGTTCCCTTTTCCCTCTTCCTCTGGCATCTGCAGCTGGCCAAGTGTTCACTGAAGAGAGAGCCGACGATCTGGCCTTCTGGTCCCCACTTCCTGCTTGGCTCAGCTCTGCTGTGGTTTCCCCAGGAGGCTTAGGAGGGCAGCAGTGATGAGAGCTGGGGTCCCCACAACCCTCTGCAGAAGCTCATTTTCATTAATTTTCTTTAAATGCTTCTCGCTCTCTGTTTTTGAATCTAATTTTTCAGCTTCTTCTTTATCTTCACTCAAGTTGCTTTAATGAAACAAAAAAGTGTGTCTGTTTCCCTTTGCTGGAGCTGCCCGGGGAATTTCAATATAAAACAAACAAGTTGGCTTTTAAAATTAAAATTTTATGGGTGGCATTTCCTCATTTAATGGAAGGCACAAAAGGCTGGAGTAAAACCAATTAACGTGGGGTCGGGACTTGGTGTTCAGCAAAATTAAACAACAGGACTGCCACACAGCAGGAGGGGCTCAGTGCGGCGCTGGGAGGTGTGAGAGAAGAGAGGCCATGTGGGGGCAGGGCAGTGGCCCAGGTATGGACGTTCAGTCTCCTGGCCTGGCCTTGTCACTAGATCCCCACACTATGTCCCCTGTGTGCACATCTGCCTTGCATAGTGGAGGATGAGCAATGGAATGGGAAGGCTAGCAGGGTTAGGAGGAGGGTCCTGGACAGTGGTGTCGGAATGCGCTGAGAATTCTGCCAAGGCCAGCGTCCACAGGGTGAGGGATCCCTTAGAACATCCAAGAAGGTGCAGTATAATCTTCATAAAAGCTATGTTCCGGGGATCATACAGTCCAGGAGGAGGCAGGGACCCCAGAATGAATGAAAGGGCAGGTGAGGTTAATGGGACTCCTCCTTAGCTATGGGTCCCTCGGGTTGAATGTCACCCAGTGAAGGTTGCATTTGGAGAAGACATGGGAGGATGTTCCTGGAGACTCAAGTAAGGGAGGGCTGTGTGGAGGATGGCGGGGGAGCTGTTTTGTGCACCAGCAGGGGCAGAGCGCCCAGTACTGCAAAAGAGGTAGTCAGGGTGGAGACTGGAAAGAAAGGGAAATGTGAACAGGGGCGGATCTGCAGCAGCGGGTCTCCTCGCCTTCATCACAGGGGCACTGGGATGCCAGGTTAGTGTCCATAGGAGTCGGATGGGCCACAGAGGCTCCTGAGAGTTCAATTTTCAGGACCAGTGGGCAGGCAAGGAAGGGTTCAGTCAGGTGTGAACAAACCTGAGTTCTGATTTCTGGGGGTTAGAGGAGAGGCATGCGAGGAAGATGACATCTTCTCTCGCTGGGGGCTTGTAGCATAGCAGGACAGAGGGGTCAAGGGGTTGGTTGTGGTCTGACTGTTTGGGGACACTGGGAGCAGATTTCAAAATGGCAGGAAATGTGAAGCTGAGATTCTTTGCCTGTCTAAAATACTTGATGGTTTAATAAAGATTTGAATGACCAATAGCAAGGCAGGAGAGAGAATAGGCAGGGCCGGCAGGCAGAGAGAATAAATAGAAGAGGAAATCTAGAAGGAGAAAGCAAGAAAACAAGGAGAGGAGAATGTGAGGGGCCAGTCAGCCAGCCAGCCAGCCAGCCAGCCAGCCAGCCACCCAGCCAGCCACCTACCCAGCCAGCCAGCCAGCCAGCCACCCAGCCACCCAGCCAGCCACCCAGCCACCCAGCCAGCCACCTAGCCACCTACCCAGCCAGCCACCCAGTCATCCATCCAGCCAGCCAGCCAGCCACCCACCCACCCAGTCAGCCAGCCAGCCAGCCAGCCAGCCATAAGTAAGAGTGGAAGTAAGAAACACAGAAGAAAAGGAAAAAGTCCAGAGGCAAAAGGTAGACAGTATAATTTAAAGAAAAGCTGGCAAGAAACAAGCCATGTATTTATAAGTAATAATAAGCCTCCATGTATGTATTTATTTGGGATCTGTGTGGCAGGCCCCCCAAAAAGCCAAAAAAGCAAAAGAGTAAAACAATAACAATGCCTTTTTGTCCCTAACTGTGGAAGTTTTCTCCCCAACTCCTGCTATGTTCTGACTCTACAGAAGAAGCCACTCTGGTTGCTAAATGGGGGCCTTTTGAGGCAGTCACTGAGCTGGTCCCTAAGGCCACAGACAGAGTCTTTCATTCACCCACTCGGCCTTCAGATGAGAGTCACATGCTGCAGACTGAAGATGGGCCTCTGGCAGATTAAAGACATCAGGTCCCCTCTCTGGGAGAAGAGGGGACTCTGAGGGAGATAGCACTCAACTCTGTCCCCAGGGGAGCTTTCCTTCTAAGGGACCTGCCTGTCTGAGGGACCAATTTTGGAACCTGTCTGAGGTTTACCTGTAAGTCTCTTTGAGGCCCGTTTGAAGGCTGAAGGACTGTGCTGGCCCAAGGACCAGTAGCAAAACCATGTATAGATGGCCCCAGAGCGAGGCTGACTTAGACTTTCTCTCTCCATGTTACAGAGATGGTAGAAGCAAGGAAGCTTGAAGTAGGTTCTTACGGTCAGGGTACTGACACTGTTTCTTTGGTCATAGGTGAGGTCTATTGTGGTCTCACTTTTCTGGGACAGAGAGTTGGCTGACTTTGCCAAACATGACCAGGGTGGCCAGTCACCCAACTCACATTCCACTGGGTATCCTCTCTTCAATGGGTTTTTAAGTATGAATTGGGGTTCACGTGATGAATGATACAGGAAAGGACCGTATTAGAGTTTACATGGGAAATATCCCTCTGATATTTCATCTGTTTGAATGCTTGGTCCCCAGATAATGGGGGATTGTTGAACCTTTTGAACATGAGGTCTAGTTGGCAGATGTAGGGCAGGAAGGGATAGACTTGTGGTTACAGGCTGTCCCTACTTCTGGTCCTAGCTCTGTTTCCTGATTCTCTGAGATGGGAGCATCTTTTGCTCCTAGTACGGGACATGAGCTGCTCCACCTCTGTGAGCTGCTCCACCTCTATGAGCTACTCCACCCCCATGAGCTGCTCCACCTCTATGAGCTACTCCACCTCCATGAGCTGCTCCACCTGACAGACCACACCCTCTCCAACCATAAGGAGAAACAAATTTTTCTCTGATCTGAGAATGTCCCAGTCAGTAGAGTGCCTGCCTAGCACACATGAAGCCCTGCGTTCAGGCTCAGCACCACACAAACCAGGTGAGATGCTACACACCTGTAGTCCCAGCCTCCACTCGATTGGAAACTTAACTACAATAGGGGGTTTGAGGATAGCCTGGGCTACAGGAGACTCCGTATCTAAAACAAACAAACATGTGAATAAGTTCTCCTTTAATTGTGAGGTGTTTGGTCACAGCGAGGAGAGAAAGACTGGAGCAGACTTTGACTGAAGGGCACTGGAGAAGTCAGGAACCGGAGGCACTTCTCCCGGCTCAAGAACTGTAAGTCTGTAGTGATTGGAGTGTGGAATTTCCAGGGCTAGACATCTCAGTGTCGTGTGAAATATGTGTCCCAGAGCCTTGTTAACTGTAGTGTGCCCACACTGTGGCCTCACCGTGACCACTCACCTCTCTCCTTGTGGGGGCCATGCCAGTAGAAGCCTGTGAAGCTGCCTTATTTATGAAAATGTTAATTAGCCTAGGAGTAGGTAGATGAAGTGTGACTGTGTAAATACGGAGCAGACAATGAAAGGACCTGCTAATTTCGCTCTTGAATTCACATCTTAGGAAATGTTTATAAACTGAGAATTCTAATTGCTTTCCTCACCCAGGCTTCTTTTCAGGTGGCTCGCTGCAACGGGATGATAGTCCCCGGCAAGATGACGGTCACTATTCTTTACAGTACTGGCCTGACTGTACAAACAGCAGAGGCTCCCCTGTAACTAGAACAAGGAGCTTGAGCTCATGCGATTTAATGGTCCACAAGGAGATTCGGCCTAGCCCACCCCACTCACACTAAATGGAAGCAACATCTGGATGGCCATTAGGCATCTTCTTCCAAATTCTGGGCTTCTCTTGGGCTAGACCAATCAAAGTCTGAGCTTCGTCTATGACCTGTAGAGGTAACAGCCATAGGACTTTTAAGTATGAACTGGAGTTCACAAGCTGAACAAGATAGAGGGCAGGACTGAGTTTCCTCAGTGAAGACAGAAATGGATCCCTCTCCATTTTGGGCTTTGTGTCAAAACTAGCTTGGGGCAGATGAGGATCCCTGGGTCTGTCTGGTTTAGGTCTGGGTAAAGTGCCTACCATGAGAAATGTTGTGAGTGCTAGGAGACCATCACAGTGCCCGAGTACCTGGCCATGCTGATGGACCATGGGCTTCAAGTGCATAGACCTGGATGCATGCCCATCTGGCCAACCATGCTGTGCATTCCCGGAGAGGTGCATTTCCAGTCCTGGGCCAGCCTTACCCTACCACCCCACCCTCCACCACTGCCCCAGGCTGTCATTTGCCTGTTGACTTAGTCACTTGCTTCTGCTTGCTGACTTTTATCTTTCTCCTATAGCTGCCGTGAAGTCTGGCATGTCCAGGCACAGCAAAGGGCTCAGAACTGCCGAGGCAATGAGACAGAGAGCAGAACGCTGAAGCTTATGGGAGAAATATTATTTGCCAGAGATGTAATCTTATTACTAGGAAATCTAATAAAATTAGCTAAAATGCTTAATTATGGCAAGTAAGAGTTTAGTAAGATGTCACACCCAAAATAATGAAGGTTTAAAGCTTTGGAAAAATAATAGCTGTAATTGGTTTAAAAGTAAGTGTAGTTGCTGGGCAGTAGAGGCAGACGCCTTTAATCCTACCACTTGGGAGGCAGAGGCAGGTAGATCTCTTCATAGGTTCAAGGCCAGCCTGGTCTACAGAGTGAGTTCCAAGACTGTCAGGTCTATGCAGAGAAACCCTGTCTCAAAAAACCACACACACACACACACACACACACACACCACCCCAAGTGAAACAAACCAAAAAAATCACCATACACTGTTAAAATTTTTTATATTAATATTTTAATTTTATTTTATATTTTTGGTTGTGAGCCTAGCCTTTAACAGCTGAGCCTTCTCTCCAGCCCTTATTATTTTAAACTGTGTGTACATGTATATGTCTGTGTGTGAGTGTAGAGGCCAGATGAGGGTGTTGCTTCTCTGGAGCTGAAGTTACAAGTATCTGCAAGTCGCTCGATGTGGGTGCTGGGAACCAAACTCTGGTCCTCAGCAGTAATTGTCCATGCTCTGAGTGGCTGAGCCATCTCACTGCCCATATTTGTTCGTTTGTTTGTGTGTACGGGCGTGGGTCTGAATGTGCAGTAACATCCATGTAATAACATCCATGTAAAGGTCTGAGGAGAATTCATAGGCATCCGCTCTCTCCTTCTACCATGTGGATCCCAGAACTGAACACAGGTCATCAAGACATCTTACCCGCCCAAAATACAGTAGTAGCTGGAGGGCTGGGGAGATGGCTCAGCAGTTAAGAGCACTTGCTACTCTTCCAGAGGACCCGAGTTCAATTCCCAGCAGTACACACATGATAGCTCGTAACTGTCTATAACTCCAGTTCTAGGGAACCTGACATCTTCAGACAGACTTATACACAAGCAAAACACCAATGCACATGAAATAAAAATAAGTAAATTGAAAAAACTACAGTTGTCGGAGAAAGTCTTTTTATTTCTCTCCTCCTCCCCTCCTCTCCCCTCCCCTCTACTCTTTCGTTGTCTTCTTTTAGGTAGCTATGTAGCTCACATGGGCCTCAAACTCTTGATAATCCCCCTATCTTGCTTACTAAGTGCTGGGATGATAGGCACGTAAGAAAATATCTGGCTTCATTTAATTTTAAAGATCTTTTTGTTTGTTTTGTTTTTCAAGATAGGGCTTCCCTGTGTAGTCCTGGCTGTCCTGGAACTCAGTCTGTAGACCAGGCTGGCCCGGAACTCACAGAGATTCCCCTGCCTCTGCCTCTCAAGTTCTGGGATTAAAGGTGTGCACCGCCACCGCCCATCTAGTTTTAAAGATCTTAAAAAAAAAAAGAAATTATTTTTATTTATGTGTGTGTGTATGCACATGGGTGTGCAGTTGCCTTTGGAGGCCTGAAGGGGGCATCAGATCCCTTGGAGTCCATCCACATTGGCTGTGGCCATTACATTGTCCGTCAGAAGCATTTCTTTGTTATTCTATTCACCAGACCTGGTCTACTTATTGTGCTTGCAAGCTACTCTAGGCATCTTTCACGATGGAATCATGTGATGTTTGTCCTTGGGCACCTGGTTTCTTTCACTTAGCACAGTACCTTCGAGATCCACCCATGCTGTAGTTGAGAGGGAACTAACTTTTAAGTCCATGCTGCCTGCGTGGTGCTGCAGTTCTGTGCTCACCCAGGTGTTTGTTGATGGACACCTTTAGCTTCCAACTCCTGGCGACCATTGTAGCATGCATTCTAATTGGTCTTAATCAAAACTTCAAGTCGGCTATCAGGGGTGAAAGCTGAAAGATCAGAGAAGCAGAGCAGCCAATCACTAGAGTTCTTACCTCTACCAATGCTCAGACCAAAGGGGCGATCCTGTCCTCAGACAGCTTCCTCCAACTGCCTCCTCAGACTGCACTGAGCCCGTTTCCTCCCACCGTATATTCCTCTCTCTACCCAGCCATCACTCCTGTCTCCATCTCCCTAATGCTAGGATTAAAGGTGTGAGTTCCCAAGAGCTGGGATCACCTTTGTGTGAGCTCTGTTTCTCTTTTAAACTGACTCAATTTCGTGTAGCCCAGGGTGGCCTTGAACCAACAGAGATCATTTGCCTCTGTCTTCCGAGTCCTGGGATTAGAGGTGTGTGCCATCACTGCCCGGCCTCTAGCGGCTTAGCTCTGCACTCTGATCTTCAGGCAAGCTTTATTTTTTTACGATAAAAACAAAATATCACTTCAGACCGTGACTCACTCTGCTAGTGGACATCACTACACAAAACTCAGTTTGAAACAGCTTGCAATCTTTGGGTCTGTCTGCCAGAGAGGTCGTTGGACCATGTAACCTTAAGAGTGTGTGATGTTGCCATTGAAGACTGGTCCTGTGCAGTTCAATGGACACATTGGTCATGGCTTGGCTGGTGGCTCTGGGTTCTTTTCCTCAATTAGTTGGGCTCACAGAGGGACAAGGAAAAGTCTCGAGGTGTCTGGACCTGGTAGCTTCTGCCTGGGCCAAGGGAGGCAGGCTGACAGAAGTATTTGAAGAGTTTCATAGCCAGGCATGATGGCGCACACCTTTAATCCCAGCACTCAGGAGGAGAGGCAGCTGGATCTCTTTAGTTTGAGGCCAGCCTGGTCTACAGAGAGTTCCAGGACAGCCAAGACTACACAGAAACCCTGACTCAAAACAAAACAAAACAAAAAACAAAACCAACCAACCAATCAACCAAACAAACAAAAAAACAAAAGCCAAACTTTGAGGTGTGGGACTGTCCCCGGCTTACCCCTTCTGTGCACGTCCGCCTGGACTTGGTGACAACTTGGGCTGTCCAGGCTGCTGTTTTAGAGGTGGCAGGTAAAGGGCTGGGTATAGCAGAGGGAAAGGGGAGAGACACCTTTGGGTCAGCCCAAAGCTAACTGACGCCCATTCTGTTTCTCTCACCCTCAAAGGAGGTGGTGAGAGCAATTTCTTCTTCAGTTTGGAGAGTCACAGGGTATGGCAGCTGGCCCGGTGTGAATCATGGTGTTCGGGAAGGGTTGGTTGTACTGCCCCTCTCAACTTGGGCCAGCAAGAGCCTGCAAAGACAGAGAAGCAAGAAACCACCCTCTTACACCTTCCTTTTCACCCTCTCCACCGCTTCCTGCCTTTTCTCTCTGCTGGCCTCAACCCTCCTTCCCCGTTCTGGCTTTGCCTGTGTGCCAGGTTGGAGGTGCAGAGGAGTCAGGGTCTGCCTGTCCTTAGGGATCTCCCAGTCAGACAGGGGATTTGAAGTGGAGGCATTAAACCCACCTTGAGTGGCATCAGAGCCATGGAGCTCTTGGACCACCTTTTGGTAAGTTAGGGAAGGCTTGCTGGAGGAGGAAGCACAGTCATCAGGTGCGGTTTGTATCAGGTGAGCATGAATTTCTGGGACGGGAGGACCTCAAGCCAAGCAGCAGCACAGGGCAGGGGCTGGAAGGAAAATGCAGCAGAGGGGAGGCATCCTAGGCTTTCTAGGGCTGTGATCAAACACTGAGGTTTATTTTTACAGCTCTCAGGTTTCACTCCATTGCCAGGAATCCAGGGCAGGAGCTCAAACAGAGCAGGAATGTGGGCAGGAGCTGATGCGGAGGCTGTGGAAGTGTGCCAGCTTACTGGCTTTCCTATCGCACCCGGGGCCACCAGCCCAGGGGAGACACCACCCACAATGAGCTGGGTCCTCCCCCCATCAGTCACCAATTGAAATAGTGCACCACAGAGTCATCTGGTGGGAACATTTTCTCAGTTGAGGCTCCCTTTTCCCAAGTGTCAAGCTGACATAAAACCAGCCGGCACAGATGGACAGGGGAGAAAGCAGAGGCAGCTGTGGGGGTGGGGGTGGGAGTGGCGGTGTCTGGGTGTGTGTGGCTGCGCTGTATTGACAGGTCTGTAAGGCCACACTATAGACCTGGAACTTGATCCACAATCTCTGTGCCTGTGTGTGTGGCTTGAGGAAGGGTCAGGATGCCTCATGTGGGTAGCAAGTGCAGGTGTGCAGGTAGAGCCCACTGTGAAGCAGCTGTTCCACAGCTGATACCAACCACGATCACGAGGTACTGAGTCAGAACCCACGGGCCAGGGCACAGCCATGATTTTCGAGACGCGTGAACTGAATTATGCAGGCACAGAGGACCAAACACAGTTATTGCCCACCTTGCGTCCCCTCCCCCCAGGTCACATTCAACACTTGAAATCCACAGATGTGAGCACATCTCCGAAGGGCCTGCTAACTCCTGGGTGTCGTATGACAAGACTTTTCTTGGGGAACACAGCATACACATCTGCTCACCTCAGACAGGGAGTCCATGAGAGACCAAGGTACAGACACCACCAAGGTCCAACTTGGTGAAGCAGTGAGTTTTATTGGGGTTACTTACAGGAGCATAGGTGAGGGGTTACTTACAGGAACAGAAATGACTCAAAGCCACATTACCAAAGGTCACCCCATCAAGGGTGGGAACCCAGAGCTCACTGCATAGATTTCAGGCAGCTCAGCAGGTTGGAGAGTGTCCTTTCCAGGTGGCTCAGTTGATAGACACCTCTTGCAGACTGCTCGGCCGGTCTCAGCTTCTTCCAGACAGTTGGTCTCTGCTTCCAGACAGCTTGGCCGGTTTGGCTGCTTTGTAGCTTGGCTTGTCTGAGAGCAGTACTCTGTGGTCTTTTTATTGCTTACTCTGGAAGGGGCCTACTGAGTCTGGTCTGTTTCAGGGACTTCCTGAAGCTATTTTGAGTTGTTTATCTTCTGGTTTAAGGCGCTCCCATGAAGGATGAAGTGTTTCAGTCTCAGGAGGAAATTTACACAACACTGGACATTGTTCCTGGGGGCTGTGTGCTGTGGGTGGCAGGCCTGGGGCCAAATCAGGGGATTACTCTCATAGATCACCCCTGTTGATAGTTGGCCCTGTAGCTGGAGATTCTGAGGCCTGCTTTAGGGAGGAACCGTCCAACCACAGAGCAACTTTCTGTAGTGGTGGGTGCTTCTTGCCTTCCAGACTTGAATGACTGGTCAGACTGACGTGCCAGGCTCAGAGCAGAAAGCTGTGCCACCCCCAGAATAACTCTTACCTCTTCTAAAGTTCTGGTCTCTCAGGGTGGGCTCAGACAGAAGGGACCTGAGCAGTGTGGGCACGTCCCATAGGGTGAGGCTCCCATCTGCTGCGGATGGTAAAGAGAGTCTTGTGCCAGGTGGGACAGAGCTTAGATATCAGGGGTACTTCGGAGTGTGAGTCTAAGGTGTGCCAGATGTAGTAAGGGGCGTGGGGGAAGACTCTTGGAGCTAGTGCTGGGCCTGCTCCCGGGTGCGGTGAGCGGGAGAAGGCACTGGCCACGCGCCAGGTATCGCTCCACATGGGTTAATCCGTTTAAGCTTTCTCACACTGTGGAAGCGAGACCATTAGCACTGCACCATATGGGGGAAGATATAGGTGCCCGTGCGGTTGGCAGGGATCATCGGCAGTGGAGGCTGCACCCCAACAGATGGGCTTCAGTGTCTGCACCATTGCAGAATCTCCGAGTCTGCCTGGATGCCCTTGAGGACGGTGTCGGGCCTGTGTCAGCTTTCTGTCCCCGGACACTGGTGCAGGCCCAGGGCCTGGAAGTTGATCAGCGATCAGAGAGAAGGAAGAGATGGAGGGAGGGAGGAAGAGGGGAAAAGAAAACAGCGATGGGGCAGGGGCTTAGGCAGACCCTCCACTGGTGTCTGGGACTTCCTGTCCTGTCCCTGGACCCATCCCAGCCTGCTGGGATCCCATCTGTACCTGTCACCCATGGGTGCTCCCTGTCTCCTGAAGCTCAGCAGTCCCCTTGTCCAAATCCATTTTTCCACCAGACAAACAAGGGCTGGGCCCGCCTTCCCATTCAATCTGACAGGCTGGCTGTCAGCTGCCGTGGCATCTGCTCTTGTCAGAAAAATTAAGAAGGAAGCAAGAGGCTTCCAGAGTTACCAGCAGCGCTGAGACTCCAGGCTGACTTTTACTGGGAAGGGACTAGGAAGCTGGCTTGGGCCAGTGGGGACATGGATCCCCACTGGTTTTCTTCCCTTAAGAGGGAACATTGGTTAACAGTGTGGTTTTCTGACCTAACCCCTGGACTGAGTACCAGCTCTGGGCTGACCCGCTGTGTGCTTGTTTGGGTCTCACTTAACGTCTCTGTGCCTTAGTTTTCTAGGCTATAAAATAAGGAAAAATATGTGCGGATGGAATGAGTTATGACTAGCAAAGCACTTAGAACTGAACAAGTACCGGGCATTGAGTGTGACAAGTGCAGCTGAGAGCTTACTGAGGTCTGTCTCCCTTGTCCCAGGAGTTGGGTATGAGTGAGAAGCCCTGCCCATGGTTCACAGAGAGCCAGAGTGGTAAGGGAGCCCCCTGGGGAGGGCTTTCTGCATTCTACAACCCCCTGCCATCCCCAGACCTGTTCCCTCTGCCCTGACGACTCCCAGGGTGGTGGGGGAGGTTGAGGAGGAAAGGGAGACTTGCTGTAAGTCAGTACTTCAGGAAGGAGAGGCACACGAGAAGCGTGGTGGCTGGTGAAGAAGACTTTTCTAGAAGGCTGGGAGAGGCTAGGATTGGTGGGAGAATGCAGTTGTGTAAAGAACCCCTCCCCCCTTTATTTTTAATGCGGGATCTCACCATGTAGTTCTTGCTGTCTTGGAATTCACTATGTAGATCACTCACAGAGATGTCTGTCTCTGTGTCTGAGTGGGCCACCATGACAGGCCTAGACCTTTGTTTATAAAGCCGAGTGTCCCCACATATCTCCGGGTGGACTGGAACTCACTATGTAACTCTAGTTGATGTCTATCCAACTCTCCTTGATTCTTCTGCCTCTGTCTCCTAAGTGCTGGGGTTACAAGGCATGAGCTCTCATGCCCGGCTGGTCTCCTGGGAACATTGTCTTCTTCTGTTGCCCAGGTTGACTTCAACAATCCTGGGCTCAAGTAATGCCTCCAGAGTTGCCACCAAGTATGGCCGTCTGCCACCAAGCCTTACTAGCTTGCAGGTCACGCAGAGACTGAGCACTGCAGGCTCTGTCCAGCAGGGGGCAGCCGCGGTGCGTGGATGTGTACCCACTTTGCTGCCTTGGTACTTAGAAAAGGGTCTAGGTGATGAGGAGGTCAGACCAGAGTTTCCAGGGCTGGAGCTCAGATCAGTCCTGACAGAGATCAAGGACACCCACCCGTCTTTAGTCATCCTCAGTGCTGGACAGTGCTAAAAAATCTCCAGAGCCTGTGCCTTCCCCAGACCACTGTCAATTAGTCTCTGGGGGCGGGGCCCAGGAACCCCTATTGCAAAAATCTCCTCTGATGCACTAAGCGAACTGGTCCCCAGGATTTGATATTGAACAGACACATTCCAGGGCCACCTTTCCCCTCCTGAGTGGGAAGTCCTGAGTGAGTGACAGTCCCAGGAGTGAGAGGTGAAGGGATGGACGGGACACAAACGAGGTGCCTGCTCCCACCCTTGGACGGGAGAATCCTCAGAGGGGATGGAACATGTGAGATCTTGAGCATGTGTGCATAGGCGTACTTTGAGGGTTCAGGGTGACTACATGTATACACACACATTTCTCTGGCCCACATATACTTGTTGGTAGGGGAGAGTTGATAACAACCAGAGCTGCTGAACCTGGGCTCACAGATGTGTATACACATGTGCAAACACACACACACACACACACACACACACACACACAAACACACACAGAAAAAGAGCTGTGCTTTTCCCTAGTTCACATGTCCTACAGAGTGTGGCCATCTCAGGGATGCCCGCATGCCCTGTAGCCTCTGCTGTTTGAAGGTGTTTCCCTTTCTTCTCCCAATCAGCCTGATAGATATGCCTCCCTAGGGCACAGACCACAGACCACACACAGGTGGGATCTGTGTGGACAGGGTCAAGTACGGGCTTAGAAAAATCCGCAGTCCTCCAGGCACGATTGCTTGGCCAGTCTCTAGATGGGCAGCTAGCCCCGCTGGTTGTCACCTCTTCACAGATGATGCAGCTGATACCCGCCCTGCCAAGCTCACCCTGTTGGAAAGGGTGAGGGAAAGGGTGTGTCCCCAAGCTATGCCGAGCTGGCTGGGATATAGATGGTTGGCCCTAGACAGACCAGTTACTGGATGGCTCTTGGCATCACTATTCCAATATTTGTTCAATATTTTGTTATTGGAGAGGATAAAGGGATGCTCTGTTAGTGAAAATGATGTGTGCACTTATTGGACCTAATGCCTGATGGCATGGGCTGGGTATGACATACGTCTTGGTTTATCGAGTTGCCTTTGGGACCAGAGTTCAGTCGTTTAGAGGACGTGGTGGTCAGTCATCCTCATTGTCACCTTGGTGGGATTTGGGATCTCCTAGGAGAGACATTTCTGGTTGTGTCTGGGACAGTGTTTCCTGAGAGAGTTGACTGAGTGGGGAAGACCTGTTCCCCCCGAATATGGGCAGCACCATCCCATTGGCTGGGGTCCCAGACTGAATAAAAAGGAGAAAGTGGGGCTGAAGAGATGGCTCATGGGTTAAGAGAGAGCACTGCTCTTGTAGAGGAGCTGGGTTTGGTTCCTAGGCCCACATGGGACATTTCATGCCTGTAGTTCCAGCTCCAGGGAGAACCAACGCCTTTTCCTGGCTTCTGAGACCCCATGCACACACCTACCTGTTGCTGGAGGTTGCTTATGTGTTTCCCAGCTGCCCAGATTTATGAAATAACTACACAGAAACTGTATTAATTAAATCACTGCTTGGTCAATTACTTAAGCATATTGCTAGCTAGCTCTTACATCTAGAATTAACCCATCTCCATTATTTTATATTTTATCACGAGGCTTGTGGCCTACCGGCCAGGTATGTCTGTCTCTGGCTGTGGCTCCGTGACTTCTCCCTGACTCCACCTTCTTTCTCCCAGCATTCAGTTTAGTTTTGCCTGCCTATCTACCCTATCAGGTCAAACCAGTTTCTTTATTAACCAGTGGTATTCACAGCATACAGAGGTGAATCCCACATCACCCACCCAGCACATAGTCACATAATTATCGAGAAAGCTCTCTGAACAATACTTGTCCCTTTGTGTCATGGGTGTGAATGTCGGGTGGCAAGCCACTCCACGGCCTTACTGCCTTACTTTCTCCGCCACAATGGAATGTGCCCCCTTAAATTTTGCAAGGCTAAGCCATTCTTCCCTTAAGTTACTTCTGGTGAGGCATTTTATCCCAGCAAGAAGAAATAATAACTAAAACAGCTTTGACCCTCGTTTAGGATGGAGGCAGCTTACACAGCTCTGGCTACAGAGAACTTGTCCACGGACTGGACTCTGCCAGAGACTGTCTGGGTCGAGAGCTCTGGTTCTCGGTTATAGAAGCAAATTTGCCTCTCTGTGAGGCATAAGCAGACCCTACCCCTGGACACAGCTTTGGATAGGACTTCAGCACCAGGTGGGGGAGGGTGTATGCTCACCTGTCCATAAGCTGCAAGGCAGTCAGTTCATAGGGGTGAGGGTGTGGGCAAACTGAATCTGTGTGATGTGTTATCTGATGTTTGTATGTTGAGATGTGTGCCAGACTGAGCATGTGGTACCTGGGTGTTGGATGAGGCAGGGATGAGCTTGGTGGGAAGAGCTTCCTTTGGAGAGGGAAGAGCTGGGCTTATGGGTGTCCTGGGCTGATGCGAGGTGCTGGGTGAGGCAGGGATGAGCTTGGTGGGAAGAGCTTCCTTTGGAGAGGGAAGAGGTGGGTTTATGGGTGTCCTGGGCTGATGAGAGGTGCTGGGTGAGGCAGGTGCACCAGTGCTTTCTATTGGGTGGGATGAATTGGGAATTATCTCGCTGTGTGTGCTGGCATTCCTTAAAGCTGGTGCAAGGCTTCAGTATTCTGATCAAGTTCTTGTATTCATGGTCAGTCCTCCCCAAGGCCCCACCCAGCCTCAGGCTGCATGGAGAGGGGTGAGCTGGGCTCAGTTCTGATGCTGTTTCAACTATAGGATGCTGGGGACAAGAGGCTAGCAGGGCTCTGTTTGTGAGCTTTGTCCTGTAAGTAGAAAGGATGGTTTGGTGTGGGAGAATTGTCTGTATTCTGTCAATCATGTTGTAAATAAACGCTGATTGGCCAGGCAGGAAGTATAGGCAGGTCAACCAGACAGGAAGTAGAGGCAGGGCGATGAGAACAGAAGTATTCTGGGGAGAAGGAAGCCCATTCCTCCCATTCCCTCCCAGATCACCGAAGAAGCAGGATGTGATCTACCCACTGAAAAAGGTACTGAGCCATGTGGCTAACATAGATAAGAATAATGGGTTAACATAAGCTATAAGAGCTAATAAGAAGCCTGAGCAAATGGGCCAATCAGTTTATAATCTTATGGAGACCTCTGTGTGATTTTCTTTGGGACTTGCCGGCTGTGGGAAAAGGGCAGAACATAAACCCCAACAAGCCAGCCTTCATGTTACAACAGTTGGTTGGCAGTTTGCTCTGGAGTTTTGTCAGGCGTCTCCTGGCCTCTGACAAGCCTGTCTTGTGACCTCCATCCAGGTGTACTATGAAGGTCAGTTCAGCACTGGAGGCCAATGGCTGCCTCCTGCTCCATGTCTTCCATGCCAAGGGACATCCTTCTTTTGACCCCTAAGGCTATGCTAGCTCTTTCCTGTGCCTCAGGCTACTGGCTTTTGTTACTAGGCTGGGCCAACCCTGTACCTCTCTTTCCAGGAAGTCTTGTGCAGCACCCACTTCTAGTTTCCACTGAGGTGTTGGTTAGTAGCTCCTTCCTCATGTCTCAGGGAAGCTCCTGGGGTACCTTGGAACCAAGAGTCTGCCTAAACTTCTGTGTGACCTACCTGGGCAAATTCCCAGTGCTTGCTCGGGCCACTGGGGGTGAACAATAGAGAAGGCAATGTGTTCTGTGTCTGATGCCCAGGCTGCTGGCCTGAGGCTCTCTGGATAGATAGAAGGTGGTGCCTGCAAGTGACACAGCTTGTTGTGAGTGATGCTCACCCTTACGGTTAGGTTGGGCGTGCTGGCAGGGAGGGTAAAAATTGAGAGGAAAGAGATGGAGTCCCTTTTAAAAAGAGCTTTCCCTGCCCCCAGGGTTCACTCTGTTGCTCAGGCTGGCCTTAAACTTGTGATTTTCTTTGCTCAGCCCCACCCCTAAGTGCTATGGTTACAGTCATATACCTGTATGGCTGATTTAAGGAGGATCTTTATGGTCTCCAGAACCTAGGAGAGGTGGAAATTCAAAGCAGAGGGCACTGCCATCTGTCCTCTGACAGGGTTTCAGCCTAGCTTAGTAGGGTGGTGGTGATATTGGGGACTCAGAATGTGGGTGTGGTTGCAGGGGTCCTTGTGGAAAAATGATCATGTTGAGCACAGACTCCTCGTGTGTGTGTGCGTGTGTGTGTGTGTGTGTGTGTGTGTGTGTGTGTGCGTGTGTGTGTGTTTGAATGCACCCATGTGTGGTACTAGGGATGGACCCCAGGGCCTCACACACAAGTTTCACTGTCGACGCCTGTACAGTGGCTGTGTGTAGTGGGAAGAAGGCATTGACTAAAATCTGATGAAGTCTGAATAAGAGAGTCACCCTGTTGATGCCAAGACTGCGGAGAGAGTGATAGTCAATTCTCAGTGGACCCCAGCTGCCAAGTTCCAGAGTCTTTGCCCATTACATTGTGGAACTACAGTCGCCTCACATCTCAAGAGCTTTTGTCATCTGTCTTGTGGGAAAGAGACCAAGGCAAGGACTGCTGTGAAATATTACTTTAACTAGGCAAAGATGTGTTACATTTGTTTATGCTCAGAGTATTACTTTAACTGTGTAAAGGTGTGTTGCTTTTGTTTATGCTGCATTTGTTTAATTATGAGAAGCTACGTAGCCTTTGTCTTGCCTTGCCTGCCTCAGGCACCTGATTGGTCTACTAAAGAGCTGAATGGCCAATAGCTAGGCAGGAGGAAGGGTAGCTGGTGCTGGTGGGCAGAGAGAATAAATAGGAGAACTCTAGAAAGAGAAGGAAGAACAAGAGGAGGAGGAGAGAACAAGGGAGATGCCCGGGGCCAGAAGCCGGGCAGCCGTCGGCAGCCAGACATTGAGACAGCAGGAAAGTCAAAAAGGTAAAAAGCCCCGAGGCAAAACGTAGATAAAGAGAAACTGGTTAAGTTATAAGAACTAGCAAGAAAAGAGCTAAGCTAAGGCCAAGCATTCGAAACTAATAATAAGTTTCTATGTCATGATTTAAGAGCTGCTTGGTGGCCCAAAAGAAAAAGACCTGGTACAAGGAACTTGTTTATGGTTTTATGACAGGGATTGGATACACCTCAGCTTTGACTCTTAGGCACTGGGTGCTGGCTGGGGGACATTGAGTCTTTGGGAATAGTAAGAGGCTGGGGCACACAGAGTCCTTGGACAACAGTAAGAGCATAATAAACCTTAGCATCATGCAAGGGGATTGCCCACCATCAGCAGCGTCTGTGTAGGAGGCGTCAGAACAGAATGCTAAGTTCAGGTTGGAATGGAGGTGCCTCAACTCACAACTGAACTATCATATGGCCCAGTTGTACCACCCCTGGGTGTGTTCCTGAAGGCCTCTAAGACCTACCTCAAAGGCATAGATACATCAGTACCAGGAAGGGAAGCACACCATGTTTATTGCAGAGCTATTCACAATAGCCAAGACCCAGATGCAGCCTGAATGTCTGTCACCAGATGAATGAAGAAAACGTCCATGTGCTCATGCACATGCACACACACACACACACACACACACACACACACACACACACGTTTATTGCCAAGAAAATGAAATTATATAGTATGCGGAGTGTGCAGGTATGGCTGTTTGAAAGCAAATGGCCCCCAAAGGGAGTAGCACTATTATTAGGAGTGGCCTTCTTTGAGTAAGTGTGGTCTTGCTGCAGGAAGTATGCTGCTGTGGAGGTGAGCTTTGAGATCTCATAGATGCTTAAGCTGTGTCCAGTGAGACAAACCACTTGCTATTGCCTGCCAGTCAAGATGTATGACTCTAAGCTTCTTCTCCAGCCCCACGTCTGCCTGCATGCCCCCATGACCCACCATGATGATAATGGGCTAAACCTCTGAAAATGGAAGCCACTGCAATTAAATGTTTTTTCTTTTTTAAGGGTTGCCGTGGTCATGATGTCTCTTCATAACAACAGAAACTCTAAGATAGCAGAGAGAGGGAAGGTGCTGGATAGCATCATGTTAAGTGAAACAAGCCAGTCTCAGAAAGACAGACATTGTGTGTTTTCTCTTGTATGAGGCATCTAGACTTAAATATAAATATCAATCTGTGTTTAGCATAAAAGTAGAAGGTTGACTCTAAGCAGGGAGGAAATGGGCTGAAGGGAGATGGAGAGGGGAACAAGAGGAGGTCATGGGGAAAAAACCAACATATATTTTTTTTCTCATTTGAAGAATCTAAATTCACACATGTGCACGAAAGCAGACGGGGACTCTGGGAGAGGAGGAGGACAGTGAGGCTGGGGTGAGAAGTCACGGGGCAAATGGCAGCGGTGCTATGGCAGCCATGCATGAACATGCCGTAGTGAAACCCATTAATCTAAACTGAATGTGGCACCAAACACTTATAAACCAGCACTTGGGAGGCAGAGGTGGGAGAACCAGGAATTCAGGGTCAGCCTCCGCTACATGGCAAGCTTGAGGCCAGCCTGAGCTACATGAGACATTATCTTAAGACCCAAACCATTATTTTGTAAGCTTCCCAAACAGATTAAGGATGCAATAAACAACCAAACAGAAGGCTTTTGTCACACAGGTCACACCCCCACTGGTCTCAGATAAAGCTAAGGCACCTGCTTTATCTGTCAGTTGGCTGCACACCAACACGCTTGTCAAAGGACACTGGCTTTCGTCCAGTGAAATAGTCCTGAACTTGGCCTTTCCCTTCTGAGGCCCTGAAATCGTGGTGTGCCCCCTGCTCAGACTGTGAGCTGGGTGTTTTTGCAGAAGGCAGGCCCCTGGCCTGTCAGGCTTGGCTTTGTTTATTATATTCCTATTTATCCCTGCTTCTGATGTTCTTTGTTCTGCCCTGTGGAGGTTCTCTGATCTGGGAGTCTCCGCCTACAGATTGAGGTGTGCTGAAGCGCCCCGCTGTTTTCCTCCTTTCATGCTGGCTTCACTTGGGTTGTGGAGCCCCCATCCTCCCCTTCCTTAGGAGTGTGGGGGGGGGGAGGTAAGACAGGTGGATGTGGGTAGGGCTCCCAGCCAGAGGCGGTGTGAAGGTGGGACCTGACAGGTACCTTGGGGGATCACTGGAGGTTCCTGGCAAGCTGGGGTAGGTAATGGGGACGCAGTAAGTTGGTTCCCTGGGCAATTTGATGAGTTCCTGAGCTAGGGCCTAGTGTCCTTTCCTGCTAATATGTGGCCAGGACACCTGTGCAGAAAGATGTGCCCATCAGAGCCATCCTGGCCTACTCTGACTTCCCCATGTCCCCCACTGGGGCTTCTGTGAGGATCTCAGTCACAGTCTCTCTTGGGTGCTGTGTTCTCCTTGATCTGTCCAAGCCAACGGTGTTAGACTGTATGAGACATGGAGTGACAGTGGGTTCTGGCCTCCTGGGGCTGGGGCCCCACAGATGGGTGGGTCCAGACTTAGGATGCTGGGGACTCCAAGCCAGGATGTCTTGCCAGACTGCAGACCTGTGAGTCCACATGAGAGGGCCATGTGTAGTGGGGAATACAGGGAGGGACAAGGGCTTCCGGGCCGATGGGAGGTAGTGGTCTGGAGATGTCTCTCTAAGATACAGAAGATTCTGGAAGGACACCATGGAGAAAGTGAGAGAGGTAGGCTGGGGCTGGGAATGTGGTAAATTTAAGTGTTTTTTGTTTTCTGTTTTTGTTTTTTGTGGATGTGAAGGTTCACACCTGTGAGGGAAGCGGAGTCTCAGAAGTGTGAGCTTACCTTTGGTGATGTTGCAAGTTCAATACCAGCCCAGGGTAGTTGAGATCTGGTCTAAGGTGAGGGGAGGGGTCTGATTTACGTAGGGCATGAAAGGAGGAAGAGGACTGAAGGAAGTGGGGGTGGGGAACAAGAGATGGGACATGACAATAGGAGGAGGGATGGTTTGTGGGGAAGGGAGGATAGGAACACACCACGTTGTGTGTGTGTGCAAGTGTCACGGTGAAACCCAGTGTTTGGTTGTGGCGATGCAGAGCCCTGCAGAGACTCCCTTGTTCGCAGTTTTTCAAGAATTCGACAGATAGGTTTGAGAGTGTGTTGGCAAGTATGCAAAAATGCTGTCACTCTGGAACAAAGGCCTTTTACCAAGTTCTTTGGTGTAAATGCCCATCTCAATCTATGAGTCATATCCCTGAATGCAGAGCTATCGGGGAGGGGCTGACAGTAGCTCTCCTAACCTGACACCGGCTGGTTATCACATAGATCAAAGGAGGCCAGTTGATGTGTCTCCGTGTCCTCTAGAGCTGGCATACAGGCCAGAAATGTTCCAGAAGGACAAACTGAACTGAAGAACCCTCTCGAGAATCTTGTCCTGTTTCTTGAGGGGACCTTGAAGACAGACTCTTGGGAGAAAGTGGGTGTCAGGAGAGGGTGCTCATGTGATCAGGATTCAGAGCTGAGGACAGGAGGAGAGCATGCTGGGATGAGAGGCTGCTGAGCTGATGATAATAATTATGACAATTATGCAAAATACACAAATAATAATTACGGAAAATCATGATTATTATTTGTGGGTGGGAGATGTTTGTAGCTTTTTGGACCTGGGGTGCCCCTTTCCAAGTGGGTGGCTGAGTGTCAGAGTCAGGCTTAGGACTGGCTGGCAGGAGCAGGGACTTTCCTCGCATCTGAGCAGCTGTCCTGGGTCCCAGGTCTGGGACTTCTCAGCTGTGCCAGGCCTGGGCAGGAGAACATTTTTGGTTCTGATTTTGGAACCTCCCTGAGGACAGAGTCACAAGAGCAGGATAGCTGGGATAGGCCCATTACAAACACAGAGAATTCAAAGTCACGGGGACCCCAGGTCTTCTGATGGGTTGGGCTGGATCATGGTCCACTAGAGAAAGGACCCAAATGTGGTCAGTTAGAGTCCCTTTCTACTTATTTATATTACTGTTGTTGCTTTATTTTGAGATAGGTTCTTACTATATAGCCTTAGACGGTGTGGAACTCACTATGTAGACCAGGGTGACCTTGAATTCATAGATAACCTCCTGCCTCTGCTTCTAGGAACAAAGGCAATTGCCACTGCGCTTGGCCAAATTCTCATTTTCAGAAACTAGAATTAGGTCTGGAGAAGTGAGTTGATCTACTGAGCAATGGGTCTCTCCTTGCAAAGCCCGCGGTGAAAATGGACTGTCTGACTGCCTGGATGGCCCTTCCTGTGCTCTGGTGACTGCCGCTCCCACAAGATTCCGCATTGCCGCAGTAGAAGCCCTGCTTGCACGACTGGCTTCACCTGTGATTTGCCAGGTGCCTACGGAAAAGAGTCTCGCACCTTGAGGGTTTTATGCTTTCATCTACACGAAGGCCACTGGAGCTACTTCATCAAAGACCACACAGTACACAAAAAAGGCATTCACATGGAAGTTCAGTAGGAGAAGCAGTCATCCTCCCAGAGCTCACAGAAACTGAGGCGGCTTGGATCTAAGATGGTGTCAGAACCTCAGCAGCTGGAGGCTCATTCGCTTTTTAACATATTTTAAGTTATATGTTTATTTACACATTCTGTGTGTGTGTAGGGAGGTGGAGGGAGGCAACTTGCTGGAGTTGGTTCTTCTGTCCACCATGTGGATCCCAGGATCCAACGCAGGTCATCAAGCTTGGGGGCAAGACCTCTTATATGCTAAGCCATCTCTCTGGCCGTCATTTTTTTATGTTAATTATATTTATTATTATTATTGTGTGTGTATGATGTATGAGTGTTGGTACGCATGCCAAGGTGTGTGTGTGTGTATGTGTGTGTGTGTGTGTGTGTGTGTGTGTGTGTGTCTGAAAACAATTCTGTGGGGTCAGTTCTTTTCCTCTACCTTAAAGTGGGACCACCTTTCGTCAGGCTTGGCCAGAAAGACTTTACCCAGAGAGCCTTCATTCCGGCCCCCTCATTAAATCTTTCAAGCATGACTTTGGCCTCTGTAGGCCTTTACTGCTACCAGGGGGCTCCAAGTCCTCACTTTCCCATGTAGTTTAAAATTCTGGTTGGCTCAGCGTATGGCTGGTAGATCTTTTTGTGTCAGGCTCTCTGATAGGCTCATAGCTGGCTGTGGACGAGCTGCACATGTGTCAGGTGATCATTTGTGGGCCAGTCAGCTGCTATCTCTGAACTAGTGTTATTTGGTAGGGCAGTTTCTAGAGCAGAAGAAACTGGCTGGGCAATAGAGTAGCATGCAATGTGATTTTTTTTTAAAGATAGGGTTTCTCTGTAGCTTTGGTGCCTGTCTTGGAACTAGCTCTTGTAGACCAGGTTGGCCTCGAACTCACAGAGATCCACCTGCCTCTGCCTTCGCAGTGCTGGGATTAAAGGCGTGTGCCACCACCACACGGCAGAATTCTACTCGGTCTTAATAATAGAAACCTGGAGTCATTTATCAGGGTAAATGCTGAAAGATCAGAGAAGTAAAGGAGCCAGTCACTAGAGAAAACTTTGACCCCTACTGAGTCATCAGATCAGAGTGGGCAGGAACCTGTCTCCACAAATCCTTGTACTGAATGCGTGCTGAAAGCAGCCAGCTCCTGCCTTCTCCCGCTTTCTATTCTTCTCTCCACCCAGCCATATCCCTTCCTGTCTCTACCTCCCTAGTGCCCGAACTAAAGGTGTGTAACTCCCGAGTGGTGTGGGAGAATTGTCTGTATTCTGTCAATCATATTTTAATAAAATGCTGATTGGCCAGGCAGGCAGTATAGGCAGGAAAACCAGACAGGAAGTAGGGGTGGAGCAATGAGGACAGGAGAATTCTGGGAAGCAGGAAGGTTCCTCGCCATTCCTGCCCAGACCACCGAAGAGGCAACATGTAAACTGACAGCTGAAAAAGGTACCAAGCCACCTGGCTAACATAGATCAGAATAATGGGTTAATATAAGCTATAAGAGTTAACAAGAAGCCTGAGCTAATGGGCCAACCAGCTTTATAACTTATAGAGTTCTCTGTGTGATTGATTTTCTTTGGGCTTGCCGGTTGTGGGGTACTGGGTGGGACAGAAACCCCAAGCTAGTCGGCCCATCATGTTACACCCGAGCACTGGGATTAAAGGTGTGAACCAACACCACCTGGCTCTGTTTCTCTTTTAAACTGGATTAATCTCGTGTAGTCTAGGCTGGCCTCAAATTCACAGAGATCTGTCTGCCTCTGTCTCCTGAGTGCTGGGATTAGAGGTGTGCGCCACCACTGCCTGGCCTCTATGGCTAACTACTGTGGCTAGCTCCACACTCTGTGATCTTCAGACAAGCTTTATTTGTTACAGCACAAACAAAGTATCACCACAGCAGTGGGCAAGTCCAAGGAGGGCGCTGGGTTTGCGACTTAGTTCTGAGAAGTGATAGTGAGGGTTTTCCTGCTTTTGATGGAGGACGCTGGCACAGGGCAGTGAGAAGACTGTGAAGACTCTGTTCCCTCTGTCCTGGGAGAGGAGTAGAGTTGAGTTGCACAGTCTAGAGGCTGGAGTTCGCCAGGACCAGGGTGAGTGATGGGTCTGTGCTGTGATGACTCCCAGGGTCAATGCTTGCGGGGGTCTCAGACTTCCTCAGTAACGTCGGGGTGAGTGGGGGCCTCTGTGGTTGGAGAAGGCTCCTTAGAAGACCTGGTGCTTGTGCAGTGTTGTATCCTTGTCTTCAAGAGCTCTCGAAGTGTGAACACTTACTTGAGAGCTGAGAACCTTGGGTGACGGGAAGATGCCTGGCAAACACCTAGAGATCACACATGCTCACTGGTGGCACTGACGACCCTCCCCCTGCCATTTGTATGGAGTCTCTGGTCTCTCAAGGTGACCTTGTGAGGGAGCTCAGGGCTGGTCACCTCATTTCACAGAGGATGTGAACTACTATAACTCACTGCAAAGCCACACATCCGGTCAGGGAAGCCTGGGGTGGAACCCTGGGCTGCTGGACATCAGGCAGGCATTGGAACCTGTCTTTCCTGCTTTCTCTATGTGTTTGATAAGACATCAGACACATCCAGTGTCGGGCGGCATCATGAAGACCTACCCTCTGGATGCTTGCTGTGTTTTATGTTTAAAGCTCATTTATCTCCGAGGACAATTCTGCGAGGAGAGCGCTGTGCGCATCTATTGATAAGAAAGAAAAAGATAGGCTATGCTCAGGTCCAGCTGTGACGAGGACAGGGGCCTGTTTTGTACATTACTGGGGACTGAGGGGGTACTTTAAACACCAGAAACAAGATCGTAAGAACCAGTGAATTAAATTTAAAAAAATGTTTGTTGGTGTGTGTTGAGGAGAGGGGTGTGTGTGAATGCCATGGCACATGCGTGGGAGGCAGAGGACAACTTTCAACCATCTCCAGCTCTAGTGAGCTTGAACGTCTACACACACACTGGGTCACCAGTCCCTCCTTGTGGGAACACAGGGATCTAAGCACAAAGGAAGCTCCTTCTCCCTCGGTCTGTGGCTTGATTATTAGGCCCATTTCTTTTTTGTGTGTGTCCATGTATGTATGTGCATGTGTTCAGGTGTATGTGGAGGCCAGAGGTCAACTTCAAGATGCTGTTCCCCTTACTTTTTTTTTTTTTTTTGTGACACTTGCTTGGGGCTTGCTTGCAGAGTAGGCAGGCTGTCTATCAACCCCCAGGAACCTGCCACTTCTTCCTCCACATCTGGGATTACATCACCTATGGCCACACCTGGCTTTTGTTTTGTTTTTTGTTTTTTAATGTGGGTCCTGGGGATCGAATCCAGGTCTTCATGCCTGATGCTCGCTCATGCCTGAACTTCCTTCCCACTGCCGTCCTCCATCCCCAGCTTGATGCTTTTTTTCTTTCAGTGCAATTTTGTAATTTGAGACAGGGTGTCAATGTATCCCAGGCTGGCCTCAAACACACCCTGCAGCCGAAGATGACCTCACCCTTCTGCTTCTCCTGCCTTAGCTTCCCAAAGGCTGGAATGACAGGCAGGCACCATCAGCCCTAGCTTCTAGGCAGTCAGGAGATGGAACGGGGGGACACACACATGGTGAGCCAGCACTCTACCAACTGAGCTACATTCCCGGTCCTCCACCCACAACTCTGTTCAATCACGAATTAGAGACAGTGGAGCAGTGCCCTGTCCTTCGGGAGGAAATGTTAGCAGTGATGCTCTGGCTGGTCACACAGCCACAGCTGGCAGGTGGCTCTGTCCAGATGTGCTGATCCCAAGGCTCCTGGGAAACCTTACTGGAAGAAGCCAGTCCGGTTAGAATCTGAACCACAGTTTTCACCATTTGGAAAGTTCTCTCTGTGGCTGTGAGGTGGAATGGGAAAATGTTTACATCTTGACCTGACTTTATAAGAATATCTTCCTGTCTCCCTGCTTTCAGCCTGGTTTTGGAGGCCCAGAAACTTCTTTGCCTTCCCTTTGTTTAAGGAGCTTTCATCCTCCTTGATTCCTTCTGGACCTTGAATTACGGATTGTCTGCATGTGGCAGAGCTGACCTGGCAGGGCAGCCCTGTGAGGCTGGAGAGGTGGCTGTTCTTGGGTGGGTCACTGGGCAGTGGCAGGTGGGAGGGGGGCTTGGAAGCTGTAACTCCTCAGTACCCGCAGGAGTCCTTCCCTGGCTCCATGCATGCGTGTCAAGGATCCTGAGAAGGAGAAATGTTCTAAGCTGTTAATAGTTCGTTGCTTTAAGATCTGTGAACAGGGCTGGGGAGATGGCTCAGCAGTTAAGAGCACCGACTGCTCTTCCAGAGGACCGGAGTTCACTTCCCAGCACCCACATGGCAGTTCAGAACTGTCTATAACTCCAATTCTGGGGGACCTGACACCTTCACACAGACATACATGCAGGCAAAACACCAATGCACATAAAATAAGAATTAATAAGTACATTAAAAATGTTTTTTTTAAAAAAATTCTGTGAGCAAGCGCATCCTGAGCTCTGTGTGTGTGACATCTCAGTGTGATTGAAGGAGCAGTTTGTTTGCAATAACTTGGTGATATGCCTGCAGTGTCATTTCCTTGTGCCCACGTGACTGGGCACACGGACATGAGCTATGGAGGAGAGGTGAGTGTCCCAGGAAGGTTTCTGTTGATTGTGACTGTCTCATTGGAAACACGATTTCTTCAGAAGGCTGGGCACACGGGGGTGGAAGCAGCCAAGCGCAGGGCTCTAGCATGAGGACCACATCCCATTTGATACTAATTGGTTTAATGATGGTAATTGTCCCATTGCAGACAGTGTGTCTATCTCCTCATTTACTATAATCAATAAGGTAGCATAGCTCGATGCAAATGAGCTGTGGGGAAGCATGGGGCCATTTGTAAGTCATGGTCTAAATGGGTTTTGCTAATTAGCTGTACCGGGACTTCCCACCCTCCCCCGCAACGGTAGCAGGTGACCACCTAGATGCCATGTTTTCTTTCAAGAGGCCCAGGGGAGACTCATCAGGGAGCTTCAGGGGACCCCAAGACTGTCTCAGGGCCAGCTGAAGTGGAGCCAGAGATGCAGGGGTTCCATGGGACATGGTCCCTCAGCTTGTGACACTCCCAGCTTGAACCTCTGGAGGTCATTGCCTCTTCCATCTGACTGGGAAGTGCTCTGGAGCTTCCAACATCTGGTTGGGAGGTGCTTCAGTGTCTCTTCCATCTGATTGGGAGGTGTTCAGTGGCTAGGGCTGTGCTTCCTCTATCAGACAGGCCATTGCTCTCCACAGGACTCTTTCACTGAGTCAAGCTTCCAATATCCCCTGCTCTTTTTTTTTTTCATTCATTAGCTCAAGGCCTTATGAAGGCCATGGATGCTCACAAATTAGCCCTCTAGAGTAGAGGGCTGTGACTGTTGTCAGCCTGGTAGCTGCTCAGGTCTCATTTGTGCATCTGTAACCATGTGTATTGCACCGTGCCCAGGATAGTGAGCCAGGGATACAGTGTGTTGGTAGGGAGGCAGTTTAGTTCAGCAGTCAAGAAAGAGACTTTGTATCCAGACTTTGTGGGTTTGAGTCTCTGTCCCACTACCCACTTCCTGGGTGTCTTAGATAAGTTCTTCAGCCTCCCTGTGTTGCATTCTTCTCATTTCCCTGAATGGGGCTTCTAAGGAGCATTCTTCTCGTGAGATGTCACCGAGTTAATATAGTCATCTAATTAATTAAATGAATTAATAGACTCACTTTAATACTTGCTATGCGTATGTATGTGTATGGTAACCAGAGGAAAACCTTGGATTTTGTTTCTCAGAAGTTGTCCACCTTCTTCTTCTTCCTCTTCTTTTTTAAAGAGATTTATTTATCCTGTGTGTATGGGTATTTTGATTGCATGTATGTCTGCACTGTGTGTGTTCTTCAGGGAAGCCAGAAGTGGTTGTGAGTCACTGTGTGGTAGCAGCTGTGAGTCACTGTGTGGTTTCTTCTTCTTCTTCTTCTTCTTCTTCTTCTTCTTCTTCTTCTTCTTCTTCTTCTTCTTCTTCTTCTTCTTCTTCTTCTTCTTCCTCTTCCTCTTCCTCTTCCTCTTCCTCTTCCTCTTCCTCCTCCTCCTCCTCCTCCTCCTCCTCCTCTTCTTCTTCTTCTTCTTCTTCTTCTTCTTCTTCTTCTTCTTCTTCTTCCTCTTCCTCTTCCTCTTCCTCTTCCTCTTCCTCTTCCTCCTCCTCCTCCTCCTCCTCCTCTTCCTCTTCCTCTTCTTCTTCTTCTTCTTCTTCTTCTTCCTCTTCCTCCTTCTCCTCTTCCTCCTCCTCCTCTTCCTCTTCATCCTCCTCCTCTTCTTTCTCTTCTTAATCACAGGTTCTGGGGAGCTCTATCTTCACCAACTGAGGCATGTCCCCAACTCCCTTTTAATATTTACTAAAACAAGTAAATTTGTCAGTCTTATCCACATTCACTAGTCTCTTGTGATTAGTGACTAGAGTCTTGGACATAGCAGAGAGAAAAATTCCATCAATCCAGAAAATTCTGCTGGATAATAAAGTCAGAGGCCTGCAGCGTGAGATGAAGTGAGATGCAAGGAGGCCCCACCCCTCCCAAACTTTGGGGACAGGAAAGCTCAGGCCTGGTGAGCCAGCCCTCTTCCCTGCACTCCTCTGCACCTGGCGCTTAGGTCTGAAAGCTCCCATCGCCGCTGTTCCAGATGGCCCGGGAGTGATTAACGAGAGGCTTTGTGTGTACACATGCAGGGGCTGGGGCCGCGTGCTGCCATCATCATTTTGGAGATTTCTTTAGGGAAATGACAAATGGCATCTCAGCCTAGGAGTCCTTAGTGGGGCCCTCCCATAAATCAGAGTGAAAGGCTCCGCTTCCCTCTTGACTTGTCCTGTGGCCCCACAGCTCAGGGATCTAAATGCCATGTGTCCATCATGGCCTTGTCTCCCACATACCCTCCTTGAATCTCTGGGCTCCAGGGACAATGCATGTCTGGCCTGTCTTGACCCTGTTCTGACTCTGCTCCAGATGCGAGGCAGAATTTTATCTTCCTAGGCCTCAGTTTTCCCATCTGTGAAATGCATGTGTAAGGGAGTGCCGTTTAAACTCTGTGAGGTAGAACATGATGGTACAACCTGTCCTATACTGGGGTATTGGGATACAGTGAGGACTACTTTCTGCTTAGGGCAAGGAGCCCAGAACCAGCAGCCAAGGCCACATGGGCAGCCTGCACACTAAGATCACATTCTTGGACATTTGGATGCCAGCTCCATGCAAGGACCCCAC
This sequence comes from Myodes glareolus, assembly GCF_982192425.1. Taxonomy (NCBI): domain Eukaryota; kingdom Metazoa; phylum Chordata; class Mammalia; order Rodentia; family Cricetidae; genus Myodes; species Myodes glareolus. Next base: position 69,459,010 of record NC_142028.1, on the reverse strand, counting down.
CTTCTCATGGCTCTGCCCTGGGGAATTCTTTTGCTTTTGTTTGTTTCTCAGTGGGGGCAGGCAGTGATGACGACAGAACCCAGTACCTTCAGCATGCCTGACTAGCCCTTTCCCACCGAGTTCCGTCCCTATCCATGCCCTGGCAATTCATACACACTGTATTGTTTGGGCATCACCTGTCTAAGGGCACAGGCTGAACCTCCATTGCCTTGCTTCAGGGGAGGAAGTGACTGAGCTATTGTAGTGATATTTCATTTGTATTTATAAATAAAGCTTGCCTGAAGATCAGAGAATAAAACAGCTCCACTGATCAGCCTTCCAGACCAGGCAGCGATGACACACATCTTTAATCCCAGTAGCCACACTAGTGGACCATAGAAACCGGGTGGTAGTGGTACACACCTTTAATCCCAGTCCTAGAAAGGAATATAAAATGGGAGGAGACAGCTCTCACACACAGTCTCATTCTGAGATCCCTAGAGGCAGGATTGTCATTTCATACTGAGGTAGAGAGGTAAGAGCCAGTGGTTGGGTTTTTTGCTTTTCTGACCTTCAGGTTGAACCTCAATATCTGTCTCTGGGTTTTTATTAATCATGCTACAGACTATGGCATGGGGAATGGCACAGGGAAGAGCCTGGGGAGGGGTGGTGATGTCAGCTCTGTCTTATCCAGGCTAAGTTCCAGGCAGCTTGACTTGGATCTGGCTATGAGTAGAAGCTCAGCCTGAAAGTTGGAGCTAAGCTACAGCAGGAACTAAGCTTGCACAAAGGTGGGATATTTCTCTGGACTTCCGGAAAAGAGGGTCTGGGTTTGTAAAGTGGGTTGCAGTAAAAAGACCAGAAGGAGGCTGGTGGAAGTAGTGATCCCAGTGCACAGGGCTAGGAGCTACACAGAGCGAGGTTTGAATCCTGGCAGCACCTTTGTGGCACTGGTTTTCTGTCAACTTGACCCAAGCTGGAGTCACTGGAGAGAAGGGAGCCTCAGTGGAGAAAATGCTTCTGTAAGACTGGACTGCAGACAAGCCTGTAGGGCATTTTCTTAATTAGTGATTGATGGGGGAGGGCCCCGCCCATTGTGGGTGGGGCCACCCCAGGGCTGGTGGTCCTGGGTTGTGGAAGAAAGCAGAGTAGGCTGCGTTGGGCAGTGGTGCTACACACCGTTAATTCCAGCACTTGGGAGGCAGAGACAGGAGGATCTTTGTGAGTTCGAGGCCAGTCTGCCTGGTCTACAAAGTGAGTTCCAGGATAACCAGGTTTACACAGAGAAACCCTGTCTCAAAAAACTTAAGGAAAGAAAGGAAGGAAGGAAGGAAGGAGGGAGGCTGAGGGAGCTATGGGGAGCAAGCCAGTAAGCACCACTCCTCCATGGCCTCTGCATCAGCTCCTGCCTCCAGATTCCTGCCCTGTTTGAGTTCCTGTCCCGACGTCCTTCCATGATGAACAGTGATGTGGAAGTGTAAGCCAAATGAATCTTTTCCTTCCCATGTTTCTTTGGTGATGGTGTCTTATTATAGCAATAGTCACCCTAACTCAGACATCAGCCAAACCATGTCACCTTCTCTGTAGAACGATGACAGCAACATCTGGCTCATAGCACAGGCTCATCTCCTCCCTCAGGCAACTTTCAGAGACCCTTTGCGAGCAATACAGAGACTGGACAGAGTTTAGATGCTGATGGTGACAGCCCCTTCTGCCATGTTCTATGGTTCGCCAAGCACTTTTTATTTCCGTTAGATCACAGTGGCCCTCAGCAACCCTGGTGGGGAAAGCTTAGAGAAATTTGTCAGTGTGTTCATGGTCACTTGGGAAAAACAAAACAAAACAAACAACAACAACAACAAAAAACAGGAAAGAAACTTGTCTTTCCTAATCAAGGCTTGCTTGATTTTGCTTATGCAAGTTGTCCTGAGCTCCTTAAAGATAGGGAGTTTGTGGGGGGCAAAGTGGAAAAGGTGCACAGGGAGGGAGACTCCTGAGGAATGTCCAGTTGGGCTGGACTTGTGTAGGACAGTGTGTTCCCTTGACAGGGAAGTCTTGTTCAGCCATTCTGTTTAGCACACTGGCAGGGTGCTTCTGGCCCTGATCTTATCATCTGGTGGTGGCCAACCAAGGCTCAGTGTCCCTTCCTGTGGCTGTTTCCCCACCCACAGTTGTGCTTTTAGAAGCTGTGTGGCTGCCAAGCTGGGAAAGACTGGGTAATGGATAGCACGCGTAGGCGGAGGCTAATGAAATAGCTGCATGGTTTTGGGCAGATGACAGAGATGTAAGCTGGGCCAGGCCAGGCATGAGCTGGGGCACTCTGGAAGGGGATCCTGGTAAGGCAGGAAGCAGAGATGGACAGGCATCTGGCTCTGCAGTCGGCTGAGGTCACACAGGATGTGGCCTTGGTGGACATCTGGTGTGGAGGATGGTGTCAATCAGGCCCGCCTCGGGCAGAGGCTGTCAGGACCACGGACAGCGCCAGACTGTGGCTTCGGAAGCTTTTCCAATCTAAGGGTTTTGCTCTATCACGGACCCCCGTAGCTCTGTGGTTGGTCTTACTTAGATTTAAGAGTCCTTTCAACTTCTTGTGTCCTGAATTCAAAGGATACCCATGACCTTGAGCTGCTTGGGGGATTCTTGAGGCGTTCATCTTCAAGGGTCCTGTTTGTTGGTCTTTTTGCTTATTTAGAAGCAGTCGAAGATGGCCTTGGGTTTGTGGTAATCCTTCTGCCTCAATCTGCTGAATTCTGGCATGTGCTACCATACTTGGTACAAGAGATACTGTCTTTAGTGTATGTGGATGGGTGTTCATATGCATGTGGTCATGTGTGTGTGTGTGCACATGTATACTGATAATCATACCTGGCACAAGAGATACTGGTGTGTGTGTGTGTGTGTGTGTGTGTTTCTTCCTTGCTTACTCTTCACCTTGTGTATATTGGGGTAGGATCTACACGATACTAGAGCTTGCCTGCCCTACTAGTTCATTAGCTGCCCTGCTTCAGGAGTCCCTGTCTCCTGTGTTTGGGATTACAATAGGGATCTGACTTCTGGTCCTCACGTTTACATGGCAAGCGCTTTATCCATTGAGCCATCTCCCCTGCCCGGGAGATGCTGACGTAATATGATCAAGCCGCCAAAGTTTGATGTGGTGGGAGGTGGGGATCTGCTGTTTTCTCTCAGCTTGGTCATGACTCCACACGCTGTTTCTCTCACATCCCATACAAGCTAGTCTCCCCTTGCTCCCCCCTTTCCTCTTCTTTTGCATGTGACTGCTTTTTGCATATGTCAGAGCTGATGCTCAGGAGTCACGAGTCCAGGAGCTTTTCCCTCTAATGAGCTCTCCGAGGGCCTCAGTCAGCCCCTCCTTGTGCCCCGCCCTACTCTGATTACTTATTTATGACAAATAGTACTGCCCTGTAAGTCACCAGAGGAAAAGGGGCCAATCAGTAGTCAGGATGCTCAGTCAACATTTGGACAGGAGGATGACCCAGCAAGAGGCATCTGGGGATAAAAATCCTCCTCTAATCCATACAGACAGTGATGACCAAGCCAAGACCCAGACCCTGGGCCTTGTGATCCCCAGCGCAGTTCTGTTTGGTGCTGGAGCTTCTTAGGAAGGCATTTATCTTCAAAACCGAAGCGAGTCTCTGTTTCATTTGACAGCTTGGCATCTTTCTGTCTGCCAACACGTTGATAAATTTAGAAGAAATGGACTTATTTTGGCACATCTGGTGACTAGCAGAAAGATGAAGATTGCCACTCTGATAATGTCTTTATGGCGCCACCTTGAAGCGCAATGGCAGCTGACACGAACATTTTCAGATGTGCCGTCTTTCAGCTGGAACAGAATCCGATGTCATCTGACCTGTGGGTAGAAGCTATCATGGCTCTGCCTGAGCTGAGGTGACCCACAGATTGGAGTCATGGCTCCTTACGTGAGACGCAGGGCTCTTTTCATTTGACAGGAGCAGCAGAGGCTGCTGAGACACTGTCCATCCTTCCCTTCCTCCTCCTTCCCTTCCTCCCTCCTTCCCTCCCTCCCTCTTTCCCTCCCTCCCTCCTTCCTGCCCTCCCTCCCTCCTTCCCTCCCTCCCTCCTTCCCTCCCTCCCTCCTCCCTCCCTTCTTCCTCCTTCACTCCTCCCCTTCTTCCTCCCTCCCTCCCTCTCTTCCGCCCTCCCTCCTTCCCTCCCTCCCTCCCTCCCTCCTCTCTCTCCCTCCCTCCCTCCCTTCCTCCCTCCCTTCCTTCATTAAATTAAAAGTGTATTTTATCTGCATGAGTCTTTTGCTTTCCTGTATCTCTGTACCTTGTGCATGCCTGGTGTCCAAAGAGGCTGTAGGAGGGTGTTTGCCACTATGCCTAGGTTAAGAGGTGGTGGGTATTGAACCAAGGGTTTCATAAATACTACTTAAGCATTCTACCAACCGAGCCCACAGCTTTGTGTTTCCAAAGCGCTCCATTCCTTTGTCCTGTGTTCACACCATCCATTTTGGTTTAGTTTCTTCGACTTGTCATGTAGTTCTCTTCTAGGTGTTCCATGTGAATTCATTTAGTCAGGCTGGAAATCAGGAGCTACCATTAACCCTCTTTTTACAGATAAGGAAACTGAGGCACAGAGAAAACAAAGTTACATTTATTTATATATGTAAATACCGTATTCAATACATTGCTTATTATTATATAAATTATATAAAATGCACATTTGTATATTTGTGTGTGTATGGTGGTTTATGTGTGGGGGTCAGAGAACAACCAGTAGGAGTTAAAAGTCGCCTTTACCGTGAGGGTCCAGGGCTCGAACTCATGTCATCTGGCTCGGCAGCAAACACCTTTACCCGCGGAGCATCTCTCTGGCCACTGATTAGACATTTTGCATGAGGGCTTACACTAAGCAAGTCAAGTCTCCAGACTGTTCTCTCGCCCACAGCATTTTACTGACTCACAGACAGCAAACCCAGCCATGGGCCAGAGATGACAACTCAGTCCCTACCTCCTGGTTCCTAACCCTGACCTACACACTCAGATTCCATCAGATACAGTTCCCCAGGTCTAACAGAAGCTTTCACCCACCCCACTTGCCGCAGTGCCCTGGAGTAGACAGTGCCTTCACATATTACTGATACTTCCTAAGCAGAGGAGGGTAAGTCTTATTGGTGTCTCTAGTTGCACTGGCCTCCCGGACTCTTTGGCCACATTAGTATTGTTTTTCTAAATTCTGAGCCACCACTGACCTTTTGTGGGGGGCATGAAAATTTCTGATAGTTATAAAGACCAAGAGTATTGTGTGTGTGTGCTTGTGTGCGTGCATGCATGTGCTTGTGTACCAGTGCTAGCCTTTAGTGTTGGTCCTCAGATGTCCTCCATCATTTTTTTCTTTTTTTGAGGCAAGGTCTCTCACCAGGACCTAGAGCTCACTGCTTCAGATAGTCTGTCTACCTGACTCTCCCTCTCTAATGCTAGTATTTCAAGTGCATGCCACCATAGCTGGCTTTTTTTTTTTTTTTGGTGAGCATGTGTGTGTATATGTTGAATATATATATGTGTATGGGGAGGATATGTACCTATGTGCACATACGTGGTGACTAGAGCTAGGTCAGGAGTGTATTCCTCTACCACTGCTCTCCTTATTGACTTGAGACAGACTTTCTCATTAAACTAGCTGGGAGCTCACTGTCTGACCAGCAAGTCCTCAGAATCCACATGTCTTTCCCTTCTACTGCTGGGCTTCCAGGCATGCCTGACTTCCTGTTATTTTTTTAGCAGGCATCTTTTATTTATTCTCCAGCAGTTCCATACATGTGAACAGCATATTCATATTCACCCCGCTCCAAGTCTGACTTTCTCTGGAGGGGCTGGGGATTTGAACTCAGGTCCTCATGCTTGCAAGGCAAGTGCTTTTATCCTCGCCCCACATCTGGCTTTTCAAATGTAAATTCTGGGAACTGAATTCACATCCTTGTACTTATGAATAATTTACTGATTGAGCTATCTTTTTTGTCCCTAAGAACGTTCTTAGAAGAAAAGTAGTGCCTATTGGATTTCCAAGAGCTCTAATATTCGAAAGTAGCCCCAAGTTTGCACTCCAGATTGGAGGACAACTTTCTGAAACAGGGTCTCATTATACAGCCCACACTGGAACACACAATGTGATGGCCTCGGCCTCCTGAGTGCCGGGATTATGGGTGTGTGCCACTGTGCCCTGGTGGAGAATATTTTTAAGGGCTAAGCAGATTGCACTGCCGAGCAGTCAGCTGTTCCCTCCAGAAATGCACCTCCTACTGAGATATGTAGATGTTTCTTCATCTAGCAGGATTCAACTATACCTCGTTACTCTCCCTCATCCTGAATGATGACTAAAACCTTTCTGGGGATATAGATCTCTTTGGGAGATTGCAAAAAGCTGAAGCCTTGCTTTGAGAAAAAATACCCCTGCTGCTTCAACCACCTGTGCCCAGTACAGAGGAGTTTATAGGCCTGAAGTTCCTCACGGGTCCCAAGTTCAACTTCAACGATACTTTCTCAGTGTCTTTTAAGGGCTTACTTTATGTGTTCAAGTGCTCGTGTATGTATGTGCACCATGTGTGCAAACTGGAACTCCTGGAACTGAAACTGTAGTTGGTTTCAAGCCACCAGGTGGGTACTGGGAATCAGACCTAGGTTTTGTGCAAGAGCAAGTGCCGGTTCCCTCCCAACCTCCCTTTCACAGTTTTCGTGGCCTTTTTTTCTCATGTATATGTGTATGTGGGCACACATGTATGTACTCATGCACATGAATGTTCATGCCTGTGGAGGCACGAAACTGGCATCAGATGTCTTCTCGATTTCTTCCTATTTTATTTAACATGATTTTTTAAATTGTATCTTTGGGAATTTCATACTATGTACCCCAGTTTAACTCCTCTCCCAGTCCCTCCATATCCTCCCTTCAACCCTATAGCACCCCCACAAAAGAAAATTTAAAAAGCCAAACCAAAGCAAAACAAGTCCACTCCAAAGAAAAACCTCTTCACTCCTCCATTTTTTCCTCCTCTCCAACACCTCTTCATTTTTCCTGGTGGCACTGGGACCTGCAGAGTGTCACACGATAAACCCTTTTGTCCAGTCAACTTTACTGGCAAATGTTCATTGCAATGAGTCATTGGTCTGGTTCAAGACCTGTGGTTTTTGGTACACCATCATCACGGGGTCTTCACTAAAACTTCTCTGGGTATCTCGTGGCCCTCCCAAGTCATGGTGATTCTACGGGTAACATTCCACAGCACCAGCTCCTTCACAACTTCCAGCAGATCCTAGATGGGGTAGATGTTAGGGTAGACCAACCAATGACCTGGTTGTAGGTGAGCCTGGGTGGTAGCCGAGTTGGTCAGTCCAGGCCACTGGGGCTCAGGCAAGGGGCAGAACCAGTTTCTCTAAGCCTATGCCTGTCATCAGGGATAGAGATGGGACCATCTCTCCTGAGTGTGGGGGGCCAGCTCTCTAGCAGCAAGGTCCAGCAAGGGGCAGGGCCAACCATTCCAGGGCCAGCAAGGAGCAGGGCCAACCTAGCAAGGCCCTCTGATTTTATTACACGTGGTTCCTTGGCTCCTGAGGTGACATGTGCCACAGACATCAACATAGACCCCTGCTGCAGCAGGACCATAGACCCAGACATGGCCCTAGGCAACAGCTTGGGCCCTGGATGGAATCCCGGCTCTGGGTGGAAACACAGGCCATTCAAATCAAAAAGACTGTAGTGGTAGCATGGCCCCTGAACACCAAAAATGTCAGAGGTTGTGGTCTGGCCCCAGGCTTCCCATGTAACCTTTGGTGGCAATACTAGCCTCAGACTTCAACACAGGCCACAGCTGCAGTAGGACAATGGACCTAGACATGGTTCTCAGCAGCAGCCGGGTCTGGCTATTACCATTGTCCCCGGAGGCACTGCAGGCCACTCAGATTGGTATGGCCCCAGCGTGACCCTCAAACACCAACAGGGCCCCAGATTTTGGACATCCTCATGACCCTTTGATGATAACAGGAACCTTGGACATCAATACAGACCCTGTCTGTAGTAGGGCCATGGACCCAGACATGGCCCTCAGCAGCAGTCCAGATCTGAAAGACATCATGGCCCAGAGTATTAGTACAGGCTACCTAGGTCTATATGGCCCCATGTGCAGCATGGTGCCTGGGCACCAACATGGTCCTAGGTGACCAATCAGCAACCTGGGCAACCACACGCCTCTCTGTTGCAATAGGAGCCACAGACATTGACTCAGACCTTGGCTGCTGTAGGACCACATTATTTGTTTATTTTCAAAAATAACAAAAAGTCTTTTATTATACAAATGTTACTAATAAAAAAATGTATATTATAGTTGATGAACTAGACCCAAAGACCATACAACACAATGAATGGTTAGGAGAGCCATTTAGAGTGGAAGCTATGGAGCATCATATTCGATTTTATGTGCTTTCTAGTTGTTTTTGGAGGTGGTATCTTTTGATGAACCAACAACTGGTGGTCTACTAGCCCAGGCTGGCCTTGAACTTGTGACCTTCCTGTCTCTGTTAGGAACACAGGTGTGAGCCAGCATACCCAGACTGATGCCCTGATAGATTCCCCCAGATGGAGGTCAAGAGCACACACTGGGAGTGCCAGGTAACTGTTCCTCCCTCCTTGTGCACCTGTTGTCTCTCCTAACTGGTCCCACATCTCAGCCATCCTGGGCAGGGGATCTGCATATGAGCTACAGATAGAGCAAGTAGGAGATGCATGTACTACCCATCCTGACCCAGCACACATGACAGACGCTGCCAATAAATCACAGCTCTTTCTCATTGGGCCCAGCTATGCTCTCATAATCCTTCTCAAACAGTAATTTAGGCAGACACCACCAATCCATCAAACTGGCAGGTAAAGAGAATACATTTGCTATTCTGGTTACAGGAATGTGACTGGGCCCTTGGGCTCTAGGCAACTTCTTGTTGGTCTAGGGTCTCAGGTTCCATATCTTAGCTGGCCCACAAGTCCAGGCCTCTGGTGGCCTTGGAGAGTCCTTAGTTAGTCACTATCTACATGGTTGGCTAAGCTGTGCACTGTTGACCCACTAGGTCCCACATTCGTTTAGACCCAAATAAACACACAGAGGCCTACATTAATTATAAACTGATTGGCCCATTAGCTCAGGCTTCTTATTAACTCTTCTAACATATTAGTTCATAATTCTTGTCTGTGTTAGCCAAATGGCTTGGTACCTTTTTCGGCGAGGCAGTCATATTTTGCTTGCCCTGTGTCTGGCTTCTTCTCTGTCTGGGTGCTGACTGTAGACTGAAACTTCCCTCTTCCCAGAATTCTTGTTGCCCCGCCTCTACTTCCTGCCTGGTTGCCCTGCCTATACTTCCTGTCTGGATACTGGCCAATCAGTGTTTATTTAAAATCAAGTGACAGGGTACAAACCATTGTCCCACAGCAGTGCACTAGGGATCCCTGGGTCCCATTGCCTACCTTTCTGTATCCACCTGCCCATTCCTCAGTGGAATGCCTTCATCATCCTTTGCTTTCCTTCCAGTCTTACACTGGGGACTCTGATCCTATGGTCAGTATCTGAAGTTTGGAAAAGTCCAGGGTCTGAACCATTCTCTGTCTCTATGCCTATAGCTTCCACAGTCCACACTGTCTTCCCCCCAGATATGTTACACATCATTGTCCTCAGAACCTTCCAGTCATGGGAGAGAAAAGCCACATTAGCCTTAAATGCAGCACACATAGTCATAGATAGTCTGACCCAACTTCCTTTCCAGTGTCCCTTGTCACCATGCCCTGTACTCTAACACTGCATCATTCCCTAACACTTTGGGCTTATACACACACATGTGCACACACACACACCTGCTCACACTAGCATACCCATGCATGCACACATATGCCCATACAATGTCCTAGTTCACACTATTGTTTCTATCTGGGGTGCCTTTTCCTCATCCTAGCCTTTTCCAATATCTGGGGAACTATTATCCTCCTTGACAGTACTGGGGATTGAACCTGGGGCCTTGCACATGTTAGTTAAATACTCTACCATGGAGCTATGCCCCTCAGGAACTCCTATTCTTCTTTTCAGACCCTTCTCAAATGCTGTCTGCTCTGTGATGGTCTACATTGTCTCTTTCTGGATTTAGGAATCTAATATCCCCATCTCTCCCAAGGGTGTGAACATCTCCATCTTGGTACTAGTAATGGCTTATCTTAGTGAGCTGGTGTTCCTAGCCACAGGCACAGAGCAGGCACAGCACTGGCTGACATTCACTGGGTGTGGACTTCACATTTCTGGCCCTCTTGAGCAGCACTTAGTCTATGGTTATAGCTTCCCAAGCAAACTAGCCTTTCCCTTTTACACTGTGGTCTCCCTCTTCTCTGAAATTGCAGAAGAATCCCTCTCTGAAATTCACAGGGGAGCTGCTGCTTCTGCAGGAGTCTGCACTGGCTAGTGGTGCCACCGCCAGCCCTTAGGAAAATCCTGTGGTTGGATTACAGGACTCAAATCCATTGTCCTTTCCCTTGGGCTTCTCTCTATTGGGTAGAAAGGGCTGGAGGGATAAGTTGAGACCGAGCTCTACGGGTGACAGCAGGTGGCTATTGTCTATCCTACAGGGCAAAGAATGTGTTCCCTAGGGAGCCCAAGTGGTCTACAGGCTCACTACACAAATGTGCCCTAGGAGATCCTACAAATAACATTATTACTAAGAACGACATGTCCCCTGGGCTAGAGAGATGGCTCTGCAGTTAAGAGTACTGGCTGCTCTTCCAGAGGTCCGGAGTTCAATTCCCAGTACCCACATGGTGGCTCACAGCTGTCTATAACAGGATCTGATGCCCTCTCTCTTCTGGCCTGCAGGTGTACATGCAGAGCGCGCATACATTAAAAAAAAATCACGAATCCCTGTAGATCCCAGATTCTGATTCTAAAAAATGTGACCATTTTGTGTCAACGGTATGAGACTTTGTGGCCTTATCATCCCCATTGCATGGATGAGAGAATAGAGGCCATGAAGACCTTACATTCATCTTCCTCTGAGTAAATGGGGGAAGCAGAGGCCAACAGCCCTGGAGGGAGGTCACCGTGAGTTATTGTGAGCTTGGGAAGAAGGGTGGTGCTGAAGGGCGGTGCTGGCGTCCTGGCTGTGACCTTTTGGAAGCCATGCTTGGCTTTCAAACTCGAGCAGCAGGACCATCGTGTCTTCTCAGAAGGTTCAGTAGAAAGGGTTGGGTAGTGCACGAGCATAAAATACCTGGTGCATTATGGGCGTTTGATAACCAGGAGCCAAGGTTGTTAGTTGTCTAATTGCATTTTCCTTCATGCTTTTTCTGTTTTTTCCACTTCCCTCCTGAGCCTTATCAGACTCTCATGGTCTTTTTTTTTTTTAATTGATTTTTATCGAGCTCAACATTTTTCTCTGCTCCTCTCCCTGCCTCTCCCTTCTCCTTTAACCCTCTCCCATGGTCCCCATGCTCCCAATTTACTCAGGAGATCCTGTCTTTTTCTACTTCCTATGTAGATTAGATCCATGTATGTCTCTCTTAGGGTCCTCATTGTTGTCTATGTTCTCTGGGATTGTGATTTGTAGGCTGGTTTTCTTTGCTTTATGTCTAAAAACCACTTATGAGTGAGTACATGTGATAATTGTCTTTCTGGGTCTGTGTTACCTCACTCAATATGATGTTTTCTAGTTCCATCCATTTGTCTGCAAATTCAAGATGTTGTTATTTTTTTCTGCTGTGTAGTACTCCATTATGTGAATGTACCACATTTTCTTATCCCTTCTTCCGTTAGCTCTCATGGTCTTTAATAATGATCTAACTTGCACTGTTCTCAAGGCAGAAATGCTCTCCTGAACGTCTTTGCTCTCTGTTCAGCAGGTGTCCTTCACAGGAGGCAGGAGGGCCTTTGCCCCACTGCACAGGTAGGCAAGTATTGGGATGTCGGTCCCTCTCCAAGGTGCTGAGCAGGCTGTTTTCTGGTTTGCAGTCAGTGGTGTGTGTGTGTGTGTGTGTGTGTGTGTGTGTGTGTGTGTGTGTGTGTGTGGTGTCCCATTTCGAGGTCCGGAGTTACCTGGGTGGAGGAGAAGCCTCAGACCCCTGGCATCTGAAAGGGGAGTGGCAGGAATGGAGCCCTACTGGGGACAGATGAAATGGAGCTGTTGAGGGGTCAGATGTGAGGACCACAGAAGAGGAAAGTATTTTTCTTTCACAACTCAGCTTAGTCTGGGGTCCAGAATGGACATAGGCATTTACAGGTCAGAAAGGTCACTGATCCGACCCTGGGACTGCTTGAGGGAGGAAGCTCATAGGTCAGGCCTTTGGTCTCTGTGTGTGGTCTTGGGCTGAGCTGGTAGAAGGAGAACCCAAGGGTCAGATTGTAGGACCTGAATTCTGGCCCTCCTGGGATCAGCTGGCTGTGTGACTTTGGGTGTACTACTTAACCTCTCTCATTCTTAGTTTCTGTAAAAGAGAAAAGATTAGAAGTTACCTCTTGCCTGTTATTGTGAGGTCAGATGGACGTCATCAGGTCACATGGTAAGAGATCAATAAGTCAGGTTTATTCTTTCTCATGAGCTGATCGTTGCTGGTGCATGGATGCCTCTCCTCTTCAAAGTCCCCACCCACAGTGATCGCTAGGGTCAGAGGTACCAGGATAGAGATGCGCACATGGCACTTGGAAAGGAGGAGGACTTGAGAGCCTCCAACAAGAGACGCACAGTGCATCATAGGCAGACAGCGTTTGAGAAGGGTTTAGAAAGAGTAGGAGTTGGGGTTGTAGCTCAGTAGCCAGAGGGGCTTTGGGTTCAGTTATTTTAAGTTTTCTCTTTCTTTCGTCTTTCCTTCCTTCCTTCCTTCCTTCCTCCCTCCCTCCCTCCCTCCCTCCCTCCCTCCCTCCCTCCCTCCCTCCCTCTCTCTCTTTCTTTCTTTCTTTCTTTCTCTCTCTCTCTCTCTCCCCTCTCTCTTTCTTTTCTTCCTTCCTTTTTTTTTTCAATGCATGGTTTCTCTGTGTAGCCCTGGCTGTCCTGCTACTAACTCTATAGACCTGATTGGCCTTGAATTCATTTATCTCCCTGCCTTTGCCTCCTGAGTGCTGGGATCAAAGGCATGTACTACCACCACCTGGCTTAGTTTTTAAAACTTTTGAGACAGGATCTAATTCTGTAGTCCAGGTTGACCTGGAACTCTCTGTATAGTCTAGATGTAGACCAGGCTGGCCTCAAACTCACAATGATCTCTAGGGTGATGCAGTTGTGAAGTTACTACACCCGAGTATACAGGTGCTGTGGCTCTCAGTTGGGTGTGGTGGCACATAGCTGTAATCCCAGCATTTGGGAGTTGGAATCAGGGGGATCAGAAGTTTTAGGTGTGTTCTTCAACTGCAGGGCTTTCGAGTATGAGGGCTTATCTAACAAACAACAAACCCTCTGTGTCTCCCAGAGGCCCTGGTCAGACAAGCCAATGAGGAGCAGAACTTCACATTGACTGTCCTCTCCAGTCAACTGCCACTTGAGTCCTAATTGTACCTTCCTGACTGATGTGGGGATGCTGGACAGAGTGCTAGAGCCAGGGAAGCTATTGTGGGGGCAGAGGGCAATTTCCAGTGCTGGTCAGGCCAATACATTGGTGAGTGACCCATTGTATTGAGGACAAGAGAAACGACTGCAGATCTCAGACCAAGGGAAGGCCAAGGATAGCACTCTCTCTGTGTCTCTGTCTGTCTGTCTTTGTCTCTCCATCTCTCCTTCTGCCTCCTGAGTGCCGAGGTTATAGGTGTGTGCCAAGACATCCAGCTTGGCACTTGGCATCAGGAGAGTTCTTCACGTTTGCTTGCCTGCTGGTCTCTTGACCTGCCCTCTTTTGGCAGAACCAGGATGCCTGGCATTGTTTTCTTCCCCTTTCTCCTGACCCAGGTTCCAGGGTTGCATGGTGTCTGCTGAGTGTAGCCTGTTCTAATACAGATGGGAGAGGGAAGATGGCAGCATGGCCCAGAGATGGGGCAAGTCATGCTCCAATCCTGCCAGATCCTTGCCAGAGTGAACTCCTGGGCAAGCACTTTTCTCCTAGCCTTACCACCCATGGGATGTGCCCAGCTCTGGAAATTAGAGTTCAGCTGGAAACTGGCTCAGTGGGAGGGCTCAGTCGAGGGTGCAAGAGGAGAAAGCTCATCCCCCATCCAACTTTTGGAAGGGAAGAAGACTTTCCTGGACTGTCTGCTGTTGTACTTTGGAAGCTAGTGGGGACTTCTGGAGGTGTCCTTGGCTCAGAGAGACTTTGACACCCACGTTCTGTACGTTCTGTAAGGTGACAAGCCCTGGTCACACCCCCACTCTAGATTGCCTCTAAAGCCTTGCCCAGTGATTCTGTAAAAATCCAGGTCTCGACTCTGGTGTAAAATGAATGAATTGCTCATCTCGACGGCTCAGAACCTATCAGGCCAAACTTCTCGCTTGGCTTTTATGGGACTAATACCTCTGCAGAGCCTGTGACTGTCGCTCTGCAGACCAAACTTATTATTTCAGAAAACTTTCTTTTTTCCCTTTCTCTCCTGCCCTCCCCAAACTTATTCCTTGGCGGAAATGGTTTTATCAACGTCTTTAAAAAACCACTCAGATCTTCTTGGCAACCTCGACTGCCATGCGAGAGTAGCTGTGAGAATGCAAACGAAGCGGAGGGCATTAAAACCTCCCTGTTCCAGCAGCTCTCCTGGAGACGGGCCGGATGATGGATGGTACCTGGTTTTCTGCTGAGCGATTTTGCTCTTTTTACAGCTGCCAATGGCTGATGCATTTCATCTTTTGTTTCCTTTACTGCCACTTAAGCGGCCATCCTCAGGCTGGGGGTGTGTCCCCGGGCACCCACTCATCCCACCCCCCCATGAGAGGACTTCAGCCAGCTGTCCGTCCCCCGCCCTGCCCCATGAGAGGACTTCAGCCAGCTGTTCTGCAATTGATGCCTGATTTGGGAAGGCTCAGAGAGTGGCCCAGCTGGATGGGGTCCCCGGAGAGCACACCTCCTGCAATGCTGAACTCAGCTCATGGGCCTGCTGAGGAGGTGGAAATGCCTGGATCTTCTGGGGACACATACCATAATTTTTCCACTTTGCTTGTGTTAAACTAGGGCCATTGTGTGCCAGTGTTCGGGCTAGACACTATGCCAGGGAATATGTAGATTTGTAGATGCAGGTGATGCAGTCCTGCTAAGATCAGTTACATCTGGGTGGCGGGACCTTCCCACAGGCTCCTACACATAGCCCCACATGTGTAGGCACCTGCTCATTCACGCCCACATCACACAAGTGTACACGGAGGCATACTCACCCACGCCACGCGGGTGCACACATCCGCATGCACGTGCACAAAGCGGTGACCAAGCCCCACCCACTCTCAAATTGGGTCCACATGCCTGCACACATGACACACACACATTTCCAAACACCCACGGGTGAAGAAGCTGAGTGGTGAAGCAAAACCAGGTTATCTGCAGCTGAGTTTGTGTGCAGACAGGAAAGTACCTTGGCAGTGACTGTAGCAGCATTGTTGTGCACAGCAATGCGCCTATCTTGTCTTCATGGAATGTCTTATGGCAATGCGACGTTGGCCAAGTCTCTTAACCTTGCTGACTGAGACTGCTTCTCTGTTTGAGACAGAGCTCCAGATAGAAGAGCCCGTGGTTGTGTGAAATCAAAAGCTCAGAAGCCTAGGTGGGCTGAAGAGATACTAGTGGTAGTACTTAATAATAGTTAACCAAGTATTAAGTACTAGTACTATGGACACCACTGTGTTAAGTACTTTGTATATATTATTTCTTTTATTAATCCTCATGATAATTAAAAAATTAAATCATATCGTTAATTATGTTTAGCAACTGAGAAGATAGAGGCTCAGAGAGGCGGTTACTTGCCCAAGGTCGCAGTGAGTACTTGTGGAGTCTGTATTTGAATCTAACCAGGTTGACAGGGGAGCCCAGACTCCCAATGCAATACATCCTGAATTGTACTGCTGCTGGCACCAGGGACCAGAAAGGGGACAACACACATCAGCTGATCTTGAAGGGCATTCTGCACTTAGCCCAGCCTCTGGGGAGGAGCCAAAGGGGCCAAGGCAACAGTCCTTGAATGCCAAGTAGAAGAGACTTGGAGATGTCCATGAGACATTGGAAGCCTCTGGAAAGGGGAAGCAGAAGACCAGTCTCCAGGGTACATGGGTATGTCGGGCATGTGGGGCTATGTGTGCTCATGTGCATGGGTGTGACAGGAATGTGGAGCTGTGTGCTCATGTGCATGGGTGTGACAGGCATGTGGGGCTGACATGCGCAGGATGGCAGGTGAGAGTTGGGATGGCTTGAACAGGCCATGTTCAGGTGGGACACTACAGCCCATAAAGGTGAAGCTATCCTGGGAGGAGATGATGAGAGTGACTTCAGACGAGCTGGAGAAACCGACCAGACCTGTAGTCAGCTGGCTGCGGAAAAGGAGAACCCAGAGCTGTGAAGACTTGACCTTGAGTGAGTGGCATCAAGGTCATGCTCTGGTCACTGTGGATAAGTGTGTTTGTGGGTGTGCTGCAGCAAACTGGGTGTCCTGCAATTGCCCCATCTGGGAGGGAAGGCCAGTTCTTTTAGCTTCCCTGGGACACTGAGTCCTCAGACCAGTTAAGGTCAGGGCTGAAACTTCTGCTCTGGGACTTGGCCTGCCCTTCTCTGACCCTCTCCCACAGGACAGGGAAACTTGTTTAGGCCCTGTTCCTTGGAAAACCTTCTAAGAATTATCTTGCCAGCTTGCTTCTCAGGACTCTGGGGATATAGAATTGTAAGACCAAGAAAAGACAGGCTGAAGGGAAGGGCTGAGACCAAGGGTTTAATAGGTATGTCCAAACTGTGGCCTCCAGGACTGCAGGTATCCCAGGAGAGTGGCCCAATACTTTTGGGGTTTGTCATGTGGTGAGGCCAAAACGTAGGACACTCCTGGTAGCCGCTGTCAGCTGTGGAAATTTCTTTGTGACTGGTGGGAAGGGAAAAAGGAAAACAAAGCGAGCCAAAGCCTCTAACCACACTTCTTTCCATAATGCTGTGGAGGACAGAGAAGAGATGTGCCCTGGTGGTGCTCAGGTTCTGATGGGAAGAGACTCTGGGAAAGGCAGAGGGAGAGGAAAGGGGTTTGAGAGATTCAAGGCAAGATCAGGGCTTCTTTTTAATTGCTTCTGGCCACTGGATGCTATCTTTGAATGTAGAACCAAAGTAAGATGGGGCCCCATGGGCAGGAGAATTCATTTGTGTTGCTCAAGCAAGGCTCCCCTACCCCCTCCTTACCTTTTGTTTCTAGAGATAGGGATACACACGTTAGTAAATTAATGATGGCATTTAAGATTAATAATGTCAGAGAGAAAGGAAACACACACTTCACATCTGGACTGTAGGGACAGAAACCTGTTCAAAGCTGCTGGCTCAGAAAAGAGAACTTGACTCTAAGAATGTGGGGTGCTCCTTAGAAGGGAGACTTGAAGATACAGCTAGGAAGCCACCAATATCCGTGTGTCTGTCTCTCATTGTCTGTCTTTTCATCCTCTGTTCCCCTTGTCCTTATTACCTCGGGATTAAACGGTAAACAATGGTCTCTGTGATGTTGCCTCTTCCTTTCCCAGTTCAGAAGTTTCCGAAGGACACCACCACAGCAAGTGGGAGAGGGGCAGCATGGGGGTGGGGCAGGCTCAAGGTCTCAAGCAGGGAGTCCCTAGCTCCAGCCTGATTGGGGCAGACTTCAAAGAGCTGTTTCCACAGGCAGGCAACCCAGTGACTGTTCATGGGGATAGCCCCCTGTCTGAGTGCTTAATTACCGTGCCAGCCTAAAAGCGATGATAGAACTCTGATTTTCCTTGTGCTCAAAGGCAGAAGGCTGTGCCCAAAGTATCCACTGCCTCAGCACTTTTGTACTTGGTGCCCTTTCTCCCACAACCGCCTTCTCTGGCCCAACCTTGTCCCAGATGAAGGAGCATAAGCTGGGCTTGCTGGGGACCAGTGAGTCCCCTTCCTTTTCCTTTAGTGTCGTTCACTGCTCCTAGTGATGGGACTGCTGGCTAGGAAGCATGTCCAGAAGGGTCCTATGCTCACCTCTTCCTAGTGACTAACCCGTGGCCCTAGGGCTATGCGGATGCTACTGTCCTGTCCTGTCTGTGGTCTTACAGAGGCATGCTGGGATTGATGCTCCCCACACCCCACTTAGAGGCTGGACTACTCCAAGCATAGACTTAGGACCCTAGGAAGGGTAAAACCCTTTACCTTCAATGACTTCTTCCTGATGTTTCTGAACCCCAAATCCAGAAAGCAGATATTTAAATCTGAAGAAGTACAATGGGTTGGGTGTGGTGGTGTACACTTGCAATCCCAACTCTCAGTTTGAGACTGGAGGACTATAGGTTTGAGGTTAGCCTGGGCTACACAGTAAGACCCTGTCTCCAGAAAGAAAAAGAAAACATACTGACATTTAATGGGTTTTGTTCTACATCAGGCTTTGTTCTAAGTATTTGACCTATACTTCTCTATTTCTAGCCACCGTGTGAAGAAGCACGCTGGCACATTCATGCCCATTTCAAAGAGGAGGAAACTGAGGCCCGGCACATAGGTGATGTGCCCAAAGCCAGATTTAAATCCAGAAAGTTTGGCTCTGGAACCACTGTATATGGTTTAGTCCTGAAACTTTTGTGTTATTAAAAATAATTCAAATGTTATTTTGATGTTAATAATGGAGAAAAACTAGCATTGAGGGTTTCAGATCCCTCCCCCTGACTTTATTCATTTTTTAAAAAAATTTTTATTTATATATGTGTGCCTGTATGGGTAAATGGCACATGTATGCAGGTATCTGGAGGTCAGAAGAGGGTGTTGGATCCCCTGGGGCTGGAGTTACAGGCAGTTGTGAGTAGCCATGTGGGTGCTGGGAACTGGACTCAGGTTCTCTGAAAGAGCAGTAAGCGGCCATTAAGCACTCTTAATGGCCGAACCATCTCTGCAACCCGGTTAGAAGGATCTGTGGATTTTACCTCAGGCTCTCCTCGCTGCATTTAGAACCTGCTTGATCTGATTCAGTGTCCCGGCCATGGCCTTACCCCCGCTCTGCCTGGGCCTGGCCACCAGCCTCTAGCTTTGGCATGTGTTCCAGCCTAATGTTGACACTTCAAGCTTCAATCCTGTGGTGTTGGGACCTACTGGGCCCCACTCGTGGGTGGCTGGGGTCTGACACAGCCCATTCTCCCGCCCCTGCATGCCAGGAGAGGCAGCAGCTCCTGGCACCAGGATCACAAAGCCAGTTCACACCGTTTACGCTCGACTCGCCTGACTCGGGCTCCCTCCTGACAGCCGCGGGCAGGCGGCAGATGGCTCAGCCTCTCTACTGCAGAGAGGGCTCTGCTATATCAAAAACAGTTTTGACTTTGGGCTTTAGAGGCTGAGGGGCAGGTGTCTGTGGGAGGGGCTAGAGTTGATTAAATACCTAGGAACTAGCTGCCCAGGAGGGGCCTGGGTGGGGGAAGCGGCCTGTCCCAATTCAAGGGGACTTTTGAGGCAAGACCATCTCTGGTCTCAACACTTTGTGTGAACAATGGGGGCAGCAGTCGTTGAGGAAGTGGGAGAACGAGAGCCATGCACCATCCTACAGAAGCGTGAAAGCTTGCTTCATGCTCGCCAGCATTAAAGCAGTGGCAGAGCTACGGGTATGTTATCCACTCAACAAGGATCTGTGTTTGGTGCTGCACAGGGTTAGTGCTGTCTGAGGGGTTGAGCAAAGCTACATAGTGTCAAACAACCCTTCCGAGCCTGTCTGTATAGAGTAGTCCCTCTTTTTTATGGCTTGACTTTTCTGCATTTCACCTACAATGTGGGGTCTGGGGTAGTGGCACATTCTTGTAATTCCGGCACTTAGGAGGGGAGGGTGGCGATGCAATCTTCTGAAAATATCCCTTACATTCTAAGAGACTGGAACTTCAGCTGGACTAGCTTGGATTTCTCATGCAATCAACTTTTACAACCTTCGCTAACGCATAGCTGCGATTTTAAGTTATGTACTTACTCTTCTATGCCTCCGACCTAGAGGAGCAGATGCGTGTCATGTGCAGAAAGCAGCAAATACAGAAGCTGAAAGCAACTACCTAAAATCTACCATAAAAGTTGAAAGCATCCATTATGGATATTGGTTGGCAAACAATGATGTTTGTTTTCTCTGTCAGTTGGGATCAGTGGGAGCCAGAGACTTAATCCCGTGTAAAACTCTATTAAAGATTTCTGTGTGGTACCCCATTTCTTCCCCATGTGATGTTTTCTGTGCTGTTCAATAAAGACAGATACCACAATACAGCCCTTTGTCGGGAGAGACACACTCTCACAGGGAGAACACATATCACATACACAATCACACACACACTAAATCACACACATACTCACACACACATAATCACACAATCCCATAGTCACAAATACACAATCACACACACACACACACAATCACATGATCACACAATCATACAGACAGACACACAAACACCACTTACAGACAGGCGCAGCTCATACAGCAGATGGGCAGACACACAGACAAAGGGACAAGGAGATTCACAAAACCACCTTCAGGCAGGCACGGATTCAGACCCATGGAGCAGACGGAGGACAGAAGACACAAGAACATGAACTAGAGAACTCAAACCTGGACTCGCTCTAGGTTAAACAACTCTAAGGGGAAGTGCTTCTCTTTCTTTCCTTAATGGGACACCTATGAATTATTGTTGACTTAGAGTCAGTCACTAATGTATATAGTCTGTGTAGGTGAGGATACAAGACCAGGAATGCAGGGTCAGCCTCTTGACCAGCCAGGACTCCATGACACCCTGTCTTAAAAAACAAAAACCAAACCAACAACAAGAACCCACAGCGGCAACAACTAAGAGCTTATTTAAAGATTTATTCATTTTTAGAGTGTGTGTTGGTGTGTGTGTGTGTGTGTCCTACCTGTAGAGACTAGAGGCAGTGGACCTCCTGGAGCTGGAGTTACAGGTGACTGTGAACTACCTGATGCGAGTACTGGGATTTGAACTCAGGTCCTTTGGAAGAGCAGCAGGTTCTCTTAACCACTGAGCCATCTATCTCTCCAGCCCACGAAGAATTAATTCTCACAAGCTTTAAGGTAGGCACTATTATACTTCCTACATTATAGGTGTCAAAAAAGTGAGGCACAAAGACATTGAGTAATTCGCACAGGGTTACACAGTTGGTGGACACACGCTTCTGGACCTGAACTAAATCTATGTATCAACTAGAGGGCATGGGATGTAGCTCCGTTTGCTGAGTGACTGCCTAGCATGCCCTAGGTTACATCCACAGCACTGAACAGACCAGATGTGGGTGTGTGGCTGTAATCCCAACCCTGGGAGGTAGACACAATTAGATCAGGAGTTCAAGGTCATCCTGGGATAGAGACCTTGTCTCAAAAACCAAAACCAATCTGATTTATGTTACATAAACAGATCATTGGTGACTATATACATCCCTGCATATATTCACATATGTGCATATATATTTTAGTTTGCTGTAAGGGTTGCCTTGACATCACATGACTACCCTGGGGCGGGAGAGTAACTGGGAGAGAGAATCCTCTTAGACCGCAGGATTATAGTAGTCAGATCTTATGGGGTAACCCATTTTTCAGATGAATATAGTGAGGCTTTGAAAGGTCATACAGGGAGTCTGATACCAGTGACTGGCCTCTTGTAGCTGTAACCTTGACCCCTGCCCTGAGGTTCACTGTGTAGCCTTTATTCAGGAAGTACAGTCCTGCCCCTCACAGGGCTTGGGGTGAGTGGAATCTCTTCATGGACCTGACCTGGCTCTTTGTGCAGAGGCATTGGGAGGAAAGCGCCTTTGTCTCTCTCTGCCGCTCTTCTTGCCAGCCTGCAGAGTCTGGTGTGTACACACGTGTGGCGTGTGCACCCTAGTGGGGAGTGTGCGCGCGCACATGCTCATTCCCCTGCTCGCTCATGTGTGGTGGTGTGTCTGCCTCCTTCCCTCCCCTCAGCCTCCTGCTCGCTCAGATCATCTTGACCTTTCATTAGGTCACTTCATAATTGATGGAAATGTCCCAGGTACCTCTCTTAACTCCAGGGTGA
This sequence comes from Myodes glareolus, assembly GCF_982192425.1. Classification (NCBI taxonomy): domain Eukaryota; kingdom Metazoa; phylum Chordata; class Mammalia; order Rodentia; family Cricetidae; genus Myodes; species Myodes glareolus. The sequence continues at coordinate 69,436,865 of NC_142028.1, read as the reverse complement.
TTATGACAATTATGATGATTATCAAGGAGAGAGAGAGAGAGAGAGAGAGAGAGAGAGAGAGAGAGAGACTGGAGGTGAGGGGGGGCTGGGAATTGCTGGAGAGCCAGGCAGTGCCGTCATTAAGCGACATTGTGTGAGATTGTTCCCCTTCAAAAGGCAGCTGTGAAAAGGAGAGTGTCTTTTTTTTTTTTTAGGCCCATTATGCAGGCAGCACGGGGTGCACAGTGCTGGCGGGAGGACGGTGGGGTGTAATTAGGGCAGTGACAGCTAGAATTACACAGTTGTCTCTGCTAAGGTGCCACCTCTCTTGGGTGGGTGGGGAGATGAGGTAGGAGCAGGTAATGGTTGGGAAGTTCTGGACCCTTGCCAGGAATGCAAGGCCCCTTGGTGAGCCAGGGTGATCTGGGATTGGGCAGAGAGGACAGGGGAGTGCTAAGCTACCACTGCTGTTCATTTCTAGATCAGGGAGGCGGCCTCTGATTTTTGGAAGTCTTTTGTGAGGCTTACCGCCCCTTCCAGGCTTTTCCAGCATTCTCACCCCAACAGGGAGTAGGCAAAGGAGAGCCAATTGTGTGGAAAGAGGAGGCGGATAAATCATTTCCCAGCCTCCCAGCTCCAGCGACTCACCAACAGGAGGGCAGCCTCAGCTTCCTGCTGGTCTGCCCTGTCCCTGCATGGGCTGGCCAGGCTGGTACTGATGCACAGGGCTGGTTTCTGCCTCCCTGGTCCATGCCACACTGTTGGCCAGGCAGACAGAAGTACCTGTTACTCCAACCCTTTCTAGTCTACAACAGAGTGACTCGTGACTCAGTTTCTCCCTTTCACTTCTGACTCGGGGCTTCCCTCGGACCATCCTCAGACTCTCATTGCACGCCTCATCCCTCTCCCAAGCTGCCAGCTAGAGCTTGGTGTTGACTCTCTTGTGCCTCGGTTTGGTTTGCCCTCCTGGGATGAGAGGATCCTGATTGTCCTTGTGCTACTGGGCTACTGTGAGAATTATGGCAGACACTGTGCAAAGATGATTTTAGTTCTCACAGTGAGGCCACAGGGACATGCCCTTTCCTTTTCCTTTCAAAGCTGGCTCTCACTGTGTAGCCAGGGATGGATGCAGACTGGTGACCCGCCTGCCTTGCTTCTTGTGGTGCTGGAACCCCCTTATACACCCTCAAAGGTAGATTTTCCTTGAGGCCAGTAACTGTGAACCTTCTGTGAAGATGGTCCTTCATTGCAGGGAGCAATAAGGAATGGGGAATTAGGCTGGAATCAGATGGCTTCTCCAGGGATCCCAACTTGGCCTCCCAGGGCTGTCTACCTGAGCATTCATGAATTCCTGCTTTTGTTGTGTGTGCACCCAGTGCCCATGGCATGCCAGTTGTTACATGGGCATAGCCTTGCCTGCAGAGTAGAGGGAATGAAGTCTTAGTCATCCAGAGCCTTGCTCCCCTTTATGTCTAGATGTTCTGCTGTGAGCATATCCAGTAGGAAGGGGTACCAGGCTACCCATCAAGGCATGAGCTATTCTTCAGAACAAATGGGGAAACTGATATTTGTGGGTAGTGGAGACCTGAGGGCTGGAACTTTGCTCTGGAAATAGCCAAATATGGAGGGTTTAGCACCTAAGCCCTGAAGTCACTGGTTCGAGAATAAGCAAGTGCTTTCATCCATATCTACATCCCGGCTCCAAGCAAGATTTAGCCCATAGGCCACCAGGTCACTACTACCCACCAGGGTTGACTTTAAAAGTTATTATTACTTAAAAATAAATCTTAAACTTTAACAGGCAGAGTCAGAACCTCGGTTTCCTGGAATTCATCGTGCTGTTGTTTAGATAAGTTTAAATGAGCTGTGATTAAGCTAATTTTGAGGTAATTAACTTGGGGAAGGAATCCTTCACTTCTTAAAATTCTAAGTGACTGTTCACTGTAAGAGGAGCCTTCGCGGAGCAGCCGCACGGCTTTCAGGAGTCCCGCTTAATTAAAACATAAGGAACTCAGCCACAGAGCAAGAGTTTAACGTCATTAATGAAAAATGAATATTCTTTATCTAATTACACAGCATAATTAATTGGAGTCTCCAACCACAGAGGCGGGGGAGGGCAGGGGAAGCCATAAGAAAGCAGTCTTCTGCTCCCATAGACCTCAGGAAGGCTCAAGTCTGCCTGTGTTCTTGAGGTCTCAACAGAAAGCCGGGGCCTCCCTGGTGCTGAGTGGCTGTGCGCAGAGCAAGTACACTGTCTTTGCCGGCTCCTAGTCACCTGACGGTACCTGGGACCTCTTTGGTGGCAGTTGAAGTATATGTCAGCCAGCCCTGCTTTCTGTATTCATTTGTAGATTCAGCAAATTTATTGAGTACTCTTGTTCTAGATGGGATAAAAGTTTTAAGTCCCGCCCTTAGGGAGCATGCAGGTTTGAATCCTTACCCTGAGCTCACTAGCTGTGATAGATTGTCTCTTCTCTCATCTGTATAATGGGACCAACAAGAACCCTTGTCACTAGTATGAAGGTTCACGTGGATGCATGAATATTCAAAAGGTGTACTTATGACAGTGCCAGACATATACAAGGGGTTGGTAATAAGCATTTGCTATGTAAATAAATACAAGCCAGGGTGAAGGCATCCATGAACAACAGGATGCAAGAGGGGGCATTCTCCAGGAGGGCTGGTTTCAAACTTTGTCCTGAGTGGAGGATGGGCGGGACATGCTTGCTTCTGTGTCGTTCTCTTCCCTGCCCCTATGTCCCCAGCATCATTGCTACTCTGAGTGCTGTTGACTCTGCTTTCTTTTTGACCTTTCTTCTTGGACTTCCTAAGTCAGCCCTCAGTAAGTAAGCAACAGTAGTTGCTTTCCACTGTTGAGACAAAGTATCCAACAAGAAGCAGCTTAAGAACCCCCGAGCTAACTCATGGGTCAACGTGCTTCTGCTGATCCCTGCTGATCCCTGCTGATCCCTGGACCCAAACGGTTGAAGGAGAGAACTAACTCTTGAAAGTTGTTCAGTGGCAAGGTGGTACTGGTGCTGAGTACAGCCGTGCCTTCCCCACATACGTACACACCCACCCACCTTCCCCACACTAAATAAAATGTAATAAAAAGATTTAAAGACCCAATTTAAGAAAGAAAGGAAGGCCCAGCTGGAGCTGCAGGTTGCCTGGTCACATTGTATCCGAAGTCCTGAAGCAGAGACAGAACAACCACTTGGAACAGGGATAGGAGCCCTCAAGGTTCTGCCCCAGTGATTAGCTCCCTCCTAAAGGTCCCAACCTCTCCAAACAGTGCCACCAGCTGGGGGCCAAGTATTGAACTGCATGAGTCCAGAGGGGTCATTTCAGTCAACCACAGCAATGCTTATTCTTCTGCATTTTTATCATGGCTCCCCAGTCGATCCAAATTTCACCCCAGGCAGGCAACTTGGTTAAAGGAAAATCTGCCAACAGGTGAGACTGGCGCAGAGTTGTCTCACGGTTTGGGTTCATCAGCTTTCTGTTGCTGTGAAGTCGTACCCGAGAGACACAGCCTCACAGCGGGGAGGATTTATTTGGGCTAATGGGTTCAGAGCGTCCAGCTGGCTGCCCTCTTTGCTTAGGCCTACGGTGTGGCAGAACAGTGTGAGAGCTGAAGTGTTGTGGATCCTCGTTGACACCGCGAGAAGCTGTGTCATTGTGATTGGCTTAATAGAGAAATGAGTGGCCAATAGCTAGGCAGGAGAGAAGAGGCGGGACTTCCAGGGAAAAAGAGGAACTCGAGATAAATCTTGAGAGATGCCAGTGAGACACAGCAAGTCAAACACACAGAATGGGAGGGAGGTAAAAGCCACATGGTAGAATATAGATTAATAGGAATAGATTAATTTAATCTATAAGAGCTAGTTAGGAACAAGCCTAAGCTAAAAGTCAAGCTTCCATAATAACAAGTCTCCATGTTGTTATTGAGGAGCTGGTCATCTCAAAGGCCTGACAAGAAATCTGACCACACTGGAGTGTGTGGATGAGAAAGGTGCTTGCTTTATGGTGGCCAAGTAGAGGCAAGTAAACAGAGGGAGACACACGCACACAGAGTCTGAGGACAAATTATGTCCTCAAGGCCACACCCCATCAAGGACGTACTCCTTTTAAGTAGATTCCACCTCCTACATTCCTATCACACACACACCCGCCCCCGCAGATCATCAAATTGACATCTACTGCTGATGTCAGAGTCCTCAGGATCCTGCCGCCACCCCACAGCCTTGCTCCTGAACACTGCTGGACTGGGGGATTACACCTTTAACATGCACCTCTTTAATATGTGGGGGGCATTTCAGATCCATGGCCAGGTGACCTGGAGATGATTCTGCCCAACTTATTTTATGATGAGAAACCTAAGGTCCAGGAGGCTGTATGGCAGCTGCCTGATGGGAGGGGAGCCTGGGTTTCTGGGTCTAGCTTCAGTTCTTGCTCTCCCTGGCTGGACAGTATCTTGCTTCTCCCAGTCTCCTGGGCTATCAGCTCTTTCCCTGAGCCTTGGGCAGATGGAGTGTTTCTTTGTTATGAGCTGAGGAATCCTTGAGTCCATTTTTTTCCTGATTTTGAGGGGTGGTAGTGCTGAGAATCAAACAAGAATCTTGGGTACCACTAATTCAGTTTCTAATCTGTCTTGAGGTGTTTTCCAAGAAGTTCCTCCTCTTCTTTCCCTGCCCCCAGCTTCTTTCTTCTGTGTAGAGCTAGGTACTGAGGGAGTCACTGAAGTCTAAAGGACCAAGAAGGTTCTGTTCTACTCTGGGCAGATGTGTTCAACCTTGTTGTCTCCCTTCTCTCCATCACCAGATGGCTTAGCCAGTTTTGAGGGGAACCAAGCCAGGCTGCTCAGGTCTGCAGCCCCAGGCCATCTCTCATCCCAGGCTAAGCATCCAACGTGGGAGGCTACTCACTAGGAAGTCATCCTCCACCAGGCAGGTGGCCGCCTAGGTGTGCACACTGGCTGTCCCGGAAGGACCCCCCCCCCGCCCCGCACCTGCTGGAGCTTTGCTGTGTTGCCTTTACTGGCTGTGGCTGTGCCTTTGGTGTGGGGGCTGTGCAGCAGGAAGATGGGTGGGAGGCTTCTGGCTGGGCTGAACCCATCACGCTCTACAAAATCATTTCCATTTAATCTCTAAAGCATTTTAACTTTGTCTTTGGGAAGAGAAAGCAGTGGCCCTGGGAGGAGCCAGGCAACTGGTGTGTAGGCAGAGACTAGCAGGCATAGAGCAGATGATAGCTCCTGAGAAGTGGCAGATGGAAGCGTGCTGCTGTCTGTCCCCAGGAATACACCGCTACTGAAGGATAAAATTTGGAATGTCCCCAGCATCCTGCAAAGTCCTTAGGTTTTGGGGACACCAGAACCTTCCCAAGAGACCCAGTCTCAGAGGGTCCCAGAGAGGACCAGGGGCTAAGAGTGTGCACCAAGGGTGGGCGTGCATAGAAATGTCTACCTGCAGAGTAGCTATCAGCCAAGGACACTGTTGTGGCTCCTTGCTTCCCTCCTGAGTCCGAATCCCTTCTGGGTTTTGCTGTCTCTGCAGACCTCAAAGCCATGGTCGTTGTTCTGCAGCAAAAGACATTTTAGCAGCCAGGACAAAGTTCATGACGGGAGTGAGGGAGCCTCTGTTCCGAGTTCTAGGAGAGCCAGCCTCTTCTGAAGCAGCCGCAAAGAGGCCTGTCTGAGACAGCCTCTCCGCTCCCTGTCAGGCCCTGCAGCTCCTTAATTTGATGTTTCTCGAGATAGCGGCAAGCTCCTCAGTCCCTTCTCACCAGCTCAGGTTTGTGGGAAATCAAATCGACGGCTCATGTCTGCCTTTCAATCACCTGTCAGGATGGCTTGATTTAACTCTCCAGTCAGAAGGATGGGCTTCAGTCACTGCTCATCCCCCTCCCCCCAAAAAACCCATGGGGCGGGGTGGAGGGGGAGAGGGACATCTTGCTCAAAAGCTCTTTTCACGTTATTAAAGAATAGCAGCACTCCCCAACTCACTGGGAGCCCCGGGGTGCTCTCTGAGAAGAGGCTCACAGCACATCACAAAGCTGTGACTTAGCTTGGCAGTTTCTTTCAGATTCACTTTGCAGCCCTGTTAGCAGGAGGACAAATGACAATTGACTCTGCAGGTGGAGGAAGAAGGTCCTGGAGGCAGCTGGGGGCCATGATGGTCAGATCCGATGGTGTGAAGATGCAGTCCTTTCCAAACACACGCTTTGGAGACAAGTCCAGTTGTTCTAGACTGCCTGAGGGATCTTCCTCAGGGGAGACACAGCTCTGGCCTTGGAATCTGTCAGAGCTGGGTTTGAAGGCTGGTGATGCGGGAGAATTGTCAGTGTTCTGTCAATCATATTTTAATAAAACGCTGATTGGCCAGGCAGGCAGTATAGGTGGGAAAACCAGACAGGAAGTAGAGGTGATGCAATGAGAACAGGAGAATTCTGGGAAGCAGGAAGCCATTCCTCCACTCCTACGCAGATCACTGAAGAGGCAGCATGTAACTGGCCCAGCTGAAAAAGGTACGGAGCCATGTGCTAAAGTAGATAAGGATAATGGGGTAACATAAGTTTTAAGAGTTAACAAGAAGCCTGACCTAATGAGCCAATCAGTTTATAACCTTAAGGAGTCCTGTGCGTGATTTTCTTTGTTGCTTGCCGGCTGTTGGGGTACTGGGAGGGACAGAAACCCCAACAAGCTAGCCCTCATACTACATATGGCGCCCAGACGTGGATAACTGAATCCACAGAAAGCCTGAGAAAGCTTGGAAAAGAATAGAGTAAAGCATGGCTTCTTGGTGGCAGCAATTTCTCAGGTCTACTTTGCTTGCTAGAGGCAAGCAAGCACTCTCATCTGAGAGAGACTTCCTGACTCAGCTTTAGCTGCAAAACCTTGCAGCTCTTTAAAGAGGTCCTGCCACAAAACACTTAAATGTTGTTGATGAAAAGCAGAACACATGCTTTTCGGTTTTCAGTCGTAGCAGGAAAAAAGCTGCGCTGTTTTACAATGCCGGCTTTCTGGGCTGTCCTGTCAGGGCAATCTCTGACTCTTTCAGACAGGCAGTCCTACTGAGTGTGGTCTGTGAGCAGAATGCTCCAGTTTACTTGCTAACAAGGACCTTGAAACGCCATAGAGTTGTGGCAACAAAAATGGCTACAGCCAGTACCTCTGCAGAGGCTGGAAAGTTAAGGATCTAGCCTTCAAAGCCACGGCTTTCCGTATTGCTTTGTAAATTAAAGGCTCATGTGGTCAAAAAAGAGAGATATACAGTAAAGAGAGATTCAAAGAGAAAGAAAACCTCTAAATGGTTTACAGTATGTTAAAAAATATATGCAGGTTTAAAGTTAAAGTTCTTAAATAAAAAGAAAGAGAGTAGTTGGGTGTGATGGTACACACCTTTAATCCCAATGCCTGGGAGGCAGAGGCATATTGACCTCTGTGACTTCAAGGGGCAGAGGTAGATTGACCTCTGTGACCTCAAGGTGTGGTAGAACACGCCTTTAATCCCAATGCCTGGGAGGCAGAGACAGATCTCTGTGAGTTCAAGGTGTGGTAGCATACGCCTTTAATCCCAGCACTGGGGAGGCAGAGACAGGAGGATCTCTGTGAGTTCAAAGACAGCCTGGTCTACAGAGTTATTCCAGGACAAAGATATACAGAGAACCTGTCTCAAAAAGTAAAAGTAAAAATAAAAGAAATAGAAGTTAAAATAAAGATGGAAAATACACAGAGAATCTTGATACCCTATGTTATTATGCTCTCTTTGAATTGTTTGAATGTTGAGGAAGGAGCAACAGCTGCTAAAAGACTTTTGTTTATAAATGCTGCTGAATTAATCCAATATAGATATTTTGAAAATACCTTGGCTTCAAAACTGAAGTCAAAAGGTATGTTACTTTGGAGAAGAGATTTTGTTTTTGTTTCCACAGAAAACGAGAGGCTTTGGATTTATTCTGAGTTAAGAAAAATCCAGTATGATCAAGGAAGGCCACCTGAGAAATCTCCGGTAGGAACAGATGGCCCAGATGTCTGAGTTCTACATACAGAATGGATTCAAGGCGCTGCCTGAGATGATCAGGTCTCACAGGATACTCCAGTCAGGACTTGATTATAACTCTAAATTTTCTTTAGGTCCCCATAAGATCATCAGCGCCCCCAACCAGCAGGAAGTAGCCTGAAATACTACGCCCACATTCCCAACAAATGGACTATGGGTACTTTCCTTTGTTTAAAAAAAAAAAAAGAGGGAAATGATGCGGGAGAATTGTCAGTGTTCTGTCAATCATATTTTAATAAAACGCTGATTGGCCAGGCAGGCAGTATAGGTGGGAAAACCAGACAGGAAGTAGAGGTGATGCAATGAGAACAGGAGAATTCTGGGAAGCAGGAAGCCATTCCTCCACTCCTACACAGATCACTGAAGAGGCAGCATGTAACTGGCCCAGCTGAAAAAGGTACGGAGCCATGTGCTAAAGTAGATAAGGATAATGGGGTAACATAAGTTTTAAGAGTTAACAAGAAGCCTGACCTAATGAGCCAATCAGTTTATAACCTTAAGGAGTCCTGTGTGTGATTTTCTTTGTTGCTTGCCGGCTGTTGGGGTACTGGGAGGGACAGAAACCCCAACAAGCTAGCCCTCATACTACAGGCTGGCACTGCGGAGGTCTGGGTATGGTGGCCTACACCACCAAATCACATTGCCTACTGAGTCTAGGTTTTCTGCATTGTCCAGCAGGGAGAAGAACAGCAACCTGGTGGGATTGGTCAGGGCAGAGAGCAGTGTGGAGAGCCAGTCACAGAACACCTTGTGCAGAGGCACTCTGGAATGTCGTAGGTGACCTGTGACTCACTATTATCCTCAAAGCACACACCCTGGAGGGGAGACTTAAGATGCTAATGAGACATGCAGGTGATAGACAGAGCTGTGTGTAGAGCTACACAGAGCAAAACATACAGGAGAGCTTGCACTATGCAAGTGAAACAAAAAAACCCACACTATGCAAATGAGCCCCTGTTGACAGAGGTTTCTGTCCTGCCCGATCCTGCAGGTCAGTCCCAAAGAAACACACAGAGGTCTACATTAATTATAAACTGGTTGGCCTAATAGCTCAGGCTTCTTATTAACTCTTACACCCTACATTAACCCATAATTCACAATTAACCTATATGCCTTGGTACCTTTTATCAGCACGGTATTCTCATTGACTGCAGACTGACCCTTTCCTCTTCCCAGAATTCTCCTGTTCTGGTTGTTCCACCTATACTTCCAGCCTGGCTACTGGCCAATCAGCATTTTATTAAAGTAGTACAAGTGACAAATCTTTACAAGGTACAAGACTGTTGTCCCACAGCAAGCCCTCAAACCCTAGCAGGACCAAGAAACTCTCTCCTCCTCCTGATCCACAGAGATGTGAGCAAGCTGCTGCTGCAAGCACCAGCCAGCTGCCATGCCTCTCTGCATGTTAGGCTGCAGCTCCTCAGACCCATTCTGAGCCCCATTGCTGACTCCACGGCTGTCAGAATCCCATCCACAGACTTGACGAGGAGGCTGGTTTCTGTGTCTTTATATCCCTAATTCATTGACACAACACTCAAGTGAGGACATAGGAGGTGGCTAGAACATGACCGACATCTGCTTACTGTTTGAGGGTCTCTGCAGTGGAAGTGGTGAAATGGAGCACACCATGGGATCTGGGGCTGCCACACACCCTTCACTGCTCCCCCTCCCACACGCCATATGATGAACAAGCTATAGCCTTTTTATATAGATTCGTATTCTTCTCAGAGTCTTACTTTTCTCATCTATAAAACAGACTTCTTTTATCCGTAAAAACAACAACAAGCCCCAGCATGGCAAACATGACTCTGGCAGGCCTTGTCCTTCCCCTCTTCCCTCTTTCTTGCTGTGCTAGCATTCCTAAAGCTGGCCGCCTGGCTCTATTCTCTTATTTGACCACTTCCTCCCCGCTGAGACCGACTACCAAGGTCCAGCTATCAAAGTGTTGAAGTCCAGCAATCAAAAGTCCCCTTTTTGACTGTCCTAATTAACTTGTCCAATCAAAATTAAACACCATCTCCTAACACAGGGTTTCCCCCTTTACCTTTATAAATTACATTTGCCTGTGGGCCCCATCTGTCTCCTCTATCCACAGGCAATCCTTTGTCCCTCTCAGACAAATATCTCTTCTCCTTCTCCCTTGTTCCCTTCTCCTTCTCCTTCATCCTCTGTCTCCTGCCTTTGTCTTATTCCCTGCCCTTTGTCCCTCTGGGGCAAACACTCCTTTGTGCTGAGAACTTGGTCTTGGGGTGTCTTGTGCCAATACTGTTGTTTTCAGCAACAACAATAACAACCAAACAACCAAACAAACCTTTGCATTGTAACCTAGAAGCCCTGATCCTTTGTGCTATGTGACCGTTCCAGCCAAGTTCTCCCTCTGCTCCAGCTCACTGCCTCCCTTGCAGATAGTCTTTCTTAATAGATTTCTTCACTTGCTTGCACCTATCCGTGTTTCTCTGTGCAGTTCCCTGTGCTAGGACCCGAGAACCCAGCAGCCCTCTGGAGGTGTCCACTGAACCTCGCTATCTGTGACATCAGATTGCTGGGAGAACAAGAGCGAAGCCACAGGTATAGTCGCCAGCTCCTGACAGGCTCGGCTGACTGGCTTTCACTTGTGGAAGGTTGTGCGTACATTATCATTTCTGAGTATTGAGTGTCTGGTGCAGATAAGGTATTTACTCATTTGAATACATGAAATTTTTATGAAAATGAAATTTATATATAGCCTTGAAATTTTGCTTCCTTTAGCTCGACCTGGGACTTGTGAGCTTGAAAAACCGCACGTTGTGACGTGGGACCCTTATGCCTGGGCCCGGGCCAGGGCCAGTAAGAACAGCCCGAAAGCCTAGCCTGTTTGCTTTGATTAGTAATGTTGGTGTTGGAGCGTGGCCACTCCCAACATTTGCATGTGCATATATTGTCTGTAACTGTTCCACCCCCTCCCCGTGTCTGGAGCAGTGCTGAGAGACAGTGACAGGACAAACCTGCAAATCATGACTTATTTACTACCATATCCTTTGTAGAGAAAAAGACGGGCTGGCAAGATGGCTCAGTGGTGAAGAGCACTCTCTACCCTTGCAGGGTACCTGAATTCGGTTCATAATACCCACATCCAGTGACTAACAAAGACCTGCATTCCAACTCCCGGGAATCGTACGCCCTCTTCTGGATTCTGCAGGCACTTGCACTCCCATGGACACAATCCCATTTACAGACATGCATATTCTTAAAGAAATAATAATTGTAATACATCTTTAGTGAAAAAGATGGCTGACTTCTGGCTTAGGTCAGTGGCGTTTAGACTTTTGCCTGAACAAGAGTTATCTAAAGGATGTTAAATCCAGGTTGCTGAGCCCCATCTTGAGAAAGCCTCATTGAACCCAGGCTGTGCCAGGACCTAGGACTGGGTATTTCTAGCAAATTCTGGGTGACAAGGATGCTGCTGTTGCTTTGCTTTTTTGGACAGGATCTCACATAGCCCAAGGCTGACCTTGAATTCTTTTTTTTTAAAAATATTTATTTATTTATTATACAATATTCTGTCTGTGTGTATGTTTGCAGGCCAGAAGAGGGCACCAGACCTCATTACAGATGGTTATGAGCCACCATGTGGTTGCCGGGAATTGAACTCAGGACCTTTGGAAGAGCAGGCAATGCTCTTAACCACTGAGCCATCTCTCCAGCCCCCTGACCTTGAGCTCTTGATCCTATCTTCATTTCTTTCTCCAGTGCTGGGATGGTTGGTTTGTGTCACCACAGCCAGCCGAGAGTTGCAGTTCTGTGGACCCTACTTGGAGATTCACTGGTTTATGCTGTTGGTTACGTCAGCAGTGTTCTCTTCTTACCTGCTCTGGCCTAAGGGCGAATTCCACCCTTCTAAAAAGGTCAGGGCAAAGGCGGTCTTCCAGACACTTGAAAGAACTGGGTGCTTATGAGCCAGACTACAGAACACACTGGGGATTCAACCTGGCAAACGAAATGGGTACACTACCCTGGTGTGACCCACTGCTTGGCTGGGGTGTGGGCCAGAGTGGAGCTGCAGGGAAAATGTAGTGAATTGCGCACATGCAGACGTAAATACCATGTGTTCCTGTCCTGGTGGAAGGTGGCAGTGGACTCAGCTGGAGGCTCTGAAATGCCTCTCCAAGGAAGTGGCATTTAAGTTGAAATCAGAGGGGGAGAGGAGGTCACCCTAAAGAGAACACGGAAGATTCTTTTAGGTGGGTGCCCTGGAGAGTTGCTTGCAGCATATCAAGACGGGAAAGTCAGCGCAATTGGAGCAAAGAAAGGGAATTCAGGAGTCACGGGGAGTCCGGAGGTGAGGAGGGAGGGATGAGGAGAGACTGGTGTTCTTTAGCCTCAGCTGCCTTTGTCTTCGTGCCTTTGTGAGCTGAGTGGCCTTCCCACCTCTTGTTTTTGGCCTTAGCCAGGTGTCCTAATAGCCATCACATCAGGTGATTACAGTTTCAAGCCTAGGCCTTCGGAGTGTCCTTATATCCCTGCTCGCTCCTTTGAGTCATGCAAGGAAAACACATTGAGACTGACCTGCTAGCTCTAAGGCGTTAGGGACAGTCACTGAGGCCACATCAGCCTCGATCATCTGACCAGGCTCTCCTGAGAACACATGGCTAAGTGTTCTTATTGCTGTTGGCCCACTGAGACTGTGGGAAGTTTGTTACACAGCAGTAGCAGACTCAGACAACTGTGTTAAGAATTCTGGATTCCATTTTAAGTATGCCATGAAAAGGGTTCACCTAGAAGATGTAGTGGTTGTCAATGAGCTCCCTGGCTGCCGTGAGGAGAGGGAGGGTTGTGGAGGAAGTTGGAGACCCTTCTGAGCTGTGTGCATCAATGGTGAGCATAAGCATAGTGCATTGGCACCACTTGTCACAAGTGGAATGGACTTGCCCTTCCCCATGCTCCCAGCATCCTCTTTATATCTTCCTGACCTTGGCGGTGTTAGTGATCTTTATCCCTTTATCTCCTAGATGACGGGATTTCCAAGGTCAGGGACCTGCCCTGACCCTTCTCTGTGTCCCTAGGTCTCTGTACCCTGTGTGGAGTCAGTCTAGCACAGTGGTTTACCACCACCCTGAAGTGGGTTAATCCAGAAGCTGCTTCCATGACTGCTGTGAGTTGGCTTTTTGCCTCAACCCTCTCTAACAGACCCACACTCTGAAGCGACATCTGCCAGCTCTTGGGCTGGCTTCAGAGCCTTATCAGCAAATAGAGATCACACGAAAGGGTCCCCTTTAGCCCCTGTGTGCTGACGGGGAGGCCATGGAGTCACTTGTGTGCCAAGACCTGAGGAACTGGGCAAGGACTCTAGCCAGACTTGCTCACAAGCCTTCCCCAGAAATGAGTGGTGCGACCCATCGCTCCCAGCAGGTGACACTGATCTATGCAAATGACTCCTAACACATTTACCTTCAGTATCTCCTGGGAGGAGAAAATCTGTCTATGTGTACACAGTCCGAGGTAAATCAGGAAATTGGTATGGTTGGGTTAATTTTGTCCCGCCCTGATGCTCGTGGTATTTACACGAGAGACTCAGGATATATAACCAAAACATCTTATGAGGAATACTAGGGTTCTGTCTCGGAGGAGCAGGCCCCAAATAGGACTAGACTCTGGTTTCTTCAGTCTCTGGAAATATCACAGAAAGACAAAAGGGCCGACGGGCAGCAGTCCCCAGCTACCCCCCAGATAGCAGCCTGTTTCAGAAACCAACCAACAATTCAATAGTGCAGCCTGGCAGAGCAGAAGTGTTTGGACACCAACTCTGCAAGGGTTAGGAGGTGCTAGGAGGCAAAGAACACAAATGCAATGCCCGCCTCAATAGTCTTTTCTTCTTGTTCATTAAAAAAAGGTTACATTTATTTACTCATGGTGCTGGAGTGGGGGCTAGCGTGCCATGACGTGTGTGTGTGTGGCAGCCAGAGGGCAAGTCCTAGGGGCCTATTCTTGTCTTCCATCATGTGGGTCCCAGGGATGGAAGTCAGGTCACCTGGTCAACCATCTCATCATCCCTCTCAATCCTTCCTTATTAACATATGTATTTCTCGGGGGTGATTGATAAAGAGTCTCATGTATCCCAGGATGGCTTTGAACTCCTGATCCTTCTACCTTCACTTGCTAAGTCCTTGGATTATGGCATATACCACCACACCCAGCTTCATTTAATACTAATGTATATTAATTATACAAAATAATGGGCCTTGTTATGTTTTCATACATATGTGTAATGTACTTTGATTACCTTCTCCATTAATCTCTCTTATCTCCCCTCTCTGCTACTGCTGGTACCCCCAATAACCTTCCTTTCTATTTTCATGCCTTCTAAAAAAAAACTTTACTCAAGAATGCAATATTTGTCATTCTGAGTTTGGCTTATTTTAATATCATGATGATCTCTGGTTCCATTCTTTTTTTTTCTACAAATGATACAATTTTGTTCTTTGTTATTGTTATGCCCAGTCCATGGGGACCCCCAAAAGACCACCAGGGAGACTGACTCACCAAAATGCAAAAGCAAGGTGCACATAATTGCAAGCTGGCAGGGACCTTGGCAGTGCAGCAGCAAAAGGAAGTACCCCGCCCTTCTAGAGGGTGCTATTTAAAGGCAAAAACCAGGAAAGTTACATTAGCAGGGTTTGGGGTGATGGGCTTAATCCTGATTGGCTCGTTCTAGGGACTTTTCACAAATCTTGTTTTCATACCGTTTTCAAACCTTGCCTGTTGCTTGTCAAGTTTTCTTATTGGCCGACCTTAGGGTGGGGGACATTCTATGGCTATCCAGGTGGCTACCCTGTTACTTTTGCCCCTAGTCATTTCTGAGGACTGGAATGTTGTATGGGAAATACGTTATACAAGACACAAGATGGAGGCGGAGGACAAAATGGAGGAACTTTGGTTCTTCAGTGATGGCTGACTAAACCTCCATCTGGAGCATCTACCACACTATCTTCATCCCCTCATCTGTTGATGGGGAGCTACTTGATTAACAGTCTGGAGAAGGATAGTGTGGTAAAATCACGTTCAGAGCGATTAGTGGGTCCAAGTCAGCTTCTCTTGCAGGGTTGACTGCAGGCTCTGTCGCCCACCGTGTGCCTTGATCTGTCTGTGGAGTCTGGTGGTTTGTAGAAAGAGCACACTGTTTCGCCCCGAGGTCTAACTTGCATCGTAGGCTCTGATGAGTTTTAACACAGGTGCTCTGTGTAACTAACACTTTAATCAATATCCACTACAGTGCAGCCTCTGTGTGTGTGTTGAGACAAGACCACAGGTAACATAGGCTGACCTTGAACTTGCTGTGTGGCCAAAGATGATATTGAGCTTCTGATCTTCCTGCCTCTGCCTCTCAAGTGCTGGGATTAAGATGGGCACCACTGTGCCTGGTTAATGTGGGACTGGGGTTTGGATTTAGGGCTTTGGGTCTTCACCTGAGCCACATCCATGGTTTGCAATAATACATTTGCTTAACCTCATCCATCCAAAATATTATTGCTTAAATGGGTAACCAATATAAAATTGGTGGATGAGATCATTTACATTCTTTTAGTCATCAAGAGTCTCTGCAAACAGGCTTGTAGTTTACACTTAAAGCCACTTTTTGATTTAGGCCAGCCATGGATGAATAGCCACGTGTGGTTAGACGCTCCAGTGTAGAACACAGCAGCAGACCCTCACCATCAGGTTCAGAAAGCGCCTTCTGCTGGCCCCTGTGCAGCCAAACCCCACATACCGAGATTCAGCCATGTTCTGACTCCTGTTCCCACAGGTCCACTTTGCTTTCCTTGAGCCCCACATGAAGGAACTGAGACAGTGCACATGTTCCTCTTAGGGTGCTTTTAATCCACGAAGAGCCTTTGAGTCCTGTCTGCATGTTATGACTTTTTGCCTTTGTGTGCGTGTGCATGTGTGCCCACATGAGTGTGGAGGTCAGAGGTTAATGTCACATATCTTTCTCCATTACTCTCCACTTTAGCTTTTGAGATAGGGTCTCTCCCTGCTTAGGCCAGGCTGGGTTGGCTGGTCATAAGCAGTGGGGATCCATCTGCTTCACTCCACTGCCTCCCCGGTGCTGGGTTTACAGACTTATTACAGGGCTGACTTTCGAGTGGCTGCTGAGGACCCAGGCTCAGGTCCCGGTGTTTGCACGGCAAGCACATTATGGATGAGGCCATTTCCTTATCCACCCTCCCTGTTCCATTTCCTTTGTGAGTGGCACTGTGTTGCACATGGAGATCCTGTGTGCTTGTTTTCACGTATTAGTGTAATGTGGTAAGGGATGTGAAGACACGTATACCCCTATGCCCTAAAAGGACAAACCAGAAAGATGACCAGAATTTAAAAAGCTGACAGATGGTCTAGGATCGTGCCCTGGGAAATGGAACAAGTGGGTTGGATAGGACAGGCTGGAGTACTAATGGAGAAGGGAGACAGGGCAGCATCCCAAGTGATGGTAGACCCAGAGCAAAAATCTGCGACGCAGGGACGGGCAAGGGAATAGGTTTATGGAACGACAGCCTAGCAAGATGAAGGCAGTCTAGAGCTGACTTGGAGGATCATCAATGCTACCATCAAAGGACCTTCTAGAAGTATGACCAGGTGCAGGTCACAGCCATAGGACAGAAAAGATCTTCCTAAAAGAGGAGACATTTGGTCTAGGTCTCAAGGGACAGTCTTTCCTCTTGTGTCCCCACCACCCCAAGATGGCTACGCCTTGAGCTGTCCTTTTTGACTATCTTCACCCCTTCCTGCTTCAAGTACCTCCCAAGAAGAAGGTCCCTTTCTGGCCTTCCTACCCCCAACACGGTTCCCCTCTGGGGTTAATCACCACCGTAGTCTTTCTCCCCCAGCACTGAGAGTTTCCCATGTCACACACCAGTCCAGTCTGTCTCCTGTGGAGACAACCAAGCATTCCAACCTAGAACTGGAACTCTAGAACACTGCTAGAGTTCTGGGTAGGGGTCACATTAGTCCAGAACTGTCTCTAATGTTCCAGATGCTGGCCATGGAGAGAGACAGAGGACTTGGGTCTACCTGGCCTAGGGACTGCTTACCACGACATCTGTGTGTATCAGAGTCAAGGCAACTTAGGAAAGAGGCCTGGGCCACCCTGTGAAATGTACTGAAGTGCTCCTTCGGCAGGCTGGGCTGACCTGGAGCCCGAGAGCACTGGGTTTCGCTTCCCTACCAGTGCGGGGGAACGGTAACAACCACCTCTTTCAGCAATTAGAAAATTAGCCTTGAATTGTGCTACGGAACATGGATGGAGCTCTGGTCTGGACCCAAGGTGTTCCGGTGGCAACCCCAGGCCTCGTCCCACAAGACAGGGTCCCAGCTTCCTGGGAATGTCCTCTCCAAGACTTACCTCCTCAGAGGTAACAAATGTCTTTAAACTCAAGAGGAAGAAAAAGAAAAAAAGGGAGACCGTGAAGTAGATTTATGACCATGTTGGAAACATTGGATTGAAGAATTGATCCCTACGGCTAAGTCATTTCCCTCTTTCATGTAAAATATAAATAAATCTGTGTGACTTAGGCTGAGCGATGGGTCGGCTGCCAGCAGGGTGGCGAGACATGCGCACGCCCTGCAGAGGCTGGGCCTCCTCTCCTTGACCCCATCAACGAGCTGTTCTAAATGACTCTGGCTTTCTCCTCTAGGCTGTGTTGGCTGTGCCCTTCCCTTCCTGGGTCCACTGTGGTGTAAGTGGACACATGGATGGGGACTGGGGACAGCTCTCACCATTCTGTCCTCCACCCTGCTGGACCTGCTGAAGTTCAGATCATAACTAGCGAGCTTTGACAATGACTGGAACTTGGCTCTAGGCTCAAGGTGGACTGAGGATCTCAAGTGTGTGATTGGACAACCTGCTACTTCACTCCCTAAGGGTTTCCTCTGATTTCTGAGCTGAGGCAGTCAGTGTAGCATGCCCTAAATTAATCGGGGGGGGGGGGGCACTCTCATTGTCCTGCTCTCACGGTGATTTAATTTTAGCACGCGTCCCTGGGGTAGCTCTCCTCTCCGCCTCAGCTCGCCTTGGGTAAAGACCCGGGGAGAGGGAGTGTTGGCTAGCTCCTGCTGCTCCCTCTCCCGCTGGCACAGGCTGTGCCCTGTTGCTGTCAGTCAGTCCTCTGGGCTTGGCATCCCAGGGAAGGATTTTGTAAAATGCAGTTTTCCGGAAGAAAGATGGTTTGGCTTCCTCGGTGTTTTTCTCTCTGTTAAGGGCACAGGCATACAGAAGGACAGATGCTAAGGGGCTGGGAACCTGGGATCCAGAAGGGGCAGAGTCTGCCTCAGGCTGGGCAGACAGGGTTGTTTGCAGAAATGACTACATGAGCTCCCCCATTGGCAAAGGTGCAGTGGCTTCCAGGGCAGATGTGGGAGGCGGGCTGGATGACATTGATCCTCTCACCTTGTTTGTATTCTGTAACCTCTGTCCTGGGTTCCTGAAAGACCCGGATCAGAGGAGACTGCAGGGCTTCTCTGATGGTTGTGCCAGTGACTTTGGCCTTCTGCCTCCACAGGATGCTTGACTTAGACATGAATGCTTGCCTCATTGTCTGGCAGAGTCCATGAGGCTGGTGAACACAGTCTTCCAGCTCCTAGCTTTGAGTTGGCCACTGTTTGAAAGCAGAGGGCCCTGATAGGTAGAAATGGGACCAAGGAGCTGGGTTGTAAAAGACCTGGGTCTATGCAGACTTGCTGGTCTATATTTGTTGCGTAGGTACTTCAGATGTTAACCGTGTGCTTTCCGACTGAGCTGCAGCCCAGTTATCTTTGTGGGTCATCAGACCCATGCTCCCATGCTTAGCAATTCTATCAGCTTTTGAGTCTTGGGGGTAAAGCTGACAGTCGCAGCAGAGAATCTGAAGATTATTTTCTTGTCACGAGGGCCTGAGAGCTGGGATACATTCCACTTGCCCCGTGACCAGGAAGGAAGGTAGTAGACAGAGACCCACAGGATCTGTTCCTGGGAGTGTGGCAAGTACAGGAGGGCTGAATCTGATTTCAGTGGGCATTGGTGGGGGCCGTTCCACAGTGTGGCAGGAGGGAGGTGACTTGGGGACCTAGAGAGGAGAGGGTTGTGGTAGCAGTAGAGAGACTCTCCTATATATCCTGGTACCAGTCAGTATTGGTATCGGTGATGCCTGAAGGCCTGGATCCCTAGAGATGTGGCCCTGTGTCTACTCCAGCACGGTCCCCAGGAAAGAACTAGGAAGGTGGCTGCATAATTAAAGGGGGCTCTGAATCTGGTTTCTCCAGGGAGACTGGGAGCAGGTGATCCTACTGCAGGACCCCTTCTGTAGCTGCTGGTTCCCCGAGGCCCCAGGGAGTCAGGCTCCAGAGTGAGTACAGATGGCCCCAAGGGATCTCTGTTCAGGTTTGCCTCTAGGCTTTGTTCCCGTGTCTCAGGGGATCTGCCTCCAGGTCCTTTGAGGTTTGTCCAGAGCAAGGTCCCCACAGGACAAAGAACTGTCCCTTCAGTGTGTGTGTTTGTGTGTGTGTGTGTGTGTGTGTGTGTGTGAGAGAGAGAGAGAGAGAGAGAGAGAGAGAGAGAGAGAGAGAGAGAGAGACTGTGTGTGTGTGTGTGTGTGAGAGAGAGAGAGAGAGAGAGAGAGAGAGAGAGACAGAGAGACTGTGTGTGTGTTTGTGTGTGTGTGTGTGTGAGAGAGAGAGAGAGAGAGAGAGAGAGACATGTCACAGCATACATATAGATGGAGGTCAGAGGACAACTTGAAGGAGTCGCTTTTCTCCTTTTCTACCTTGTGGGTCCTGGGGAGGAACTTGGGTTGTGAGGTTCTGTGTAAGCACACACCTTTACCTTCTGAGCCATCTCTCCAGCCTCCCCTGCACTCCCATTTTCCTCTCCCCACCCCTTCTCTCTCTCATCAGAATTTCACCATGTAGTCCAAGCTGGACCTCAACATTGCCATCTTCCTGCATTGGTTCACATGTGCTGGGGTAACAGACTTGTGTTGTCATGCCTGGTTTTTATTCTCCATTCTTAAGACCAGGCTCTGCATTCATCTAGTTTGATTTTCTAAGCCCAGACCTCCGGTTATGGTTTGCTCAGCATCAAACAGAACAGGCCAATCACCCCATTTTGGGCTGATGTAATACCTTTAATAATGTAGTTTCTGAGCGCTGTATTGGTTTTGGAAGCTGATCCATGGAGTTATACAGTCATTATAGACTTACAAGGTTACTGGAATTATCCCTTCTTTTCAAGAGTCATGAACTCGAGTCTGCTCATGTGCAGCTGGTCTTTGGAAATAGTGGGGTCTGACTTCAGGGCCGGTCCCCATCCTGCCTGTTCTTCAGGCTTGTTCAGCTTCTTCAACATAAAGCTGGGTCTCTGTGCTTCTTGTGGCTTGCTCTGACTCTCCATGTGAATATAATTGGAATTTCACAGTCATCAGTTTCTTAAATGATTTTCTGAGCTTTGGAAGATGGTGAGAGAGTCACAAAATATCATCAGAGTATTTTCTAAAAAGCTCCTGGCAGAAATGAACCTACTTTCTACTGACTTTTGGGGGAGCACTTGATAAGCTCCTACTGTGTGTATTGGGGGTGGTGGCTGTGCTCAGCATCGGAGGAGGAGGGGAAGGGTGCAGAGCCACAGCTGGGTTCCACTCTGAGGAAGCCTTGGGGGTGAGATTTGGGTGAGCACGTGTGCTTCTAGGTGCTCAGAGCAAAGCCAGTGATAGATCCAAGGGAGTCAAGTTGAGTCCTGGGAGTTAGAGGGGGAAGTGGAGTGGTGAGGGCAGGTGAGCTCTTCTGCTTTTCCTGTCTGGAAAGCACTGCTTGGAGCTTCTTGGCACCATGTAGATGTGTTTTCAAGGCACTAGAATGGCTGCTGGGATGCTCTACCAGGAGGCCGAGACCTGTCTGAAATTTGAGTCTGGCTAAAGGTTTCTTGTTAAGCCCACCCCTGCGTCCTTCTCCTTGTGATGTCTGGCTGCTTGAATGGTCATGCCCCCCAATGGCTTGGACAGATCCCTTCTGAGCTCTGTGGCCCTCCCGATGGTTCCGGCTGCAGGGAGATCTTCCTAGGATGCGTCCTTTCTGTGGTACAGGCACCTCTTTCTGCTCCACCTTGGACAGTTCCGCAACACTTCTTTTCTGGGCTCTCTTGCTGACTGCACCACATTGGTGATTAAAGCTGAATCCAGAGCCCGAAGTAACTAAGTTACTGCTGATGCTGATGCTGTAAGAGGCCTGTCATGGTCAAATCACGTGTCCCCAATAAGAACTGAGGAGCCTGCGTGTCACCACTATGGTATGTTCTCCTAGACCTTCAGTACCAGACTCTTGCTGAGAAAATGCCAGATCAATTTAGAGATTCTGAGAAATGTCCTGTAATCAACCTGGCTGTGATTCTGCTGAAGGACTGGGGTCATGACCGTGAGAAACGGCCACAGATTAACAGAGGCCGGGAGGTGAGGTGATGAGATACCATAGGGACGCTGGGTTACAGTCTGAGCAGAATTGGGAACAAACCACACCATATCTGTAGTTTAGTTAACAATGTTGCACTTACAGAATCAATGCTGTTACTGTTGTTATTGTTTGAGACAGGGTCTCATGTAACCCAGGGTAGCCTCAAACTTGCTGTGTAACTGAGGATGACCTTGATTCCTGATCCCCTTGCTTCTGCCTCTCAGGTTCTGGAATGTGTCTGCAGACACAGTTTTATCTGGAGCTGGGATCTAACCCAGGGCTTCATGCATGCTAGGCAAGCTATCGGCTTAGCTACATCTCTAGTCATTATTATTATTATTATTATTATTATTATTATTATTATTATTATCATCTTACTGTATAGTGCAAGCTGGCCTGAAACTCAGACTCCCTATGTAGCTGAGGCTGGCCTCAGACTTGAGAGTCCCCTGCCTCAACCTCTCATGATCAGGGATGACACGCAATCATCACTGTAACTGGTTCATTTTTTAAATTTTATTTCTTTAGGGCTTCAGAGATGGCTCAGTGCTTAAGAGCACTTGTTGGTCTTGCAGAAGACCTGGGTTCAGTCCCCAGTACCCACATCATAGTTCACAACTGTCTGTAACTCCAGTTCCAGGAGATCCGGCACCCTCTTTTGATCTCTGCTGGGCACCAGGCATGCACATGTAAACATCCGCTCATACACATAAAATAAAAAAAAATCTTTTATTTGTTGACTCCAAATGCTTTTACCTGCCGAGCCAACCCAGCCCATCTTACTTTTAACACCCGATGACTGTGCATGGTCAGGAGGGCATGGTCCCAGGGGAAGCAGGGGAAGGGTCTCAAGGAGCATCCTATCACATTTGCACCTTGTCCATAATATCAAATTATTCCACAAAGAAAAGGCTGGCAAGGTGGTTCCGTGGGTGAAAGTTCTTGCATTGAAAGCCTGGTATCCGGAGTTTGGTCCCAGGAAGCCGTTGTAGAAGGAGAGTAAGCTTGAAGTTTTTCTCTGACCTCCGTGGGGGTGCTGTGGCATTTGTGTACATCCCTCCCCCAGTAATAAGATAAACGATTTTTTCATTTTTTTTTCAAGACAGGGTTTCTCTTGTGAAAAGTCCTGGCTATCCTGGAACTCACTCTGTAGACCAGGCTGGCCTCGAACTCACAGAGATCTACCTGCCTCTGCCTTCCAAGTGCTGGGATTAAAGGCGTGCGCCACCATCGCCTGGGCAAGATAAACAATTATTAAGAAAAATTGTTCCAAACTCAGAAGTTTTAAGAAACAAAATGAACACATTTTATGGCAGCAGCCTCAAATTTGCCACTTGACCTCTAACTGTCTGGCCTTGGGCATGATGCTCAAATTTCTGAGCCTCAGTTTCCCCATTTGAAGAACAAGATTAATAACTGCCAGGCTCAGTGGGGAGGAGGCCAGCACAGCACGAGTGACTCATGAGCTTCCCCTGACCCAAATCTGCGAGGGGCGGGGCCCGCAGGAAGCAGTCGATAGACTGAGCTGCTGTTATTGTTATTAATGAGGGTGGAAGTGCGGCTTCTGAAAGCTGGGAGGACTGAGGAATATTCGGGGTGACAGAATTCAATAAACTCTGAATAATTCAATATGATTCAATTAAATAAGTGTCTATACATTTTGCTTGTGGGCCAAGGGGTGTCCTGTGATCTGGGGAGTGAAATCGGGACTCAGACATGTGCCCAGGAGAGAGAAAGTGCTGATGGTGAAGGTAGGGTGGGACATGGAGTTGGTTAAAGGCACGGTCAGGTGACTGTGAGGTCACATGCTCAACTGAGTCTGAGATTGCCTGAGAAATCTCAAAGGGATTCAGGATGTGGAAGGCCTTGACTTGAAGTTTTTCTTCTTTTAGATTGGGTTTTGACATACAAGTCATGGATCTCCAGGTATGGGATGGGAGTCAGCAGCCCACACTCTGGGTACCTGTGCTTGGTGCTTCACTTGGAGGACCACATTTCCTCTCCACGGCTCTGCAGGGAGGGGGAGTCTTGGTATCCATGGATTGTGTGCAGCTGCCATGGACGGTCTTCTGGGTGGGATGTGGGCAGGGTTGTCTTGAAATTAGAATGGCTGGCAGTTTTGGAGGGAAGGTCACCAGATCCTCACCAGAGACTCCAGCCACTCCCTCTTTCCTGAAGTCCACTCCCAGCTGTGTGGAGCTCTCACAGCTGCAGGTGGTCTTAGGAAGTGCTGGCAGGCACGGTCCACCTTTTGACATTGTGACATGATGCTGTCACCTACCAAGTTTATGCTCAAAAACCACACAATAGAGTTATAAAACCAATGTCACACACACACAAAAAAAATGTTTTAAGTAAGCCTAGGATTTTGTGCTGGGCTGTTTTCCTAACCATCCCCAGGCCAGGCGTGGATCTCACCTATCAGTGTGTGCTGAGTGTGAAAGGCTAACTGTAGCAGGGATTCCATCCTTGCAGCTTCCTGGGGTCCACACTTGTTCTGAGGTTGGACTTTCCATGGATGCAGCTCTTCTGTGCCACATTCCTGTAGGTAGTGCCAACAAACTTGCTGCTTCCCCAAGCAAGATTTAGACCGATTCCTTCCTTCCTTCCTTCCTTCCTTCCTTCCTTCCTTCCTTCCTTCCTTCCTTCCTTCCTCCCTCCCTCCCTCCCTCCCTCCTCTCTCTCTCTCTCTCTCTCTCTCTCTCTCTCTCTCTCTCTCTCTTTTCTTTCAAGATTTATTTATTGTGTATACAGCATTCTGTGTGCATGCATGTTTGCACACCAGAAGAGGGCACCAGATCTCACTGCAAAAGGTTGTGAGCCACCATGTGGGTGTTGGGAATTGAACTCAGGACCTCTGGAAGAGCAGCCTGTGCTCTTAATCTCTGAGCCATCTCTCCAGCCCTATGGATTCTACATAAGACAGAGCTGTTACAAGGAACTGGAGGGGACCATTGAAAGGCAGGGTTGGCATCCCTTCTATTGTCTTTAGTCCTTTCTGCTGCCAGCTTCTTTCTCAGAGCCAGGATTCCCTGTTCAGTCAGCGCTCTCTCTCTCTCTCTCTCTCTCTCTCTCTCTCTCTCTCTCTCTGTGTGTGTGTGTGTATGAGTGTGTGTTAGTTACTGAGGTGAATCCAGGGCTTCACAGATGCTAAGCAAGTGCTCTACCACTCAGCTACATTCCTGGTCTTCTTTTTAACTTTTAAACTCAGAATCAGGGTCTCACCTCATATTCAAGGTTGTACTTGACTATCAGTCCTCCTGCCTCAGATCCCTGAGCAGTTGGCCTCACAGGTGTGCACCAGCTCATACCCTGGAATCTCTGTCCAGTCTCTGTCCAAGTCTACTGAGGTTCCTTCCCCTGGCTGATGAGGACCTGGAGGTGAGGGTCAGGAGCAGAGGTTGAGTCCACGCCTCAAGGATTTGTCCTGTTCCTGAAGTGTGGGGCTGCTGTCACTGGGAGACCTGTGTCCTAACTACTCACCTGCTTCCCTGGGCTCATCTCAGCTGTGGGAACCTGGGGGCACTGTGTCCTGGGACAGGGTGTGGGGGGGTTATCCTGGACAGGGCCTCTGTGGCTGAGTGCTGGATTCTTCAGGTGGGGGGTGATGATGCTGACTCCCAGGAATGGGCTTGAAATTGGAATTTTCTGGGCTCCAAGCCCTTGGTTGTAACATGTGATGCTCCTCACAACACAGGCAGCTGACTTTGCTCTGAGGATGCTGACCGTGTTGCCTGGGGAGGTGGCAGCAGGTGCCATTGGGAACACTGGTTGAAAGTGTTGGGGCAGAGCGTTGTCACCCGCCCACCCCCATCCAATGAGACTTAGTATTGTTTTCGGTCCTGATCTTCTGCAGAGTCCTGGGAACTGGTGGGAGGGACTTGATTCTGACTCCCCTGGCTCCTTGGGCTTCAGTTCTCTCTGCTTCTGCTAGTGCTTACCACCTGATAGAGAGGCCAAGTGCTGCAACAGCCATGAAGAAAGTTCTAGAACCTGACCCATTCCGGACTGTGTCAGTCTTTGGATAGAAAAGCAGTCAGCTAGTCACCATCAGTCCTTGTCTGGAAGAGTTGCTTTTGGAGGTCTCCCTCTCCCTGAGGTCTTTTTTTGGCTCTGCACACTGCATGATGCTCAATGGTGGCTGTGGTGGTGGGAGTGGGAGGGGGTTGTTAGATCCCTACCTTTGCTGAAACACCCATGCTTTGTGGAGAATCCCCGGCTCACTGCATGAAGGTGGCCACTGGCCACTGGCCACTGGATCTGCGGTTATCCTTAGTGGATCATTTCCCCAGCCCCGGACAGAGACAGCTGGCTGGTGATACTCCAAATTTTCACCCTCCCCTTTTCTCCCTGCAGGGCTCCAGAGTTGAGATGCTCAGCAGGCCCATATCTCCTTCCTCCTTGGTTCCTGTTGGCTATGAGGCATTTCAGCAGCCCTCAGAGCACCCAGCACCCTACCTGGGGCCAGGGCACCTCCAGCCTTTGTTTTCTGGCAGAGTGTTCCTGTCAACCAAAACTGACTAATGCTTATGGTATGTGCTGAATGGCCAGCATGGGGGAAAATTGTCCCTTTCTTTAGGAAAACAAAAACAAACCCACAAAACAGCCCACTTTTCTGCTCTCAGCTCTTCCTGCAGGTTCCCCAGCCTTCAGGAAGGGGTGCCTTGAATTATTCAGCCCGCAGCTCGCCTCTCTGGAGAACAGAGCCTGGCGGCCACTTTAATCACTGGATAGGTTTCCAGTCAGTTATAATCAAGCCAAGTCCACGTGGGAAGGCGCTGCTGCGGCTGGAAAACAAAACCAAAAGCAGGCAGAGGGGGAGATGAGATCGGAGGGGAGGAAGGACTGGTTTGTGCCCAGCCTGTCCTTCGGGGTGACTCTGCTTTCAGCAAGGGGCTTCACTGCATCATTCTCTGACCTTTGCTAATGTCCCTGTCCCTGTCAAGATGGTGGCATCTCTCCGCCCGGGCAGAGACAGCCTGAACAACGATGAGACTTCTGTCTAGTGGAGGCTGGGAAAGGTGATGGTCTTTTAAGAATTTTGAGCAGGTGCTGGGGAAATGGTGCAGCTGGTAGGTGCTTGCCACACAGGCCAGAGGATCTGAGTTCAAGTCCCAGTGCCCATGTGAAAAGCCAGGTGTAATAGTGTGTGTCTGTAACTCCTGGAACTGAGGGTGGAGCCCTAGAGTTTGATGACCGGTCAGCTAGTCAGATCTGTGAGTTCCAGGTTAGCAAGAACCTCTGTCTCAAAAACCAAGATGGAGGTGGGAGAGGAAGATATTCACATCAACTTTTGTCCCCACATACACACATGTGCACATAAACACATGCATACACCACATACACATACACAGAATATGAGGATGGAGAAAGGAGTGGGCTGTGTCCAGGGGGCTTCTTTCTATCTAGAGTCCACCTGGGATGGGATGTGTCCAGGGCTGGGGCTATGCAAGAAGTGGAGGACTGTTTCTGGGGGCCAGGAGAGGCGGCCACAGCGGGAAAGAAGCAGCAGAGGACGAGGTGGAGTTTGCACCTGCTGGGTTTCAGGGAGGGATGATTTTGGGTCCTTATTTATGTTCCCAAGTGCACTGTGGAAGAGCAGGGATGGGGAGGCATGCATGAAGCACCACGGAGGGGATGTTTGGAGAAGTCACACAGAGGTACAGGATGTTCCAGGTTGTTCACTGTGTTGGACAGTGTGGCACAAATATCTGGGCACTGTACTCAGCTTTTAAAGTGTGCTTCAGGGTGTACAGAGTGGAGGATATGTGGAAGATCCAGGCTGTTTGTTCCGTGGATGGACTTATGGTGACAGAGAAATCCCTATCTTCAGCTGCAGGGGCACCATTGTGACAGGAAAAAATGGCACAGAGGTTTCTCGATCTTCTTGCTGAGGCCATCTTAGGTTTAATTAGAATTTGATCTCCTTGATGGGAAGGAAGCCTTCTGGAAAATAACCCAACTCTATTCTAGGAACCCGAGGTCAAGATGCCCCACGTAACTTCTGTTAAACTGTTTGCGTGTGTAACACCTTGCCCTGAGCTGCCAAGCAAAGTACTATGACATGGTTCTTGGCTTTAAAAACCCTTCACTCTAAACACTCAGGGCTTCATTTGGGTTCCAGATACCTGAGTATAGTCCCAGCCGGCTGGGCTAAAGACTTACAACCTGGCTATAGACTTGAAGAACAAAGTTCCTCCATTTTGTTCTTTGTCTCCATCTTGTGTCTTGTATAACGTATTTCCCACACAACATTCCAGTCCTCAGAAATGGCTGGAGCAAAAGTAACAGGGTAGTCATCTGGAAAGAACAGATAACTGTAGAATGTCCCCACCCAAAGGTCAGCCAATAAGAAAACTTGACAAGCAACAGGCAAGGTTCAAAAATAAAATTTGTAAAAAGTCCCTGGACACAAGCCAATCAGAATTGAACCCGTTACCCCATACCTTGCTAATGTAACTGTCCTGGTTTTTGCCTTTAACACCCTCTACAAGGCCGGGGTTCTTCCTCTTGCTGCTGCTGCTGCTGCTGCTGCTGCTGCTGCTGTGCCAGTTGCTTTGATGAGGCTCCTGCTGGCTTGTATCGTGCACACAATAAACTTTGCTTTTGCATTTTGTTGAGTGGGTCTCCCTGGTGATCTTTTGGAGTCCCCATGAACTGGGCACAACAGACTGTGTCAAAGTGTTCATTTCTGTGGGCTCCCATAATACCATGACAATGTGGCCCCCATATTTCAGGAGGGTGTCACGTACTGCTGCAGGGGTATGACTTGTTCTTGCTGATGAGGCATGTGGGCAGCAGGGGCCTTAGTGGTAGATCTCACAGGTAGGAGCAGATGTCAGAGTGGTAGCTGAGAGGGTGTTTGGGGGTACAAGGACTTTGAATGCCACAGGGTTAGAAAGCATATTCAAAGAAAGAATAACAAAAAACAATCTTAGAGGGCACAATATACAATATAAGAAAGTCAAAAGTCAGGTTGGGCATGGTAATCTCCCCCTTTAATGAGACCCTGTGTCAAAAATTTATAATAATGGCAAAATAATTAAATATGGCAAGTAAACATTTAGTGATCTCCTCTCCCAGCAATTCTTTCCTACTTAGCTTCTTGTCGAATCTTCCAGGTGGTAAAACAAACAAACAAACAAACAAACAAACAAACAAAACCCCATCTTCTTAGTGACTAATGTATTCTGCTTACATGACAAGAGCAATGAGAGGGAATTTCTACAAAATGATGTCAATCAGGAAACGTGAGTGACACTGTGGTCCCTACCGTCTCTCTCTCTCTCTCTCTCTCTCTCTCTCTCTCTCTCTCTCTCTCTCTCTCTCTCTCACACACACACACACACACACACACACACTATGAACAGTAAGAGGGCCTGAACGACTTGTACTAGAATGTTAGCTAATGACCCTGTCTGGATGGTGAGATTGGAAGGCAGATGTGACTTTTTACAAAGTTTTGTTTTTTAAGGTGCCTTAATGCTTTAGTCAGAGAAACTAATATTTGTTTTATTGTGTGTACATGCAAGCATGCACATGTTGTATGTGTGTGTGTGTGTCAGAGAGGGGGGTATGGCGGTCAGAGGACACTTGGCCCTTTTCTCCTTCTGCCATGGGTTCTAAAAATCACACACAGGCCACCAGTCTTGGCTCTGAGCACCTTTACTGGCTGAACCATCTCACTGGCCCCAAAACAATAATTTTTCAAGTCTTCTGTAGAAGGGTTTCCTCTCTCAGTGTGATGTCTGTCCCTAGAGGCTGTAAACAGATATTTTGTCTCTTTTATTCTATGAGTCTTTCGGGAACAGCAGTGTATGGTGGAGGTGGGAGACACAACAACAGAAATAGATGTAGATACAGGAAGATGTGTCTATCACACTGAGGAGAGGGGAAAGGCTCCCAAACGGTGTACACATGGGCTGACATTGTTCCGGACGTGAGATGCCACTCTGAGAGTAGGAAGAAGGGGAAGGGGTGGGAGAGGAAAGGAAGAGGATTGATTGTGAAGTTGCCAGGTAGCCCAGCTGGCCTCAAGCTCTTGGCAATCCTCCTGCCTCAGCCTTCCGCTGCTGGGCTTGGCCCCTTTAGCCTCCCCACTTCCCTCTTTGGGGGCCTCCTCAGCATGGAACAGTGCTGGCGACTGAGGTGTGACCCTTTCCGAATCCGGTTAACTTGTTTCTGGAAATTGCAGTCGGAGCCACAAGTATCCATTTGCATACCATCAGGCGGGCCTTTCTGTTTTTTTATTTGTCCCGGAAGTGTGCGTTGGTGAGCTGCAGAGCACTGCTTGCTTTTTAAAGTGATCTTTAAAACCTTGTTTACAATGACAGCCAGCGCTAGGCAATTGTCAGGTCGCAACCCCGAGAACAATTACTAGATCCCTGTAAATTTCTCGGCCTCCTTTTCTTGCCAATTCCAGCAGATGACCTCTATAAACATCCCAAACGAGCAATGATTGGGGTCAGGGAGGGCTAATGCGATTTCCCCAAACGACACTTGGTTGTTTAAAATAAAGTAACTAAGAGTGTGCTTAATAGGAAAGTCTTCCGAACAACTCAAAGTTAAAGAGCCGTTTCTCTCTTCAGAAGGATAATTGTGGGAAAAATCCTCAGGATTTTTTTTTTTTTAAGACTAGATTAATGGAAGCCTGGCTTTTCCGTCTGCCGGCTGCGAGCTAATTTATTTAATCATTCCTCTGTTGTCGGACAGTTCAATTATTTCCGCTTTTCTCCAGGTATAAATAACAAGGGGCACCTTCTGGAACTTGCTGGCACTTTACATATTTCCCTGGGAAACCCGAGGGTCAGACTGTGTCTCGGGCTCATCCACTTAGCAGCCATGGTTGGTGTGAGGACAACGGTAGTCATGAAGGGGGCTTTGTAATAAAATTGCAATCTTACTTAACACAGCATGAGATTTCTTTGGCTTTTGGGGGGTAGGGGAAGGATAACAGGACCGCACGGTTTTCCAGAGTGAACTCTGTAGATAGTGGGTGCCCATAGGAATGCCTGAGCAGGGAAGGTGCTCTAGCGCCTGGTGTCTAGGTGGAGTCTGGGTTGGAGGTGATCGGCCACATAGAGTGCGGTTGCAGAACTCCAGCGTCACCCAGACCTTTCTGGTACCTTCTGCAGGCACAGGGATGCCCAGCAAAGATGGAAGATCCTCTGCCTGCTTCTTCCTTTCTCTCCCCCCCCCCCTTACTCCCATGGGGCAGAGCCAGGAGAGGCTTTAGGAGGCAGAACACAATCCGCAGGTTGGCCGACAAAACCAGACGCCTGGGACTTTGATTCTTCCAGGCTTGATTCCTCTGTTTGTTTCACAAGGCTACTGGAACCTTCATTGCCTTCTGAGAGATGGACATGTTGTGATGAGTATATGCAGTAGAGACAATGCTGGTCTGAGAAGCAAGGTCATGGGTTCAGCTTTTCTGTGGTCTTGGGCACCCCCATTCCTCCACCCCATTCACCCCATCACACCCTGAGCTTCAGGTTTTTGTTTTGTTTTGTTTTTCTGGACCTCGAGGAGCTGGCGTGAGAGAACCCACCTGCACTCCCCCCCCCCCCCGGGGTTTCCAGGAGCACACCTCACCAGGTCACTGCTACAGTCTAGCCATTGCTTCCTGACTGACTGACCCGTGTCACCTCAGCATTTGCTGACCATTTCCAGGGAGGAGTCAGGAGCTCATCGGTGTTAGGAGACAAGTTAGGTCACATAGCCAGGAAAGACTGGGGCCTGCCTCCTTCCAGAGCTTTGCTGGTTCCTTTCCTAGGAAGGAGAGTGCAGATGGGATGGGGCAGGGAGGCTCATCCTGGAAGTCACAGATGGTTTTCCAGCTGCTTGTAGGGCCTGGGGGCTGTTCTAGTCACTGTTGGTGGAACGGAGCTAACATGGCTAATAATACATCATAGGTGTGACCATCTCACACCCCCAGGCCTCCCAGGTGACGGACATCCCTTGGCCCGATTGGCAGATGCTTCACCACCCCCTGGCCATGCTTTGTCTTTTAATCACCAGAGTTAGGTTGGTTCCTGCTGCCCTTACAGGGAGGCCCAGCCTCCCAAATTGCAGTCAGGTGTCGTTTGCAGGAAGCTCTTTCTTCTCAATGCCTCCAACGTACCAACGGCCCTTTCACCCCTGGCCCACGCTGGGGAGGTTGGTTCAAATTAAGAATTTGATCCATTCCTTCAGTCCCCCTCCAGGGGTTCCAGAGAGCAGAGGAAACGCTTCCTTGTCTAACGTGCAGGCGCAGTTCTGCATTTGGAAGGAGATCTTGACAAGCGTCAGAAAAAAAAACGTCCCCAGATGACCCCAGTTCTTGGAGAGAAATACTAACCTGGAAATACTGAAGGATCTGCCACCCCCAGAAGCTCAAAGCCTGCCTACCTGAGGGTCAATGACAAAAGGAAGGGCACACGTATGGATGAAGGTGCATACATGTGCATACCCATGCTCGCATGTGTGCACATACCTGTGTGTGCCAGGGGAGGCTCTCTGTAGGGAGGGGCAGGGATGACACACAGTCTGGAGGTCTGGTGTTCTGGGTGACCTTGGGGCCACCTTCACAAGGACAGCCTGATGGCTCTTCTGGGCTCCGGGGGCTGTCTCCTGTCTTGCCTTGCAAACCTTGCAGGAGGTTTTGCAGAGAAGGGCTGGCGGTGAGGAGTGAAGCGAGGGACAGCTTTGTCCCGGGTTTGAATGAACGTTGTTATTGGACACACAGGAAAACTATTTGCTCTTTCGATATATGAGGTTTACAATTTTAGATTGCATTTATATTCGTTTTTGTGTGTGCCTTTATGTGCATACATGCATGCATACAGTGGTACACCTGTGGAGGTCAGAGGACATTTGTGGGAGAAGGTTCTCTCTTTCTAGCACGTGGGTCCTGGGCATCAGACTCAGGTCTTCAAGCTTGTGTCTTTACCTGCTGAGTCATTTCTCCTCTTCCTCTTCTTCCTCCTCTTTCCTTCTGAGTTCTGGGTTCACAGGCATGCACCCCTGTGCCTATACATCTCGTCTCGTTATGGTTTTCATTTCTCTCACTGGAGAGAGCTAAGTGTTGCCTCTGCTTAGGGACAATAGTTTTTTAATTTTATTTTAAACATTTATTTCTCTATCACACATTATTAGACAGACATTTGAGCACAGTTTTTGCTCTGGAGAGTTCATAGCTAGGGCTGAGGACATAGCTAAGTGGTTAGAGCCCTTGCCTAACATGAGCTAGGCCCTGAGTTTGATCCTCAACACTATAAAGAAAAAACAAAACAAAACACCAGTTCACTGCTCAGTGAATATAAAACAAAGCAAAACGAACATACAAAAAGAAAAAAGAAAGAGCATGGTAGCTGCTGCAATAAAAACCTACACCCAGGGTTTTGAGAACACAATGCCAGGAGATACAGGGAGGCGTGGGCATTTGATAGGGGTATTGACGATGGGGTAGGAGCTTGTCTGATGGGGAGCTTGTCGGATGAGCAGATCAGCGTTTGGTAAAACTGGAATAGAAGAAGCAGAGTCCTGGAGAGCAGAATGGACTGCGGTCAGGCTTGAGCAGTGAGCGCTGGCTCCTTGGGAGGGGACACAGATGCCATGCTCAGGAGTTTGAATGCCATCATAGAAGTGACAAGAGGCCCTGAGCGTTTTTTCCTCTGGAAGAGGGACATGGCAGATTGACAAGGCTTGCGTTGATTTGTGTGCCCACCATGTCCTGCTGCCTCCCACATTGTGTTCATCTGTCTCCCTGGTACATGCCAGCTCTGACAGCCTGTGGGTTGGACGGAGAGTCAGGTTCCTGGGCTGCCGGGCGCTGGCCAGCGTGGGCTAAAAATGTGGTGTGGTTATGGACACATGGATTCCGGAGGCCAGGAAAGTGTCCTGCTATAAAAGATGGTCTTGGACATGGAACTCTCTAGAGGTCCAGGCTTCACGTGGGATCCTCACAGGCAACCCCTATGGGTACTTGTTGCTTCATTCCTTGGTTTCTTAGGGATGCGATGGCCTGCCCAAACAGCGACTCTGCCCGGCACTGTCTGCTCTGGAGCAGCCTTGATGGGGGTGAGCACTGTTCCTCTTCTCTGGTTTTGAGGAAGTTGGGTAGGGAGCTGATAAATGGCTCAGTGTTTAACAGCTGTGTAAGCATGAGGACCTGGGTTTGGATCTCCAACACCCATGTAAAAAGTCAGCCGTGGCCACAGACACTTCTAGGCCTAGTTCTGTGGGAGACAGAGACTAAAGGATCATGAGGGCTTGTCAGCGACCAACCTAGTTCCGGGGTGAATAAGACACACAACACACAACACACACACACACACACACACACACACACATACACACACACACACACACAGCCTTTTCTAAATCTCTTGTGCAAAAATCTTCTACCAACCAATAGGGTCCTTTCCCTTGGTTGTGAACTTGGTCGATTTTCCCTCTGTCAAAATCCCTCTGGCATTGCCAGCTGCCTGATGGTCACCGAAGGGTCACAAGGGGTTCCTGTTGTCAGTGCGATGCCCATGCTCTCAGTCATGCCACCAGCTCACTCGCCACAAAAGCAGGATTCTGTCCATTGCAGTGTGAGCTGGCTCTCTTGAGGTCCACCAGGGCCTGTGCTGGGTGCTTTCCTTTAAGGTCCAGTTCACAGGGAAGCCACTGAGATCCTGAAGCTGGGGAGTAACTGGGAGCAGCATTAACAATGGGTGATGGTGCTGGTCTTGCACAAAGGCCATGGTCCCCAAGAGTCACACCAAACAAAGCTTGGCCCACAACCTCCACTGTGGGTTCCCATTGTGGGTCTTAAAGGGCCATTTGCCGATGGCTCCACACCGGCCGCTGGGGCCATATTTCAGCACGAGGCTCCCTCTGACGATGCAGGGACAGCTGGGTGACTGCCTGCTGCTCTGTCCACACAGGGGTGAGTGCAGGGTGGGAGGCGTGATGACGGGCAGATGACAATGGAGTTTGATCTGGAGCCAGAGTGCAGGGTTAAAAACCTGAGACGATAATCAGGGTTCTGTCCTGAGCCACAGACACCTCACCAGGGCTAGGAGGGGACACTAATGTCTCCTCTCTGGCCCCAAAGGAGCAACTCCACTGCTTCTATACACGTGGGCTCAATGAACCCTTGTCTCCGTCTTCTGACTTAGTCTTCCCCTTCCTTCTCTTCCACTTTTCCTTTCAGTATGGAAACAGGTTTACTAATTTTCTGAATGTAGAAATCCATGTGGTTTATACAAAGAAATCAGACCATACAGAAGCTTAAAAATAAGTATTAAGTAGTCCATGACTCCTATGGTACAGAAAAAGCCCCCAGGATCATTGGTGGGAACCCGCAGTCCTTGTGTGGCTGCAAGAGGGACCCAGGTTTGAAGTCCAACTCCCGCCCAGGCAGCCCACGTTCTTGCCTGCAGCGCATCCCTCCCTCATCTGGCTGTGATCTCCCAGCCACCCTGGGGGCCGCAGTGACATCTTTGGGCTGCAGTGACATCTTTGGGCTCTACTGGTGTTTATTGCTTCTTTAATTCTCACTATGTTTTCCCCCTCTGGAGCACAGATGAGCATCTCTGGCTGCTGGGTATGGCCACTTCCATGCTGTCTAGCCTCTCTGCTCCATCCCTGGACAGAGAATCCAAACTCTAGATGGATGGAGAGAGGTTCAGCATCCTCTGAGTAGAGTGTGTGTGAGGGGGTGAAGATGTGTACATTCACCTGTGCAGGAGGTCGGTACCTTGCTGGGGAGACCCCGAGAGGCCCACCCCATCCATGACCAGGTGCAGCGACAGCTGTGGATTCCAGAGCTGAATTTGGCCACAGGAGCCTAGGACCTTGGTGTTTAATGGTTGTCCACCTTGGGCAAGTGCCCCCAACTCTGTAAGTCTATGTCTTCATCCTTCATGGGGGAGGGGACACAACACTTTGACAGTATGATGATAGGGACTGAGCAAAGCTGCCTACTATGTGCCTGGCTCATAGTAGGTGCTTCATTAAGTTTGTCTCCTGTCTGCAAAGATCATCTGGGAGGTCTCTGGCTTCCCATCTTAACTAAGAGCTTCCAATCTTTCAGAAACAACCAAGTTTCCAGTTGTTAAACTGCACATGATTAGGCAAAATTTTTCCCTTCTCTGAATTTCTATGTCCTAATTTCTAAAATGGAGAAAACATCACGTATGCCCCAGTGCTATCTGAAAATGAACCAAGACAACCCAGTGAAGGCCCCCACCGTTCACCTGGCTGTTCCATGCTTTGTGAGTGGCAGCCTTCTCTGATGGTGACAATATGACCTCCAGGAAGCCTGGCAGGCCCTAGAGGACCCCTGATGGGGATATCCCTTCCTGGAAAACGCTACCAAATTCCGAGCCTGGCATTTCGAAGACCCTCTGGCACGCCCTGAAGCAATTTGAAAGGCTCATTTAGGAAGGAAGTTCCCTTTGCTATGTCTCTTTTTCAGCTCATTTTGGTTTGATTTCCCGACTTGCCGCTAACCATGCACGGGTACCTGCCTCTATGATCTCTACATTAGCTGCAGCTCAGCGTCGGGAAAGGCAGCAATCATTGGAACATTTTTTTCTTTCTAACAATGCAAACAGATTTTTACAAATATTTATTTTTATTATATTTAATTACGTGGTGTGTACCTATGTGTGGGTACATGCACAAGAGTAATAGGTGCCTGACAAGGCCTGAAGGGGGCATCTGATTTCCCTGAAGTTGGAATTACAGGCCAGTGTGAGATGCCCAACACAGGTGTTGGGACTGAACTCAAGTGTTCTGGAAGAACAGCAAGTGTTCTTAACCACTGAGTCATCTCCAGTTGAAAATAGAGGGTTTTTTTCTTTACTATGCTTTGGGACACTGTGCAATCTATTGTTCTTTCTGGGACCAATAGAATTAGAGGAGACTTCAGGGGTGTCTTGGAGCCTCTGGACTCCTAGGCCATCATGGATACACTTGATAGGTGAGGTTGATATCTGCTACTCTGTCTGCTCTGAGATGTGATCTACACTTCATACAGAATAAAACTGAACCCTTTCACCCAGTCCCTTCTTAGCCTTTGCACATGCCCACATGCCATCCCTGGTGTGGGAAGTCCTTCTGTGTATGTGTTGCTTTTGTTGGTTAATAAATAAAGCTGTTTCAGCCAGTGGCTTAGCAGAATAGGGCAAGGTGAGAATTCCAAGCAGATAGAGGAGGAAAGAAGTCGGAGTCAGAGAGAAGCCATGTAGCCATCGCAGGAGACAGACACTCCTGCTGGAGCTTGCTGGAACTTTGCCGGTAGGTCACAACCTCGTGGTAATACACAGATTAATGGAGATGCATTAGTTTAGGATATAAGAGCTAGCTAAAGATATGCTTAAGCTATTGATCAGACAGTATTGCTAATAATACAGTTTCTGTGTGATTATTTTGGGTCTGGACAGCCGGGATACAAACATGTAGTCTCTGACAAGACATCCCCACTGTGTTACAATTCTACAGCTTGCCCCTTTTGGGGGGATAATGATTGTTATTATAATGTTCTTTATTATAAACATTATTAATAAATAGTTAATATTACTTTGTTTCCCCAGTGGAGAGGCTTCTCCTAACCACCTTATTGCAACACCCTTCCCCAGCTCTCTCTGCTCATCATGGCCTATTTTCTCTCCTCATACTTATTGCTGCTGCAGTTTCATCATTAGTGGATTCATTATCTGTATTCTAGATGCTGAGGTTTTTTTTAATTTTTTTAACTATTTTTTGAGACGTGTGTGTGTGTGTGTGTGTGTGTAAAAGCATATGCCACATGAGTGCAGTACCTTCAGAGACCAGAAGAGGGCATCAGGTCTCCGTGGAGCTGAAGTTATGGAAGATTGCAAGTTGTTCAATATAGGTGTACTTTGAAAAAACAGGAAGCCCTCTGAATTGCTGAGCTATCTCTCTAACTCCCTTTACTACCACTATTATTGTTATTATTATTATTATTTTAGTATTTGGGCAGTGCTGCTGATGGAGCCCAGGGTTTTGTGTATGTTTGGTAAGTGCTTTACCCATGGGCCACACCACCAGCCCTAGACCCTAAGGCCTTTGGATATAGGAATGGTACCTGTTTTTGCCCTTCCATGCTGGCATCAGAGGGCTGTGTTCCAGCCCAGTTATCTAAATGGTATTGTAGAACCTGCATCATTGCCTTCCACCTGGCTCTGTGGAGGAGCCTGTGGCTCCTGGGGCCTGAGCTGCCTGGGCTCAAGTGAGAATGCCTATGCCCTATGACTTTCTTAGCTCCCCTACTCAACCCCCCACCCTGGAAAGATGGGGAGGCAGGAGGTGACTTCTCCTTTGCCGTGGATGAAACACAAGGGTTATCCTGTAAGACCGACGTGACAGCAATAAGCTGGAGCAGGACCTGGGTGTGAGCACCCTCCCTTCCCTTCCCACCCATTGATCTTAGAGACCTTTGCAGGAGCAGGTCTTGGGACTTGCAGCTCTACCTTCTCTTGCGCAGGTTTATACAATGAGCTCTCACCTTCATGGAGGGCAACTGCCCTTGTCACTGCACTGTGTGGATTAGCCCATTCAATCCTCACGGTGACCCTCGGAGTCAGGTACAAAGGGTATCTCTAGTCACAGATGGGCAAACCAAAGCACAGACCTATAAGGCACACTGCCAGTTGAGGGTAGGATTGGAATTTGAACCCAGGTAGCTCTGGCTGTGGAGCCCTTGGCCTTACCTGTGTTAGAGCCAGAGAAGCTAGGAACCAGCCTTCTTGGAATGATAGGGCAGGACTCCTTTCCTGGCCTCAGGCAGGATCTAGATTCCGTGAGACTGGTCTGGATTCCAGTCTTGCCTCCCACTGAGCTGCTGACTCCAGAACCCTGCTGGACTCAGAGACCTGGAAGCCAGACCGCCTGCCCTGACAAAAGGTACTGGGGAAGCAATAGGGCTACCATATTCCCTGTAGCCACCCTTTGTTCCTTGGATCTTTCTAGAAAGACCTGGAGGCCGTGATACCAGACTTTCTGCTTTTCTGGGGCTAAGGAGAGGCAGTTAATGACAGTGGCTTATTTAAGAGACACCAGAATAGCAGCTACCTGGGTCTAGGCCTCCAGACTTGCAGCGCCTGCTTGTTCAAGAGTTTAGAGGCTGCCAGTTGCAGGGCAGGCTTGTAGGTATGTATCTCAAAACATCCTCTTTAGTACTGCCACCACCATCCCCTCCACCCCACCCCCATCCCCACCTCTGGCCCTTGCGCCTGGTGGTGCAAAATACCTGGCAGTACCTTGCCATGGAATGGACTTGGAGCTAGAATACCTGAACAGACACTTTGGCTCTTTCAGCTGCTTGCCAGCTGACTCAGGGCAAGCTGTCCCCGCCTCTCTGCAGCCCCATCTCTCCATCTCTCAAATCGTCTTCCTTTTCAAAGGGCTATGGTGAGGAGTCTATGTTCCAAAGTAAGTCAGAGCTTCTCAAAGTTTCCCACCAAAGCAAAACCCGACTGCAGAAGGGAGTAAACAGGTGCCCTGGGGGTTTGGGGGTGTAGCTTAAAACAGCCCGTCACAAGCAAGGCGTTTATTTGATGTCTTTGCTGCAGCTTAAAAATTCATGGGAATTTTGCATTCAGCTCCATAATGCATCCGCGTTGCTCCTTTCAATGCGAAGACAGTGTTTCAAGTTGCTCACCATCAGATAATCTTAATGCCAGCAGGGCCAGCCATGGTTGTCATGTGGCTCATATATTCTTTGGCACACCGATGGGAGTTCCCAGGGGTGTGTGTATCCAGTTTAAGTACAGCATTCTGGAAAGAGCAAAACACACTACATAAAGGTCAGGAGGTTTGTGTGTGAGCCTTGGCACTAATGGGAGCACATCCACCAGACAGCAAGGTGGATGGAGGGAAGGAAGAGGGGTAGGTACTTGGGAATGGGGAGGCAGTGGGGCTGGGAGTGGGGTGTGGGGAATGTGAGGGGGTGAGTTTAAGCAGGGACCGAAATTCTAGAATACAATTTTGAAGGCTGTTTCTCTTCTACTGGGTGATCCCAACTCAGCGTCACAGAGTCCCTGTGAGCCAGTGTGCTAATTCCGTGGACTCAGGGTGGCCCCACCACTGTTTGTGGGCTTTTCACTTCCTAGCCAGGTTCCTCCAGCTCAAGGTTCTCCTTGATGTTTCTGAGGCTCTTCTGAGCCACCAATGCTGGCTGGGAGTTTTTGCAAGCATCCTAGAGTGCTTGCAAATTCCTAGAGGATTTCTAGATGGGGCTCCACTGGGACCTGAGCTGTAGGCACAAACCTTTGTCATCCCCTTTCTGCTCTTCTTAAGTATCTTTTTAAAACTGTAAAGCTCCCGTGCAGAAACACGAGCTCTCCATGATATTACCAAATGTCTGAGAGCAAATATTTCCCAAGAACTGTGGGGGCGCGAGCAAACACCCTCTTTTCTTCCTCTGTTATTCCTGGGCAGAAGCAGATAATGAGTTACCCTTTCCACAATCAGCGTTCGCTGGATTTTTGGCTACATTATTTGGAGCAAATATAAACAGGGTGAGTTAAAGGCGTGGATTATTGCAAAATAAAATTGGGATACATGAAGCTTAAAAGTCTTAATTTTAAACCACTCCTCACAATAGGCCAGAAACTTGATCCTCTGTAATTCTTCGCAAACAGCGTTTGCATTTTATTATTGAATGTGTCTTCTCTCGGCCTGGGATGAGATTTGACTCATGTTTTCGCATAAATATAATAAAAGATACTTCCCAGTGAATATAGATTTAGGAAATAGTGTTTACTTATTTCTGTCAATTCAAAAGAGTTCAAGCTGGGTTTTTTTGTTTGTTTCAGTATTTTTTTTAACACAAAGACTGTGTATTGTTTCTTTTCATAGAGATCACAAGCCATTCAGGGGAGAGTTGTGGGTTTGTTTTTTTGTTTTTTGTTTTTTTTGTATTTCTCTCTAGGGAGTATGGACCACACTGTCAATCTATCAGTCCGCAAACAAGGCTCCCCGCTGCCTGGCAGTGGGCTGTGGATGTGGTTGGCAGGTGACCAAGGTACTGCCCAGGCTCAGGACAGCAGCCAGTCAGTCTCTCCTAGGCAGGGTCCTATAAGAGCCCCAAGGATGAGGTTGAGCCAAAGTTGGAGGCTGGCAGGCTTCTATGGATGCTTTTGGTGTTTATCTAGCTCTTCCAGACACTCGCACAGATAATCGTCAGGGGCAACTGTGACTCGGTGGCTGCCTTAGCTGCTTTCCTGTTGTGTTGGAATACAGTACAGAAGCGACTTCAAGGAGAAAGGGCTTCTTTTGGTCGGTCTGGAGTCCAGGTCATGGGAGTCACAGTGGAGGAGGCTTGAGGGTGCTGGCCTCGGTGCGTGTGCAGTCAGGAAGCAGAGAACAAGGAAAGCTTTGCTCGGCCAGCTTTCACCTTTTTATGTAGTCCAGGACTCCGCCCTAAGGAATGGTGCCACCCACCGTAGGCATCCTTCCGCCTCAACTCACCTAAGCCCTCGGCATGCTCAGAAGTCAGTCTCCTTGGTGATTCTAGATTCGATCAAGTTGCCATCACAGCCAGCTCTGGATGCACAGTGGCCCTCTTGCAGCAGGATGTAAAATAACAGTGAAGGGCCAAGGGCAAAATCTTTCTGTCTCTCCCGGGCATGAGGTGTTGCTTCTTTGAGCCACAGTTTCCCCACCTACAGAATGGGATATTAGGACTTACTTTGAGATTGGTATAAATGTCTGCCAGAGGAAAGAGAAATGCATACATAAAAAGCCTTTGGATATG
The DNA here is from genome assembly GCF_982192425.1 of Myodes glareolus. Lineage (NCBI taxonomy): Eukaryota > Metazoa > Chordata > Mammalia > Rodentia > Cricetidae > Myodes > Myodes glareolus. The sequence goes on along the minus strand of NC_142028.1, from coordinate 69,395,621 downwards.
TATGCATATACAAAACACCTTGCCAGCTTAAAGGTTCAGGCAGTGGCATTCAGGTTTGGTGGGGCTGGGCTCACTCTTGGTCTGCCTTGCATTAGATTCAATTCTGAATGTTTTTTTTCTGGGGAGTAGTGCTAAGGTTCAAACCCAGGTCTTCATATGTGTGCAATTGTCCAACTACTGAGCTACCCTCAAGTCCTCCAAATGTCACGATTGTAGCTAAAAGCTCCCGGAAAAGATTATTTTCAGCCCAAATAAGATTGCTCAAATACCCAATATCTGTGTTTTGAATTTCACCAAATTCAATTTTTTCGTCCACAGTCAGTCATTTGTGCCACGTGTGCTGGCTTCCCTTTGTGTCAGGGCTATTTTCGTCAGAGTCCCTCCCATACCTCCCATCACTTTTCCCTTTTAGAATACTCTTCCTGCAATACACGATGACTGCCACCAGGTGGCAATAGAGTCCCAGTCCTCTCCTGGGAGCTGGGAAACAGTTGAAAATGGATTTCTATTTATTAAACCAGTTCAATGAGATTAACCTACTTACCACCCCAACTTTAAGCATGGCAAGCGTCGCCGCAGCTAATGAGACAAAATACAAAGTGTTTGGTACACTCAATTATCTCTTCTTAAGTAATCCCTAAAGAACGGCTAATCCGTGCTCATTCCCCAGGGAAGGCTTCCCCTACTCCGTCTCTCCGCTCCCCAGAGCTTCCTTCTGCTCCAACGCACAGGCGCTCATTCAGGCCCGCGTGTGGTGCCTGTGCTCCGTGGCAGCCCTACACTGGGGGTGTTCTCAGCCAGGGAGGGGGTACAGCGAGGGGTCACAGAGGATACAGAGGCAGGATAATGAGGATACGTGAACCCTTGGACCCGTGGACCGGACTGAGGAAGAACTTGGGAGGAGGAATTAGGGAATCTGAAGGCTTGGGGCTCCACTTAAAGAGATTATGACCTGGCATTGGCAAGTTTTTCTATTCTTTAAGATATGCATAAGATATATGCATATATATATATATATACATATGTATGCCCTGACTTTAAAATTCTGGACCAGATTTGGCTTTGGCTGAATGTGAGGCTGTGGAAGATGGGCAGGCAGGAAGGGGCTTAGCGATAGGCAGGAAAGGGGGCTGTGTCCACTAACTTCGGGAGCCCAGAGGAGGGGGCCCCATCTCTTGACAGATAAATCACTCAGTCCTCATTCACACCTGCTGTCCAGAGAGCTCTGTGCTGAGTGTTGGGGATCTATACGTGTAAACAACCCCGTCTCCATGGGTTGCTGTGCCGCCTGACTAGGGAGACAGTTGCAGCGCTGTGAGAGTTTGGTTGTGGGCTATAGAGTGACTGAAGGGACAGGTTCTCAGTTCCTCTGAGGTGTGCGTCAGGGAGGTCTTCCCCAAGGAAGTGGTGGTGTTTGGCCTGAGGTCTGAAGATTAATCGTAGTTTAACTTGCCCACTTGCCAGGCCGTCCATTCCTTTTCTAGAGGTCACCTGGATGCCGGGTGGGGATGGGGCTAGCCCAGGCAAGGTCATGAGCCAGAGAAGGAGTTATTATCCATTGGGGATGGAGTCCTGAGGGGTCAAGGTCGGAGGCTCTCCTCCCATGGAATGCATAGGTGCAGAGATGCATCTCTTGTTCCAAACTGGGCCATGTGTAGGAGCTGCAGCAGCGACAGTTTGCCCAGGCCGGCAGAGGAGGGGCCTTGAGAGGACCCAGGAAGGGGCAAACTATTGCGTAATCACACAGAGGTAAATGAAACTTATCTATTAAGAGATTGCAATGGAAAGGGATGAACTCGCAAATACAAAGAAAAGCTGAAGCCTCTGCTGATCCCACACCGTCTCTCTGCTGTCCTGGGTCTCCCCGAAAGCTAAGCAAGAGAGCGAGCATATTTCTTCTTGCAGCTATCAGTGGGCAGACCACACCCAAAGGGCTGGTACCCAAAAAGCTAATTGGCTGAATGAATTCCCACAATTCCCCCTTTTGTCTAAATAAGAGGGTTCTAAACCTAAGACAAAATTATATACAATAAGAATAAATATCAAGTATTGCCTAAGAGAAAGAAAAAGTAAAAACACAGAAAAATAGAACTACGACCAACATGGACAGCAGCAAGCAGGCAACACATGCTGAATGTGCCCTTTACGGTAATTAGCAAGTAACAGAGATTATTTCACTGGTTGTGCTATCCTGAGGGGTCCAAGTCTTGCACCTAAAATGTCTTAGCTAAGTTATGAGAGGGAAGTAACTGTGACTATCTAGTCTTCAACCCCATCAAAGAACTGAGAAGGAAAATAATATCACCTGAGTAAGCTGGAAGAGCGAGCACTCGACTCTAGGTTCCAGCCCTGCTTGAGTTTATGTCCTGACTCCCTTCAAAGATGGATGACAAGTTGGAAGTGTAGGCCAGATAAACCTTTTCCTCCCCAACTTGCTTTTTGGTCCTGGTGTTTCCTTGCAGCAATAGAAACCCTAGTGGGGACCGAGGGCTTGGGAGTCAAGTCCACAGTTTCTCAGGGTCTGATCAGTATGGTCTGTTCCAGATTCTGTCCCTGTCACACCCGAGAGGAGGAGCTAGGTGGACTTCCTGCACAGCTTAGCCCTGAACCTGGGCATCCTCATGCGTGAGCTAGAAACGCAGCAGTTGCCTGATGGAGTGGGGCGATCAAGCAATGTCCTGAGCCCAGGAGCCCAGCACGCTGCCTGGCCCACTCTTGGTGCTGAGTCCATCAGAGCTCCCTTCTGTTGCCTCCGCTCCTTCTCAGACCACAGCTGTGCTCACACCTGCCAACCCCGGGGTGCCTCACCCACGCTTAGGGCCGCAGGATCTTCCTGGTCACCACCACTTCACTCCATGCTTGTCTGGGTCTCATCCTGGCCACACATTTGCACAGGTTTCTTTAAAAGAAGCGCCTACAGATTTGACAGAAGACACAAGCACACATTTCCCAGCACATCCTCCCAGGGACTGAGAGGAATAAGTCACTGTCAGCCCTGGTGCTGAATCTTTAGGTGAGTGTCTGGTGCTTGAGACTTGGACTGGATGCTGGCTCTGAGACTCTGCCACTGTGTGACCTTGAACATGACAATACGGATGAGAGCCAAACACTTCACAGATGCCACTGTTTTTATTTTGTGCAATGTTTTGTGATAGGAACACAAAGAGCGGGGGCTTTCTGGCTACTCTCCTCCCCACACCCCACCTCGTTTAAGTGAAGGACTTGGTAGTTTGCACCAGTCCAGCTGTTTAATTAATTTAGCATCGTCTCCATCCATCAATGAGCAGGTGCCGCCTTCGGCTCAGCGGGCTTCAGGCTCCAGGGTTAAAGTATAGGAGATGCTCTTGCTAGAACCCTCCCTTCAGGTGTCCCATGGTGGGTCTTCCGCTTATTGGTGAGGGAACCCAGGACACTTGGGTCCTGCCCAGCCCTGACTCCTTTTTCTGGGGAGGACTTGACATTATTATCAATGTAAAGATTTCACAGGGGCCTCAGGACCTAGCAGACTCTCATGATGGCTATAAATGAGGTTTATGTGTGACTCACATGTATATAGACCTTACTCAGAGTGAGGGATCTATTGATTCATGGCAGCCATTTCTCATAATCATAGTAACGTCATAATCATTACGAAAATGCACACATGGGGGCTGAAGAGGTTGCCCAGTGGTTAAAAGAATACACTGCTCTTGCAGAGGACCCAAGTCCAGTTGCCCTTGGGACAGCTCACAATTGTCTGTAGTGCCAGCTGCCAAGGATTTGATGCCCTCTTGGCCTCCGACCGCTCTGTGCTCAGATGCACACCCTATCAGACACATACACAGTGTGGAAAAGAAAACCAATACTAAAAAAAAAAAAAAATCACATACAGATGCTTTGCTGGCTGTTGACATTGTCGCCCCCACCCCCAACTCCTAGCATGAAGTGAATTCCAAGTATCCCCTACCTCCCAGGGATTGGAATCCCAGCAGTATTAATTGAGGCATTGTAGGTTCGTGCCCCATTCATCTCCCAGGAGGTCTTGAGGAATTGTGGGAGACCCCACCCTGTCCCTCCCCAGCCATACTTGTGAGCGCTCAGTTGTCCATGGGTCTCCAAGTGTGTATCCGTGCATGAGAATTCAAGCATGCTCCCCACAGCCAGGCCTTTCCTCATATAAGCTTGTGTTTACCTAAGCATGCACACGTCCAGGTCTCACAGGCTCAGGTGCTGCCCCCCTTCCCACAAGCCGCGGAGATGTACATTTATATATGTGTCTTCATTCCTCCCAGCACCTGCCTTCCCCCAGCTACCCTTGCACACTCATCCCGTTGAGGAATCTGAACACATCCCTGAGCCCCCTGTCCTACGTCTGTCGCCACACACTCCAGACACTACAGCCCCTTCAGCCAGGTACATGGGACCCCTCCCTTAGCCTTCTCAAGGTCAGGCTTGGGAAGGTGAAGCCCACCCTCTCCCAAGCTCACACTCCACAGCGCATCCACCTGACTGCTACCCTGGATCCACCCATGCCTCCCTAAACACTCAGTCAGCCCATCCGCAACGGCTGGGGTCCCCTGCTTGGGGGCTTCAAAGACAAGTTTTGGAAAACAGTCTTGGCTGTGATGGAGTACTTCCCTCGGGCCTCCTCGGCTTGCAACAGATTAAGGTGAACAGGCATTTGTCACGGGGAAGTGTACCCAGTTGTGCAGGAAAATGGACTTTTCCGTGAGCGTGAGAGCTTGAACCTGTCACAGAGGGGAGAGTCTGTGTTATTGCAGCCTGCCGGGCTGCTGTGGCTGTCGCCGGCTTATCAGCTGTGGCAGGCATCACCTCCAACTGAAAGGATCCCATTACGGTAAGTAATGGCTTAATCACAGCCAGTTCGTAATGGAGATGACCTCGCCACATCCCACTGGCCTGCTCGGATGGATCACACCTCTCCGCACCGTGACTAACAGTGCCAGCTCTCTTCTCTTCTCCTGAGAAAGGTCCAGGGGCCACCGGGACAGGAATCAGACAGCTTGGGGGAGTAGGAGGGCAGAGCAAGGAAGAAGGGTCCAGGTGTACCTCTGCCTAGCCATCCTGTCCAGTAGGGAACCTAAGGCGGGAGAGGGCAGAAAGTCACATCTTTTGTCCCATGTGGTTACCACACCTTTACACAGCCTTGGCTTTTTGATGGAATAAAAGGCAAACCTTCCATTTTTAGTGTGTGTGTGTGTGTGTGCATGCGTAGGCGTGGTGTTTGGGTTTCCCAATTTTTATATCATGCCAGCTCTGGCGCTAGCTCATCAGTATCCTTATGTTACATAAGAGGAGACCAGAGCTCAGAGAAGCAAAGGACCAAGGATGTGCAACAGGTCAGAGACAACACCAGGGCCTGATCCCTAGCATAGCAACCTCTGAACCCAGCGCTCATACCTTTCCGTCCAGAAATATTTCCATCAGCCCTTGCTGCCCTCTTTCCTAAGCAGGCCATGGCCAAGCTTCCTCCACAGTGTGTCCCATGGCAGGCAGGGATGCTGGGTGTGTGCTACAAATTTCAGCCTCTGGCTGCAGCAGGCCCTTGCGAGGGGCAAAGGTCACTTCAGCTTCAGCTCAAGGCAGAGAGTTCCTTGTGAGCACAGGAATCCTGTCTGCTGCTGCCCAGTCCATGGGTCCCTGTGGCTGATTTGGGGATCCTGGGCTCTGAGTTAATGGTACTGTGTCGTTTTCCCCATGCTGACTTGAACCCACTGCTGGGCCTGGGAGGGACACTGGAGGGTCAGGAGGGACTAGAAGGACATTTCCTTCTGTGCCTTCTCGATCCTTTAACATGGACCCCAGGAGAGGTTGACTGTCAGAAAGCTTGGGGGTGGAGTCCTGGTTCACCATTAGACCTGAGCCTCCCAGCGCCTGGAGACTCCTCACCTGGACACTGCCGCCCCTCTGCTCATCAATGTGAGGTTAAGATGGCCTTGGGGTTAAGGGCACAAGAGAGCTCATGCCGGTTGGCACTCAGAGGTCAAACACTCTAAGCTCTTTTGAGAGGTTGGTCCCAGGATCCTGCTAAGGCCACCCAGCTAAGCAGGATTCTCAGACCCAGACCCAGGCTGCTGTCCTAGCAGCTGTGTGTGTCTGTGTTTGTGGTTCCTAGGGTGCAGTGTTCTAGCTCCGGGCAGGAACTGGGGCCCTGGGGACAGGCACTGAACCTGTTCCGCTTCAGAAAGGCCTCAGAGCAGAGGGCGTTGGTGGGAGGCCTTGGTTCTGTGGAAGCTCGCTGAAGAGGACAGCGGAGAGTGCTGGGTGGGAACGCTCAGCAAAGACGGGGGCCTGCAGGACATGCTGGGTACGCTGGCCAGACTTGCAGACTGGCCTCTGTCACCATGCTTACCAGCAAGCCTCCCTGCGACAAAGATGCTGCCTGTGATAATAAAGAGGGAAGTAAGCTCTGAGTTTTAATTGCTCAGCAGTGTATACTCCATGAACATTTATTAAGTGGCGGTGTCCCAGACCTGGGCCAAGCCACCACTGAGTTTCCCTCACCTGACCATATTTACCCAACAGACAGTACTCACTGCCTGCCATGGGCAGGGCCGGGCACTAAAGGATTCTGTGGTAAGCAAGACAGACATTGTGATTGGCCCAGGAGACAAGCAAATCTGAGTGGCATCCTGGGATATGCTCACAGAGGACACACTCTGGCTGAACAGGTGTGTCCCTTCACGCCACCATCACGATGACAAGTCTACAAAGAAGCATCACAGTGACGGCCATTTCCAATGAGGAGGCAGAGGCTCGGAGAACTTACATTTGCCTGAGGTTGCACAGCTGGGAGGAGAGGCTGCTGAGCCTGAACCTAGATCTGTGCAAGCCCTGTGTGTCACCCAGCAGGGCTCTGATGTCTTCTCTGCAGCGAATGCCCAGCAGATCTGGGGTCACACAGGGGTGTGGGCATGGGGAGCAGTGTGTACCCCTGCCCTCTCTGCCCTGGGGTTGCTTTATGACTTTTATCCTTCCCACCTCCACCCTCCCAGCTCCCCCCAGCTCCCAGTGTCTGGGCCTTGCCTCCTCTGCACTTGGGGAGAGCGCATTCTCATGCTAATTGCAAAACTAATTGTTCTTATTGCAAAATCCATTATATAGTATATTTATATTGCAGATAATGAGCTGTTTGGATTAAATAGCTCACTAAAAGTCAATAAAAAGAAATTTGCTTCACTGTTCCTCCCCTCATTTTTCACAGGCACTGTTAACAGGACGTCGTCTTCCCTGAAGGCTGGAATTCATTAAAGTGCCTGGAGCTGCAAGGGGGTGTCTTTCTGTGCTTCTTCTCCTCCCTTCGCAAGGTGCTTAGTGAGAGGGTTGGAAGGCAAGAAGCGGGGTCCTCCCCCTGGTTTTATTGAAGCAGGGATGACTAATTGCGAAAAGAGAGCTTACATGTAATGGAAGCGAAGACCAGGACTCTCAAGAACAGAACGCAGGGCCTGGCTGAGTGGAGCAGGTCAGGGGTGGCTGAGGATTGAAGGTGACAGCCAGTGTGGCCCCAGGTCTGCAGGGCATTGGCAGTAGAGAAGACATCTGCCTCCCTCAGATGGAGAGAGAAGACCTCAGAGCTGTGTCTGTGCTCCTGAATAGGCCAGAGGATATAGGGGCTGGGGGTGGGGAATGAAGGCCACCATAGAGCTTGGGTCTCCTGGCAGAGACCAGACAGAGTAAATGGCCTCAGGATAGGGAATGCTCAGTTAGGAGGGAAGGGTCTGGTTCTAGTACCCTATTTCTTGTGGGCTTCCAGAATCTTTGAGATCTAGCCACAATCCTGGTTCTAAAACTGAAGGTGTTTTGTTTAAGCTAAGGTCTTACAAGAGGTGGGTCTGTGGAGTTCTGGACTGATAGCTCAGGCCTTCTGAGGTTATGGAGTCTGGATGCCTCAGGAACGTCACAACCAAGTGAAAGCCTTGGAGAATGTACTCCGCCTTTGGTGGCATGATGGGCACTGGGTTCTGCAGAGAGAGGAGAGAGAGAGAGAGAGAGAGAGAGAGAGAGAGAGAGAGAGAGAGAGGAAGGAGGAGGAGGAGGAGGAAATTGGCTCTTGTTTCTTTTTTAGGGGCCACCCTTACTTCTTGTTTCTTTTTTAGGGGCCACCCTTACTTTTGGTCTACTCATTGGGGGAATTAAGAGTTGAGCTAAGGCCAGCAAGATGGTTGAGTGGGTAAAGGCACTTTCTGGAAAACCTGATGACCTGATTTCTATCCCCGGGACCCACATGGTGGAAGAAAAGAACACATGCACATACCTCCCCTCCCCAGATAAACAAACCTCACCTACTAAAATAAATGGTGAGGTAACCTGACCGGGGGCTGCAGCTCTCCAAACATTGTCAATTAATTTGTTCTGATTTAATCAATCAATCAATCAAGAAATAAATCAGAGAACAAAGCAACCAATCAAAGTGTCTACAATGTCAAAATGGTGTTTGGGGTCCCAGAGACAACTCCACATGGGAACATGCAGTCTTTATCTCTTGGTTCACAGTAGGATGGGACAGTGTGGTGGTTGAATAAAATGGTCCCCATAAGCCCATAGGGAGTGGTGCTGTTTGAAGGTATGACCTTGTTGGAAGAAGTATGTCACTGTGTAGGTGGGTGCAGGCTTCGAGGTCTCATATGCTCAAGCTACATACAGTGTGACTTATAGTCTCCTTCTGCTGCCTGTTGATCAAGATGTAGAAGTCTAAACTCCTTCTCCAGCACCGTGTCTGCCTGTACACTGCCATGCTTCCAATCATGATGATAATGGACTACACCTCTGAAACTGGAAGCCTAATTAAATGCTTTACTTCTGTCTTAGGGTTTCTGTTGTTGTGACAACACCATAACCACAGCAACCCTCATTTAATTAGGTGACTTACAGTTTCAGAGGAGTAACCATTATCATCATGGCGGGAAGCATGGTGGCATGCAGACAACTGAGGGGTCGACATTTTGGACAGTCAGCAGGAAGTGAACTGAGACATGGGATGTGGCTTGAGCATATGGGACCTCAAAGCCTGTCTCCACAGTGACACACTTTCTCCAACAAAGCCATGCCTCCTAATAGTGCCAATCCCTATAGGTTTATGGGGCCAATTACATTCAAACTACCACACCTTCCAAGAGTTGCTGTGGCCATGGTGTTTCTTTGCAGCAATAGAAACCCTAACTTTGCCAGGCAGATGGTAGTGATATAGCAGCTAGTGGAAGCCAAGGCCAGTGTTGTAGAGGAAGGACATCCCCAGCAGTCCTGGATCAGCCGGTGCTGATGTGTCAGAAGAGCTGAGTGGTCAGCCAGAGTCACTAGCCTGCCGGTGCTGGTGTCCAATGCACTTTGTCCTCCATCTAATGCTTCAGGTGCTGACATGTGATTCCTATCATGAGCTCTAAGGTGGGACTTGGTCTGATGATGGGCTTTAGAGTCACTCGGATGGTTAGGATGGGAAAGGTCATTAGGATGGAGTCCAGTGGGGAGAGACAGACAGACAGGACAGAAAAAACATGGATGCCCTCGTGCCACATTTCCCAGCTCTGATTTTGATTTCTGTTTTGTTTTCTTTGAGACAGGGTCTCGGGTCACCCATGCTACATGATTTACATAGTCAAGGGTGACTCCTGCCCTCACTTTCCAAGTGTGGAATTCCAGATGTGCAGCACCACACCTGGTTTATTCAGTGTTGGGGATCAAGTCCAGATGCCAGGGAAGGTACGTGGCAATTGGACTGCATTTCCAGCTCCTACCCCTTTTTGAGATGTGATTTTCCTTTGTAGTTGACCAAACTCTTGGTGATTTCTGTGTCTCAGCCTCCCAATTGCTGAGCTTACATGTCATGACCCACCAAGCCTGGCCCTGAGTCTTGCCGTGTGAACCACGTGGGGACCCTGTTAACAAGGAGATCATCTCTAAATGTGCTGTCTCGATCCTGGGCCTCTAGAACTGTGAAGCAAAACCTTTTTTTCTTATAAAGTCACTCACTCTGAGAAAACGTCACTATTGTGGTAGAAAATGCATGGATACAGGGAAGCAACAGAAGAAGGCATGTGTGGGGGCCTGGGCTGGGGACAGAGCAAGGAATAGTGGCAGGACAGAAAAATAAAGAAGTTAATGTGATAAGGGCTGGGAGGTGGGATGGGGTCCACCCAGCTCCTGCAGAGTCTGGTGGGTCAGTAAAGTACGACATCCAATCCTCACTGCAGTTGCAGGTGGAGCCGCCAGGGTATCTAACAAGGAGGGACATGGTTAGTACTCATTTACTTACTGTTCTGTTGGAATATTCTCTGTTTATTCTTGTCAGTTTCATACTTCTTGATCCTACTCAGCCCTAACTGCCCCTTCCCATCCACCACTGACATCCTTGGCAGGAGACATGTTATTTCTCCGGGGAAGAAGGCCCGAGAACAGCATGAACGACTCTCCCTGTGGTAAGACCACGGAGACCCTGACCCACCTGAGGACAGTTCGCTGCACGATTCCGGACATGACCCCAGGAGCAAATGTGCTATGTGTCCCCCTTGCTTTCACCATGCTAGCCACACTGCTGGTCTGAGAGAGTCACAGTAGGTCATGAAGTCTAATATTACAGACTTGCACAACTGTTCTGGAAAGAATGATTTTAACCACAAGAGTCTTTGTGAAATGTTATTAAATAGATGATACCAGGAGTTAATGGGAGCAGTTTAGAGACAGGGAATGAAGTAGAATCAGAGAAACCCACAGTTCCCTCATTTCTGATAACTGTGCCAATACCATAAAGAAGTTAAGAGAGAAGGAGATAAGGACAAGGCATAAACAGTGCTAACTATTGAGTAAGTTTACAAGTTATGTTGCTTATAGGATAAATGGGAAAACGGGATACATTCCCAGAGAAGACAGTAGTGCAGAATGCAGAATGGATTGATCCAGCTTTGGCTGGAGAGTTGATCATGAGAACCCAGACCCTACCAGAGGTAAATATTAACCACAAGAGACAAAGCTGTCTCTCACCCTGCATGACGCTATCACTGCATATGCTGCCAACTGGGCACACTCTCCTATGTGTAGGTGTGACTAGTTAGAAAACTTCCTTTGCAACTTGCAAGACTACTTATTCTAACAGTAGAGATATAGATCAAAAAGATGGCAGGTCCTGGTGGGCAAGTTGGGGGACAGGAGGGGAAAGAAGCAAGGAACAGACTAGTAACTATTGTAACATTATTAGAAGCTTAAGGAAGCAAAACTAATTGTAAAACTGCTCATGAAAACCATTGAAGCTGTATAAACCAAACCAGCCCAGGCTATCTGGGGCCACTAATTTAAACAACAGGTGGTCACAGACTCTTATTAGCTCGACTTCACACATCTGTCCCAGGTCATCAAACCCATCTGGAGCAAGGCTTCCAGTACAGCCTGTAGTTTGTCCCCTATTTTTTTGTAACCCACCGAGTTCAGTTAGTGCAGCCCACTGGAGTGAGACTGATCTTGTTGGCTTGACTTTGAGCAGAGTGTCATAGCTGCACAGTGCAACCGTGTCATGTCCAGAAGATGGCCCTTCACAGCACCCATCCTCATCCTTTGGCTCATGCATTTTTTTCTTCTCCCCACCGCTTTGAACCTCAAGGGACTTGATATAGATGCTCCATTTGGGCTGAGAACTCAACAGTCTCTTGTTTTTAGCATATTATCTGGTTATGAGTCTGCGTTAGCTACTAACTGCAGAAGAAGCTTCTCGAGCCAGGGTGGAGAGCAGCACTGATCTTTGAGTAAATATTTAGAGGACAGCTTGGCAATGTGTCCATCTAGCAAAAGAATCATAGCAGGTTCCCTCCAGGGGCTTATGACCTCCTAATCCATACGGTTTTGACTAGGTTTGCAGCACCAGGCACAAATTCCCTCCTGTACAGCAGGCCTCAAGCCCAATTAGAAAGTGGTTGGTTACCACCATACAGTCATGCCACTGTTACACCAGGGGGCACATCTTACCTAGCAGGTTGGTATTAAAGCATTCAGCATCCACTATTGGGTAATACCCAGAGATAACTGCTCTCCTTTAGTGGCCTGCATAGCACCTTCTGGCACTATGAAAGTTAGCCAACAGGGAGGAAGTATTTAGGTCAATTCCAACATGATTTCTCTAAGCCTGTAGCCAAACTTTTTGTGTCTTCAGAAACAGGGTCTTACCATTCAGTTATGGTGGGACCAAGAACAATGGCTGTGCTGGTTTTTTGAGGGAGGGGGGCCCGAAGGTCTCTATGACTTGATTTGTGTTTTGAAATGGTCATTCTGTTTGCCAGCAGTGCGTTAAGAGATGGTGCTGGCAGGTTGAAACTGCTGAGATGGATGATGGAGCCTGAAGAGAGAGCAGAGACCAGGTAGAAGGAAGATGGGAGAAAGACGGTTTGCAGGAGGAAGTAGGAGCTGTACCAGGAACGGAGGACTGCTGCCACCCAGCTTCCTATTCATTGCCACACTGAGTGGACAGAGCGTCGTTTGGGGGTGGGGTGGGTGGATGGTGAGCTCCCAGATTGGGTAGAGCGGCATCTGACTTCAGCACCACGGGGAGTTCCCCAGACTGGTCTTGGTTCTTGCATGACACAGAACTGGAGAGGCATCTCCTAACATCTCAGCACCATTCTTTAGGGCCAGTAAAGTGACTTCAGAGCCGCCATCTGGGAGCACGGAAAACGAGATGCTGGGTCATTCCTGCACAGAAGCCCAGGGCCTGTGGAAGGGAAAAGCCTGCTGCGGGCTTCACGGCTCTACAGATGAAGCCCACCGCCTCAAGACAAGAAGGGAGGAGGCCCGAGAAAGCGTCAGTCCGCTCCAGGCGGTGGAAATGGCTGCAATCTATAGTCATCTCTATTTACAGACTTCAAAGGGAGATGAGAAGAGACATCCATATCTGGATGCTGGAGCAACTTGAGTGCGGATGAGATCAAAGGCAAAGGAATGAGGCTTCATGGCCCACCCCTTCCCCGGTCCTTCACATCCATCGATGCTAGTGTGGAGGGGCTCTCCAGGGTGGGAGCAGAGTCTAGCAGAATATAATCCCCTTTCCTCTCAGCCTTGATTTTCCTGGGTGAGGCTGAGGAGCTCAGAGTCCCTTTCTTCTGGTGCATCTGAAGTCACTGTGGCAAAAAATCAAGGGCTTCTGGGAGAAAATCATGACTTCCCTGGGCTCAGTGTACCCAGAGGTTTAGGTACAGCAATTTGGTGTGGGAGTTGGTTTGTGGCATCTAAGCGGGCAACTGAAGTCCTGGTTCTTAAGTGCTGTCTGTTTGTCCAGGAGCTGCCCTCTGTCCACATGTAGAGATTCACTTTGCTTCGGAGCAGGGCATAAACCAGAGCTCCTTCTTGTGGTAAGTTCTTTATAACCCTTGATGGGACTGAGGTCCGGTTGGGGTCATTGCTTACTGACCTGCAGCCACCAATAGCTGTTCCTGTTTGGAGCTCCTATCAGTCCTTGGATTCATTTCTTTGGTAGATGTCTGGGTTTCTGTGGATGGCCAATTCCACAGGGCAAAGCCTTGGAGGAGGTACCGTCCATCTTTTTGGCTATAACCCAGAAAGGTCAGTCATTAGTGAGTTAGCGGATAATGACTCACATTCTGATTGCAGATAAAACTCAAGAGAGGGATCAGGTGGGGACATGAATGGCCAGGCTTCTGGTTTTGGAAACAGGGGTGAGGGTGATTAAGAGTATAGCATTCAAAGCTGGGAAGTCAGAGTGGAGACTTGAAGATGAGGCGTAGAAGACTGTTATTGACAACGTGAAGAAAACGTCAGGGTTTTTGTGGTATACTGTATGGTGAGCATGGGGAAACCCATAGGTTAGGAAGGCCTGGGAGAGGGAGCAGGGCCAGCTGTCTTCAGATTAGAAAGAGGCAGGAAGTATCAGCCCCAAGATGGCGCCAAGGGATTCACCAAACACAGGGCACTCACATGGCTTGTGGGTCTGCAGATTGAAGACTGTGTGTAAGTGCGTGCATGCGTGTGTGCGTGCGTAAGAGAGAGAGAGAGAGAGAGAGAGAGAGAGAGAGAGAGAGAGAGAGAGAGAGAGATTGAGAGAGAAAGAGAATTTTATCCCAGATCTCTAATTGGCAGAGCTGTATGAAGACTCGGGGCCCTGGGCTCTAGAAGGCATTTGTGTGTGTGTATGATAGGGGAGTCTTTGGGCAGTTCTACCAAAGGTTGGAATAAAGAGCATGTATCAAGGAAGTGGGAACTGTCTCGGGGACACCTGAGAGGCGGAGAAGGCACCTCCAGGAGGGTAGGTGTGGTGTTCTGGGGTTTAGGAGAGAAGAGGTGTCTCTGAGACTTACCTTCCCAACTCTAACTGGAGTGACTAGCCAGGAATAGGCCAAGGCTGCCAGCCCTTGCTTCTGGTGGAGGAGGAGGGGCTGCCCGTGGTTCTTGCCTCCTTGGCAATTCCGTCACACCAAAGTTCACTCGTGTGTGCCTTCATGTGTACCCTGCTGCTGGGGCTAGCAGAGATAACCAGCAGCCTCTGTCCGAACTTACCTGGACTTGTCCCCATGCCTTCACCTGGGACTGGGGGACTGCAAAGCAAGGGGCAAAGAGACATCTGGGTTATGGGAGCACTTGCAGTTTCCTAAGAGGGGACTCACAGTGGTTGAGAAGTCGTAGGTGGTAGTTTCTGCCCTAGCGGGTGGGTGGAGTGCTTAGGTGCCCTGTCTCAGCTGTGGAAAGACTGGTGGTTTGTAATGGGCACTTGGCAATTAGGGATGACCTAAGATGAGGAGCTCTGTGAATATATGGGGGTCAGAAGTAAGTGTGCGTGCGTGTGTGTGTGTGTGTGTTAGGAAAACTGGGAATAAAGATTTGATGAATTTGAATCTGTATCTGCAAGCTTGGAACTTTTGTGCCATGCAGACTTGCTGGCTGGGCTGTCTCTGCATGCATCTGTGAAACTGCCCCTGTGTGTTGAGTGTCTGCCCCTGCCACACAGTCCAAGGGCAGTGTGAGTGGTGCTTCTTGGGACGTGTGTGTGTGGGGGGGGGGTGTGCGCGCACACGCGCATGTGTGTGGATCTGGGGAGGGAGGAAGGAAGGGTGAGAGCGTGCCCAGTGGCAGGCATGACAAATGATTAATCTATAGAAATCTATATTCTATTCTTCCATGCGTCCACTCCGCCCTTCTCACGCTCCCATGCATCACCTCCGCAAATCCATCACTGACTCCCAGTCAAGGACGGGCAGTGAGGAGCGCGCCTGCCTTATTGATGGACTGGAGGCTGCATTTTATACATTTGGAATGCGAAGGAGGAAAGCTCCTCTCATTGGTTCATTCGTCCACTCCGTCATTTGTCTAGCATATGGCTCTTGAGCACCTACTGTGCGCTGAATGGCGCTGTGTGGTCAGAGTCAGTTGCTGCACAGGCAGCTGCAATCCTCTGCTTTGAGTGAGGGCGGCACAGCATGTTGGCCATTTTGGTAGAAGGCCAGGCAGAAGGTGCCATGGGTTTGTCAGACTAGCAATGGGTGGGAAAATAATGTGGCTGGAGGGGTGGGGGTGAGTCACAAAAGCTGCCAGAAGAGGGAAAAATACCGTAGGGGGGAGGCTAAAATGACAGAACCAAATGGGACGCAGGGAAGAGGCTTTAAGTGAGGGTCACAGGATGTTTAGCTCATCCTTGGTGGCGCAGATCCAGCTGGGGGACAAAGAACCAGGTCAGAGGTCAGCACAGCAATTCTAGGGAGGGACAGTGGTGGCTAAAGTTATGAAGGTGGCTCTGGATGGAGATCTGTGGAGAGCCCAGAGGTACTTTGGAGGTAGAACTCCAGATGTGGTGATGAACTGGATGCTGGGGTGAGCATACCATCCTGACCCTGTGTTTCTGGTCAAGTGACCTTGCTAAGCCACTGTTTCCATCTCTAACATGGAATGCTGGGTCTAGGTGGAGCTCAATGATAAAGGCTTCCCTTACAAGCATGAGGTCTATCCAGGACTCCATATCTCAGGTTTTCTCCACAAGAAATAAAACCATAAGCAAAACAGAATGGCAGTTCTTGGTTCCCAAAGTTGGTGGGAGGCCATTTGGTTTGCTCCCCATATCTGACCACCCTTCAGTCTGCCGGGGGAATGGACTATGTTCCTCTCTCCCATGGGATGGGCCACCTGCTGATTTATTTTCTGGGCATCTTTGGGTAGACCTGGGTTTGAGCTTTGGGGAATGTTCCAGAACCTGCTACTTCTAGTTCCTGAAGGACACCTGGAGGTGGTCCAGACCCACTCCCTGCTGCACAGAGAAGGAAAGGATGTGCCTGAGGTCACCCAGTGTGTCACCTATTCTTGTTGCTGTTTGAGACCACAGATCATCCTGGATAGACTGACTTTTCAATTCCTTATGTCCCGCTCTGGCCTTCAGGCTCTTGGACCAGCAGACAGCGTATCTAGTTTTGCAGGTCATCAGAGCGACAATGCTCACATGGCCAGAGCACGCGGTCCTGCCATCTTTTGGGAACATGCTGCTGGCTTAGGCCCCAAGGAGATTCCTGGGTTGCTGAGTTTTCCCCGCTCCTGTGCGGCCAATAGGAAAACCAAAGAGGTAGGCGTTCACTCTCATCCTAACAACTTCAGGTCTCTGAAGCGCTCTGGATCTATTGCTTCTGCCTTCTCATGGTGCTCCACTCTGCAAAACCTCTTCAGATGCAGGTATCATTGACACGTGTCACCTCCAAAGTTTGTCTTTGTTCCCCCTGTCCCTTCTGAGTGAGCCTCCTACCCACCGCGTGAAGTTGTGCAAGGGAGCCTTCTGGCGTGTGAAAGACCCGGTGCCGTGGAGGTGGGCAGGAGGACGCCTTGAGGGGGCGATTGCCCAGGGTTTCTGATGCTCTGCCTGCATAGCCAGCCAGCCAAGGAGCACCAAGCTCTTCCAAGATCAAGCAGTGCCAAGGAGAAGGCCCCGCACACTTAGGGTTATTTCAAATTAAGTGACAGCGGCACAACACGACGGTGAAGACGGTGTGTGTTTCTTTGGCGCGTTCAGTCACAATTCATCATTATCCAATTCTTTCCCCCTTGGGTTTTCTCTCGCACACATTTTTTATCCCAATCTGACAGCTAAATGAGGAATCACACTGCCTACGTTATCTGTTTTGTTCAGGAATTAATCCGTCCTTAAGCACCAACTGCCAAGTGGTTAGTGCAAGCAGAGACAGGCTGAGTAGGCCCCCAGACAGCTTGGACAGGGTCCGAGGAGCCCTCTGGCTGGTCACTTCCCTGGGGTCCTGGGATGCAGAGGTGTCTGACATGCCTTGAATGCAAGAATGGCGCTTCAGGCGCCTCCATTAGATGCTCTGGGCCAGCCCAGAGGGTTCCCCTGCCAAGTTCATGGGGTCCCTGGCTGTGAGGCTGTTCTTCTCCTCCCTCTGCCTCTGGCAGCGCAGGAAAGAGAGGCCTGGACTTCTGATTCTGGAGGTTAAATGTTGGGAGCCCTAACCCCTCCCAGAACAAGTGTCCCTGTTTTATCAGCTGGGGGGGGGCTATGGACCAAGGGTAAGCCCGGACCACAGTGGCAGTCGTACAGAGGGCACTGGGCACTTGATGTTTCTAAAGGGGGGAGGGGCCTCGTATTTCTTCCCTTTCTCCCTCTTCCTCATTCTCATCTTCTTTCCCCCCTAGTTTACCCCTCTCCTCTCCTTCCATCTTCTCCTTCCTTCTTCCTTCCTTTCTCTCCTCCCCCCATTTGTGTTCTCTGCTACATTGATGAACATGCAATGGTGACCGACGAGCCTGGCCACAGTCGTCAGTCAGAAATGGTCTTATCCAGACTGTATGACAGGCAGGTGCTCCAACTGCAGGGCAAGCTTTAGGAAGCTGGTGATGGACAGGGCAAAGTTTAGGGGTGGGAAGAGAGCTCAGGCAAGGGTGCGTGGTCATAGAACCTTGGCTCTGTCTGCTGGCACCCTTGCCCAGAGACAGAGTTATGTGTGACAGGCACCATGCCTGGCTGTGTTCCAACTGGGGATCTAGCACCGACTGCAGATTTGTTGGACATATCCAGTGAGGACGTGTGTGAGGCACAACTCAGTGAAGAGGCAAAGGAGAGAGAGCGTGGACCACACCAGGAGTCCCCAGGCTCCACAGTGGCCATCG
Source organism: Myodes glareolus (assembly GCF_982192425.1). Lineage (NCBI taxonomy): Eukaryota > Metazoa > Chordata > Mammalia > Rodentia > Cricetidae > Myodes > Myodes glareolus. Next base: position 69,377,537 of record NC_142028.1, on the reverse strand, counting down.
TTTGCCATAACCCAGGCTCCCAAAGTATTACCGTCTACAGATGTCACCTGGAGCAACCCCTAGACAGTACAGGGGACAAGAGAACCACTGTGTGAGAGAAGAGGTAGCAGTGTAGCCAAACAGGTAAGTGTGTAGACCTGCATAGCCTTGAGGCTCTGACAGTGCTAGGTGACACAACTTCACATCTGTGAGACACTGGGCATTTCAGATTCTGCCTAATCTTGTCTCAGTTTCCCATGTCAAATTATGTGATTAGAAGGGGTCTGTTAGAGAGGGGGAGGATTAAATGACGGTGTCGCTAGGGCTGGATGCAGTCTGCTCCCATAGGGAGATGCTGTGGCTCCATGCTTGTCCTTGCCTGTCTCTGGCCAGCACAGTGACCTCCATGTCCCATGTCCTCTGCTTCCTTCCAGCTTGCCTAGGTGGGATTCAGAGAAGAAGCAGATGGCATCTGGGGCCGAGTGTGACGGCGATTACACTGTGGAAGGGTGATAATTTATTCTGCTCGGCCACAGCTGAGAGTTGGAAGGAGGTATGTCTGACTTCTAGGAGGTGAGACTGGGGGTGGGGTACCCCCTTTCTGACCTCTAGCAAAGAGCTTGTCCTTGCTCTGCCTCACTGAGAACGGGTTTGCAAGGCTGGGGCTTCCCTGGGCCAGGACCTCTGGAGGAACTGGATGTGGGGAGTCGGTTGGAGCTACAGCCCTGAGAGAGAGCCCAAGGCAGCCAGACCCCACGACTATGTGAAAGAGATGCAGGCCCACAAATGGGGTTCTCTACCTCCAATTTGGCTGGGAGGCGGGGCCCCTGCCTGCATATGGTCTTCCTTTTCATTCTTCTTGTCTTCCTCATGAATGGAGCATGACTTCTAATCGGTGGGGAGAAAGATGTAAAACTAATCCTCACTCTAATAAAAACAGTCTCTCGATTAAATATGTATGAACACATATTGATTTGGGGATTAAACAGAAAAGAAAATTGAGCCTGTAATTGAGCCGGGGAACATGTAGAGGGTGAAGCTTGGGTTGCTCATCTTCAAACACACCTGCTGGGGCTGCTGGGAGGGTAAGGGGCTAAGGGTGCCCAGGCCCCTCAAGACTAGGCCAATGTTGGCATGCTGTGGGAGGGGCCTTCACCTGCTGTGGGAGGGGCCTGTGCCTGCTGTGGGAGCAGCCTTTGCTCTCTTCCTGATACGGAGAACTCACACTGGAGGGCTGTGCTGATCCTATGGCTGTTGGCATTCGGGACATTTGATGGGGAACAGCTGCTTCAGGAGGTGTCCATGCCTTGAGGGATGCCCCTCGGGGGTCAGGCCCTGTGCTTGGCAGTCTCAGATAGACTATGTACAGCTTTTTAGATTCCCAAGAACACTGTGACACAGGTCTGATGGTGTCCACTATATAGCCTAAAACACAGGCTCGTAGGTACTCGGACCTTGCTAGGCGTTACTGTAACAGTTTACGGTGTTTATTGAACACCATCTACAGGCAGAATAATTTTCAAATGTACTGCCTAGCCCAACATTGACTTTGCAAAGTAGATTTTATCAGGTCCATTTACAATGAGAAAACTGAGACTCAGAGCTTGAGATGTGGCCAGTGCAGGACACAGCCCAGTCACAGAGAGCCTGGCTACTTCTTACTTTATCCTGGAGAAGAGTGGGATCCTGGTCCCCTATCCCAGCCTCCTGTGTCCCAACAGAGTGCCCACATCTTCCTGAACCACCTCCCTTCCTCTGTGTCCTAGCTCCCACAACACAGGTAACTAGTCCCTCCCAACCCACTTAGAATTTGCCAGGACTCATTCCCAGCCACCCAGCTCTTGCTCCTCTCTCATTTTTGCTGCTCCCCAGCTGAGGTCCACCTTGCATCTTCTGGAACCTACCTTCCCCTCAGCTCCCAAGTCTTTGATGGGCCCACATTTTGCAATCTACAGAGTATTTTCACCTTTGTCGTCTTGCTCAAGGTTCACAGTGACCTAACATCCTGGATGATGGGAGAATCTGAGGCACAGACAAGTCGGGTAATTTGGCTCAAATTGCAGAGCCAGTGAGTGACAATGCTAGCTATTTACTCCCAGGTGAGACTGCACCTGTCCCTTTGTGCAGGACCCACAAAAGACACCAAGGCCACATGATGAAGTGGCCGAGAAGATATAGAGTTGGGTGTAAGCTTTGCATGGCCTTAAATTCGAGTCCCTGTGCTTCCTCTAGCTGGCCGCATAGCTCTCAAGGGGTCTTGTAAACTCTGAGGTATATCCCCCCCTCTACCCCCATGTTTAGCTTGGATTTCCTTCTGAGGATGAAGTCAGAACCCACATCGGCCAACTGTCAGAAGAGCCCTAGGACTCAGGGTCGGCCCACATAGCTCATTGTAGAAAGATAAAATTGCCAGGCCCGCTGCCCCCTGCTGTGGCCCTGAGAAAGAGGAAGGAGAGAGGCATTGGGCCATGAAATTTTGGACAGGAGTGCCTGGTGTTTCGAGGCAGTGCTCAGCTCTGCAGGTCTCATGGGGGATGCTGACAGACCGGTCCCAGAAAGTACCACTTCCTCCCTGTGGTTATTAAAGTCATAATTTAATTCTAATGAAGGCATGCATGTTCTCTGCGAAGCTGGAGCACCACTTTGTCCTGTTTCGTGGATGCAGTAGGCGGGATCCAGCCTCTGCCTGGTGAGGCTAGGAGAGCCATGAGTGGAGATGGAGGCTAGCAGCTGTAGGGCCCAGAGTAACCTAAGCTCTTTTGAGGATCTCTGGGGCTACAGAGGGAGCTCAAGTTTTGGAACCTAGGGAACAGATGGCCCAGGCTTTTGCCACCAGAGTCCTGGGCTCGCCTAGTGACTCCATTGTGACCAGTTGCGGGGGTGCTGTGAACTGAACTTCTCTGAGTCTCGGTTTATCAGGGGATAAATCTGACTCTGACTTTCCCAAGATACCATGCAAGAGGATGGCAGGCACATGGACAGACCCTGTGCCTGGGGTGACCTTTCAGCCCAGACAGCCATTCTCCCTCTTGCTTTCAACAGCCTCCCTATGTTCCGACACGCACAACTATTACTCCAGCCCAGGGATCGTGAGTCCGAAGCCAAGGGATGCTTATGATCTACATCATTCTGGAGAGGGAATCGGAACCTCTCATTCTTTTACAGGTTCTGTCTGGTGTCAGGTCTGTAAACAACAGGTATCTCTAAGATCTAGTAGGGGTCGTTTGGTCTATGGTTTGTCATCCTTGGCTGGGGACTCTTCCTTCTGCAGGGGGCACATCTACAACTATTTGGGTTTCTTCTGTATTGGCATTTTGACTCATGCCAGGGAAGGAAGTGCCGCTGTGTGGGCAGCCTTCCACCAGCCTCCCCCATGTCTCAGTCTAGTTGTGCTGCATCTGAGGAGGGAGAGCCTGGTTTCTAGCCCTGCACTGGAGCTCTGCAGCCGACCATGAAAACTTCAGGCATTCCTGGTGGTGCCCACAAAGAGAATACACACTCTGATTGAAATGGCCTTGTGAGCCATGCCCGTGGGATCCTGGTCCAGTAGGCTCATTCCTCTCCCGTGGCTGAGGTCCTTGGTGCCATGAGCTTGTTAGTTCCGGACAGCTGGTCCCCACGGTGTCTCCCACTTTCTGTTGCCTACCAGGTGTCCCCACAGAATGTTTTGGAGAGGAATCTGATCCAAGATGTCCTGAGCAGAGCCTACCATTTCCATGCCTTGAGGTAAAGACGCCATCGTTCTTGTTACACAGAGCTCAAGGGCAGGTCCATGACACTCACCATGGCTAAAGGGCTGGACCATTTCCACCGTCCTTGAACTAGCTGGGCTCCACCACTTCCTCTGCTCCAGGTTTTGGGAGGTGTGATGGGTGGAGCTGATTGCCAACTTGGCAAACTCTAGAGTCACCTGAGAGAAAGGCCTCCATGTATGCTTCTGAGAGATTACCGCGACTGCATGAACCGATGGGGGACGAACCATTTTCACTGTGAACAGGACTGTCCCCGGGGTGGGCAGGGGGCCTTGGTTGATGGGGAATGTCATCTGAGTGACAGTAAGCAATCCTTCATCCTTCTGTTTCCTGAGTGTGGATGCAATACGACCAGCCAGCTCCCTGTTCCTGCGGCTATGTCTTCCCTACCTCCCACTGTGCTCTCTGGATCTGAGGCTAAACAAGCCCTTTCTCCCTTAAGTTACTTTCGTCAGGATCTTTTATCACAGCAAATTAAGGAAGGCAGGAGGTCACCCACGAGGAGTTCTCTGGCTTGGTGTATAGAGGGAGTCCAAAGGCTACATGTGGCTTTCCAGGTGCCTCCCTCACGGACCAGCCTTGGCTGGAGGTCCCAGCCTCTTTCTGGCAGCTCTCTCTCTCTTACTTAGCCTGTTGTTTCTAGCAAGTAGCACACCTCACTGTCTTGCAGGAATTGTTCAAGTCGAGGACCCAGTTTACAGCTGAGGTCCCTTTAGACCTGTGCTGGGCCAGTCACCGAACAGTTCGACCATCACTTCATCTTCTCCCCAGCTCCTGCTCACCCTCCACCCTCCAGTCACACTGGCTATCTTTCTAGTCCTTGAACACACTTCCCTTGTCTGTCCCTGCCCTGTCCCCAGCACATAATGTCCTATCTACGTGTCCACCCTTCAGGGGTTTTAGCAGGAAGGTAGGATGTGCTGCTGAAAGCTTGAGGAGTCAGGGACCATCTGAGGGCTACAATGGCTGGTGACAGTGGGGAGCTGTGGGACCTAGGCCTGAGGGACTCAGGAGGGAAGGGGCTTCAAGAGTCTAGGGAGAGCTGGAGCTACAACCACAACCGGGACTGGAACCTGGGTGACCGAGTCTGGAGGGAGCAGGGGCAGAGCGCCTACACCTCTCAGGTCCTCTTCTCTGACTTCTGCTTGGGTCTCCCATGCTAGAGACCGGCTGGCAGGGCAGCTCTGGGGTATGTCCCATGACTCAGCCCACACAGGGCAGATCAGAGGGCAAAAAAGAGGGATTGTGATGTCAACAGAGGAAACTTAAGGGCCCAGTTTTGTGCTGCGGTGTAAATTCTCCCTGCCTGAAACAGGCTGAGTTATCTGCTGGCTTAGCCGCCTCCTGGCTTTCTGCTCTATTGGACCGGCAGTGCCATCAGGGTGAAACCTTAGCGGCTTGGTCTTTTGCTCTTTCTACTGGCTACAGGGCAAGTCTTTCTGAAGCGCCACAGAAAGGAAGAGCCCTTGGCTCTGGATGCAACCCTGCTGTCTCCTGCAGGGGGCTCCCGGAACCATCGAAGTCCTCCCTTGGGCTGAGGTTGGCGGCGGCTGAAGGTGGCAGGCCGTCCAGGACAAGATGGTCCCATACTCGGACCCTCTAAACTGGAACCTCGTGTTAGCCTTGGCAGAAACCCACTGCAGTGAGGCAGGTGGAAGCCAGGAATTCTAGATGACCCTATGCATGGAGATCTGAGCTCTGGACTCAGCTTTTGAGAGAGAGGAAAGTGGGCAGTTGAGTTTAGGGAATAGATTTGGCAAGGTGGCAGGAACTGTGGGGATGGATAAGAAGTCTTGGGGCCTTATCTGGGTCATAAGACCTTCTCCATCATATCCTTGATGTCCACTGTTGGGGGACAGGCAGTGCTAGCAGGACTCCTTGGCAGTGTTGGATCCATCTGTTGGTTTTGCTGGGTGCACCCAGTCCCATCAGCCACAAGCTCATTAAGCACCTACCATATGGAGATAACCGTGGAGATGTGGGCCTACCAGTCCTCACATGACCCAGATCTATATGAAGCCCACCAGTGGCATGACTTCTGTTCCGAGTCCCGCGGACACACTAATGCCAAACCTCCCAGGGGTGCTCCGGACCAGCCTGCTGTGAGCATTCCCTACACGGGTCTGCCAGCACCTGTGAAAACCCGCAGCTGGTGGTATGTGAGGTACTCTCTACGAATCCCAGTGTGTCCTTACTTATTATCGTAGGCCTTTCTGGGCGTGTGCATCCCTCTGGGCCTGAGCCTTCATGCTCTCTAGGACACGGAGCCCACCCTGAGGAAGCGGTTACACTCACTCACTCCACCTGAGATTTCACAAGCCTCCAGGAAGGCACTGTCAGGGTCGGCTAACGGCGGCGTGGGGGATGGTGCAGAGGGCAGGAGCTGGAGCAGAAAAGACAGAAGCTAAAGCCCAGTTGCTCTTGGAGCAGAAAGAGCTCCTTGCCAATGATGTATGAAATGAGGAGCATATGCTGCGAGCGATTCGTGCACAGGAGCTTGGCAAGGATCTCCAGCTCTGGCGCTGCAGGCAGTGGCTCCGTGCTCCAGAGTGCTCCCAGCTCTGCAGTGCTCCAGAGTGCTCCAGGATGGCTCCACCTCCCTCTCTGGTCTCTTCCTAGCAGAATATGCTGCATGCACACAGTAGGCATCCACTTCACCTACCTTGGTCCCCTAAAGGGTTAGCAGCAGCGAATTAGGGAAGTCAGGCTTGGAGGTTGAGCACAGAGAGGGGCCTGGATCCTCCCAAGGTCACATGGGGTGGGTGACTTGGATTCTCCTGACAGCTCTGACAACCGGATCTTTATTTGTAGTCCCGTGTTTTGGGACAAGCTCTGCAACCTTCCTTCATCTCTGTTTCCTCATCTGTATAAAATGGGGGCAGTGGTGAACTTTGAAAGAAGGCTTAACACAGTGATGCGTGTGCTTAGCTGTATGTATGTGTACGTGCGTGTGTGTGTGTGCCCGCATGCGTGCCTTCTGCTGAGCCCTTTCTGTAGCCCCCACCTCCACATCTCAGTAGTGCCAAAAGAGGGCATACTCCCTTCCCATGGTGCCACCCTTCAGTCCTGGCCGGGGTCCTGTTGTGTATTCTTTCTACCCCAGGCTTTGCCTTCCTGCTGCCGCCCCCCTCTGCTCTCCCCCTCACTCTGGTTCTCTGGTCTATCTCTTAATCTCTGGATACCTCATGATGCTTTTCTTCCCTGTCCCCTGTAATGGGTTTAGGCATGAGAAGTAATTTACCGGTTCATGGAAACTCTATTCACAGGGTGTTTAGGTCAAATCGTCCTTAGCTTTCTCTTCCCCTCACATCCAAGTCTTGCGGCACCTCCTTCAGAACACATTTGGAAACTAGCTGAGTGGTACACACCTGCAATCTCAGTTCTTGGGAGATAGAGGCAGAAGGATCAGGAGTTCAAGGTCATCCTCGGCTTCAGAGTGAGCTCTAGGCCATCTGGCTACACAACAACAAAAACAGCAACAGCAGCAGCAGTAACAACAACAACAACAACAACAACAACAAGAGGCATAACCAGAGTCCACAGCCTTCTCTGCTCCACGGCTTGTCTTCTGGTCCAAGGTGATGATCCACCTGAGTTGCTGTAATTGCCTCTTAACTCTTCACAGGTCTCCCTGATCTGCCTCTGTGGTTGGGCTTACAGTTATCCCAGAACCACCAGATCCTAACCTCTGTTGTGGTTTGAATGTGAAATGCTTCCTCCTCCCAGATGGTGGCGCTGTTTTGGGAGACTGGGAAACCTTTGGAGCATGGTCTAACTAGCTAGCTCTTGTAGGCCACCAAGGGCAGGCTTTGAAGGGATATTCCACTCCCTGTCACTGCGTTGTGACCAGCCCTTGCAAACTCTTGTTATGGCGAACAGAGATGCGCTGTCCCCAGGCCTTTCTTGCAATGGTGAACTGTACTGTACGGCGCTGAACCAAAGACCTTTCCTCCCCTAAACTGCTTCCTTCAGGTATTTTGTTGCTGCCACAAGAGAAATGCTGCCTCTGGTGGCTTCTGCTCTTAGAAAGGAATCCAAAGCCATTCCTGGTTCTTCTCCACCACCCACTGGCACGCCTATCCCAGAGACGTGGGCATTGTGCCTACTGATCCTGCAGCACTAGTGTGGCTCACTCCCCAGATTCAATCCACGGTCTGTTCAAATTTCACCTTCCCAAAGAAGATTCTAGATGCTTCAAGATGAGCTCAGCACTCCCTGATTCACCTTTCGAAGTCTTTCTGCCTCAGCTTCCGAATACTCAATAAGCATTTGAGTATGTATGCATGCGCGTACATGTGTGCGTGTGTGTGATGAGTGCATGTATAGACATCAGGTGTCTTCCTTGATCACCTTCTACTCTCTCTGTTAAGGTAGGGGGGTCTCATTTGACCAAAGCTTGCCAATCCCGGTAGTTTGCTTGCTCTTGGGATCCCTGTTTCTACTTTTTTAAAATTTCTCAATCATTTATTTACTTTTAATTTTCTTAATTTTATTTTTATTTTATACTTATGGGTGTTTAGCCTACATGTTTATCTGTGCACTATGTTGTGTGCAGTACTGGTACAGGCTATATGAGGGAATCAGAATTCCTAGAACTGGAGTTCTAGAAGGTTGTGAGCCACCATGTAGGCGCTGGGAATTGAACCCAGGTCCTCTGGAAGAGCAGCTAGTGCTCTTAACCCCTGAGTCTTCTCTCCAGCTCCGGTCTCCACTTCTTGAGTGTTGCGATTACAGGCTTGTAATACCTACCTGGCTTGTACACGGTCTTGCTTTGTGCAGCAAGTGTTTCATCCAGCGACCCATCTCCTCAGCCCCCTCAACAAATAGGTTTCACACATAGATGAGGGAGCCCAAGTGCTGTGCCAGGAGGCAGAGGCCCCCAGAGCTTTACGGCTCGTCCTGTGCAGGTGAGGGCCCCGGACAAGTAGCGTGACTATTTAATTTCCAATGCAAAGTGGGTAACAGGGAACTTAAGCAGGGGTCCCAGAGCCAAGAAAAAGTAAGGAGGCTGGGAATGCTTCCTCAGGAGGAGGAAGGGCGGGGAGGCGCTCCATTGATCAGTGAGGTGAAGAGGCAGGCAACTCAAGGGCAAGGAGAGAATAATAGAAACTCAGTGCTTCCATGTCAGAGGTCGATGGGACAGGAACTGGAGAGTAACCTTGCCTGGAAGCCCCCAAGGGACTTGGTACCAGCGTTGTCCTGGCTGCATGATGCCCTATGAGTGCCCTGGAGCAGGAGGCTGATGGGCCCCATCTCACCCGTTTGTCCTGTGTTCTTGAGCAAGTGCCATGGCCGCCTTACCTGCTGCTGTAGGGACCTGTGACTCCACCACTCCAGGGCTCTGGGAACATACCCTGGATGGTGCCAGCTTGGTCCTTGAGGCCACAATGGCTACTAGTGAAGGCTAGAGATTTTGGGAGACATACAGAAATAACCTTTCTGGGCCTATTAAGAGCACTCTGTGGGTGAAGGAGTTTGCCGAGAAAGCCTGGAGACCTGAGTTTGATCCCTGGAACCAATGAAAAGGGAAAAGGAGAGACCTGACTCCAGGAAGTTGACCTCTGACCTCCACATTCATGCCGTGGCACATCTCTCTCTCTCTCTCTCTCTCTCTCTCTCTCTCTCTCTCTCTCTCACACACACACACACACACACACACAGAGATGATTTTTAAAAATCCAAAAAAGAATTTTTCCCCCCAGGACTCCCAATGGCCCTTGATAGGCCTGTGTCTTCCTTATCTGTATTTAGCATGAAAACCCCAAACAACTCCCCATCCGCTCCAATCCCCTTTGTATTCTTTCTCTGTGACCTGCCAAGCCTGTGTATCCCCAAGTGGACAGCCTGCTTCGGACTCAACTTCTGTCCCCTGGCAACACCGTGATGCCTGCCATGATACGAGATGCTTGTGTCTCACAAGGCTCGGCCATAAAGAATGGTGACAACGAGCCCGGAGTCGTAGGTCACGTTGAGATTCTCATATTCGCGCTCTCTTCTTATTACACTGTGATGGATGGAGAGGGGATTTTTATCATGGTCCCATTCCTGCTTTAAAGCCCTAACTCAGGCCTGCGTCCCCGCCTGTGTTTTGCCTCTCCGCCTCCCGTCAAGGGCTGATGGCGTGAGGATTTGAGTGCGCAGCTGTGGGGAGAAGCATTAGCAAGCAGGGCTGTTAAGAGAACAGTCCCATGAAGTCATTTATGTGATGAAAGCCCTTTGTCACCTGGTGGTGGGGCCTGGGGCTCCTGGAGTAATATACCAAACAGAAAATGCAACTGTGACAACATCTTACACTCAGTGTGGTGCTTTTAACTTTTCAGCGTGATTGATTCGAATTTTTAAATAAATTATTTATTTGTGCATGGTGTGTGTGTGTGTGTGTGTGTGTACACAAATGCCCCAGTACCATACCCATGCAGATGAGGGAAGCAAGGTTGTGGAATTCAGTTCTCTCTCTGCCACGTGGGTTCTAGGGACGAAGTTGAAGTCACCCTCATCAGGCATCCCGACAGGCGCCTTTACCCACTGAGCCATCCTGCCAGCCCGGCTCACCGGGTTTTCACACCGTGGTTCTGGGGTTTGAACTCAGATCCACATATTTACACAGCGAGGGCTTTTCCAGCTGATCTGTGCTCAGACCCACACACGATTTTTTAAAAATGTTTTTATCTTAATCCTCAGTAGGTCTGTGAGATAGGGAGCTTGTTAGTCCTGTTCTATCGATGAGGGAAACAGGCTCAGCAAAGGGAAGTGATGTCGGCCAGTGCCTCTCAACCTAGAAGGTACAGACAGATCTCCAGGATGGTTGCTGCTGAACGCTGGCCCCACCCAAGTCCCCAGAGGTCACACACTTTGAGTAGCAAGGATTTGGTGTCATTTGTGGATGTCAAAGGCATTGAGGTCAATGGTTTCATCTGTCCACAGTCCACCATGCCAGGCACTGCACCCAGGAAGAGTGAACACAGACCATCCTCATGGGCCTTATCGTAAGTACAGGTAAGTCAGGGCCTTCTGTAGACTTGGTGGCTTCCTGCCTGTTTGTTTTGTCTTTGAGACAGGTGATCATTATGTGATCCAGGCTGGCTGGGACATCACTGTGTGACCCAATCTTGTCTGGAATTCACAACATTTTTGCCTCAGCCTCTGGACTGCTGGGATTCCAAGTCCACCTGTGGCTTCCTGCAACCTTCCTCCCTGACTACACTCCTCAAAAGCCAGAAATTCCCTCTTACTCCTCCTGCAGGGGAAGGATTCTAGGGCTCCTCCACTCCTGGGTCATAGGCTCCCCTTGGATCCCCCCCCCCCCCCCGGCACTTCTCTGTCCTTCGCAGAGGCCACTCCATCCCTGGGTTGAGTCTGTGGACGTCTCACTGCAGCCCTGCATACAAATCCATGTGAGTACCTGGCTCCCGGCTCTCTTCCCAGAATGCTCCTTGTCCCTTTTCCTGACCCTTGCAATTTGGATTCTAGTGGGTTGGAGATACATCCTACAAGGCCTTAGAGGGCCCGGAGCTATGCAAGAGCTGGAGGGAGCTCTTCAAATCGGGGAGCAAAGTTGTTGCAGGGATCCAGAAACCCCGGGCCTGCATTTAGCTAACTGTCTGGCAGCCAGGAAGGGATAATGTGTGGCAGCAGTTAGTAGGTGCATTTTTTATTCATGAGTGCCATTTGCCAAGCTTTAGAGGGGAAGAGCACAGTCAGCGTGCACATTATCCTAGAGTTCACAGTGCCGTGAAAGAGAAAAAGAAGTAAGCAAAACCGCCTGCTCCTTGCCAAGCGTTTCAGCATCTGGGCACCCCCATGTCCTCGCCGCCACCCAATCTTAGGACACCTGAAGAGTCGAGGCTCTAGGTTCTCTGTGACTTTGTTAAAGGTTGTAAGCCACTCTGGAGGGAGCCTGAACCTGAGGCCAGGTCTTCTGCTCTCAATGCCATTGCTCCCTGCCCCTTCCGGGGACACCAGCGGTGTCCTGAAGCAGCTCTTCCTGGGGATGTTTGGATGTTTTCTGTATTTTGAACCCCAGCGTTGGAAGTCACACTGCTAAGTCGCTCCTGCCACCTGTAGCCACCCCCTGCCAGCGTGGGGCCTGTAGTGGGAGTTCTATGAATGGTAGCTAAGTCTGTGGATGGTCCGCCCGAGGTCGGTGTGCAGGACCCCTGCTGACAAGCCCTGTGTTGGGTCGCCTGCCTTCCAGCCTGCTCCAGCGTGATCTTTTCCTCTCAATAGCTTTCCCTCGGTGGCCTCCTTCTCAGGCTCTCTGTTTCTCTCCCTCTTTGGGGGAGAATCAAAATGACTGGACTTGGCATTATCTGCTGGTTTCCATGGTAATAAAATCTGTTTCCGATAATGGCCCCTTCCCTGGCTGTGGTTAGTTTTGGTAATTTTAGCAACACTGTTGCATAGGCCACCTGCATTTCAATGCGACGCAGGCTGGATGCAGCAGCAGCAGCTTTCAGGTTGAATAGAAATAAGGAAAAGTGCTCGCTCTCAGGTTTCCAGGCTGGCTACAGGCTGGAAAGGAAAAGCGAAAGTTAAGTAAACCCCCACAGGCTTGGGTATGTGCTCAGCTTAACACAGACCGTCAGCCTCCCACTTAAAACCCTTCTCACGACCTCAGTGCCCCGCCATGAGACCACATTCATCTTCTTCTGTGTTTAGCTCTTCTGCCGTTTGGCCCCCGTCATCTGTCCTGTCTTCTCTCTGGTCCTCTTGATGGCCTTTCTTAAGATTTTCATCTACCCAGCGTGTTTTCCCTATTCTGACGCCTGGGAGTGCCCCCTAGGTCTTTAAGAATCCATCTTCAAAATCCTGTGTCCCTGGTACCTACCCCTCCATTCTTCATTTCCCTCTAGCCTGGTCGTGTGCATCTCATCACACTGGTGTTTTTATTCATCTGTCTTTCTCTTCCATATCACAGCGAACTCTTGGATAACAGGGACACTCGCTGTGTTCTTCGTCATGGCTCCTGGGCCTGGCATAGAACACGTACTCATGAATTAAAAAAATATACATAAGAGTAGTTGCTTCAAATTCCTCTCTGAGTGTGCCATCTCTTCACCGCTCCTCGGTCTGCTGTCAGGGTGTCTTGACTTCTGTCCCTAGGTGACAGACAAGGACACTGAGGCTCAGAGTGGTCAGGATGCTGGCCCTAGGAGACAGAGCTGGCCTATGAGTGGATGGTAACTCAACAACAGTGCAGACGAATGGATTCAGGGGACAGACTGGAAGGCTCGCATCTGCTTACAGTTTCCTATTGGCTCTAGGGGAACACTTTCTTGGAAATCTTTAGGGGAAGTGATGAGGACTTTGGCTGCAGGCAAAAGCCCTTCTTTTCCCACTGGTACAGCCAAGGGAAGGGAAAGGCCAAGGGCATAGGTGGGAGTGACTTCCACACACAAGTGTGCTGAGGCGGCGATCTTCTAGGGACAGTGTCTAGCCAGAAAATGGGCCAATGGACCATTGAGCTGGCATAGCACCTTGAGAGGTCTGCTGTAGAGTTACACTGTGGGCCCAGCACTGAACCGATAAGTCCAGCAAGCACTATCGTGATGCTCAAGAAGGCCAGGAGGTCCTTCAGCATTGCCTCTGAAAAAAAAAAAAAAGAAGGCCAGGAGGTAAGGGCCAGGGAAGGGCTGGGGGGAGCCGCTTAGCCCCTGTGGCAGATAATACCTCTGCTTGTATTTGATCTCCTGCAGGACTGACTCTGGCCATGGCTCTGAACTTGGAGCTGAAACACTTCCGATGAGGTGCTTAGGTAACCTGTACTGGATGAGGGTATGCTACCATCAGCCTGTGCTGGGTGAGGGTGTGCTAGTGTTAGCCTGTGCTGGATGAGGGTAGCCTGTGCTGGGTGAAGATGTGCTAGCATTAGCCTGTGCTGGGCGAGGGTGTGCTAGTGTTAGCCTGTGCTGGGTGAGGGTACGCTAGCACTGGGTAAGCAAGTCACCCCCATCTTTCCTCCTGGACTCACAGGATGGTGGTAAGACTGAGCACATAGTTATGCAGAACCCTCAGCTTCCCATCTGGCTGTGTTGGCGGGATAGGGCCTGCTGGGTCCTTCCATGGGCTTCCCCCTCCTCCCATTATCTCAGTGAACTCTGGGATAACAGGGACATTGACTGTGTTTTCCATAGCTTCCCAGCCTGGCTTATAAAAAGAACTCAAGAAGAAAAGACACACCTAAGGGGAGCTGCCATGAGTTTTGGCTTTGTGAGGGTGAGGTTGGAGCCAGACCTGGTTCCCCAACCTCTCCGAGGCATTCGGTACTATAAGGGGTATGTGTATGTGTGCACATGTGCACAGCCTCACGATCCTCTCTTTCGCTACATGTGAGACTGGGTAAACTGTCCCCAGAGGCTGGCAGGGAGCATCACAGGGGTGGGGGTAGTTATTAATAACAGTCAACGCACATAAAGCTTTTTACCCCCAATATGCAGTGACCCTTGTATTTTACAGTTTACAAAACTGATGCTTAGTAGAAAAACAGTCATAGAAGCTGGGTAGTTACATTTTATAAGAACTCACGGCTGCTCTGGGCTTGGCGTGTACTACAGTGATAGGGGGGGGGGGGGTGACGGCTCCCAGCCTGCCAGGAGGCCAGCATGACTTGTACGGTCCTTGGAGCACTACAAATGCCAGGGCTGAATGATGAGCCTCAGCTAGGTTTCGGAACCACAGACCTGGGGCTCCACTCTTAGCTGGGCTCTGTCTGTATGGCCTGGAGAAGAGACTAACCCTGCCACTGCCATCCCCGCCCCATGGAGATGGGGCTGTGCTTTATTCGGGTAGGGAGCACACATTTCATGCTGGGTCTCCAGCCTTGCCACAGGATGAGAAATGGCTCAATGCTTTACAAATGTAAAGATCTCCCCAAGGGCGAGGGTGTTCAAAAATGTATGTTCTAGAAGGAATGACCTACTTTCCCTCAACATGGGGGTCCTGCTCAGGGGTGTGTCAGAGCCACATTCTGCTCCAGAATCTCCCTTCTTCTGCAGGTGACCCCTTTTCTGGCTGTGCCATGCACACAGCACTGTCTGAACTATCCAGTGTGAACCATCCAGCGTGAACTATCCAGTGTGAACTATCCAGTGTGAACTACTATCCAGTGTGAACTATCCAATGGTGGCATGTGAGCTTGGAGATTGGGCCATGGTAGAAGCAGCCTCTGGCTGCCATAGCCAGAGAGACTTCTCAGATGCAATTTAGAAGTATGTCCAACTCTGGCATTAATAGGAGATGCACCGAGTCTCTTTGCTCTACTCGCAGTTTCCAGAAAGCAAAACCAAGGGGCTTGGGAAACAGAGGTAAGCCTAGAGCATCTGGCTTGTAATGTGTGATGAAGCCACTTCTGCTCCCACTTAAGACCTGGAGCAGGCGCTGACTCCATGTGGGCGAGACCTTTAGATCAGTCCAAGGATGAAGTCTTGCCTTCCCCCTGTGAGTACAGAATCTCCGCTGAGCAGAGCCTCTGATGTGGTCTCCCAGAGTAGGACCCCCGACACACACACACACACACACACACACACACACACCACCACCACCACCACCACCACCAACAACAACAACAACAACAACAACAACAACAACAACATGGCGGTCAGAGTTGGGAGGGCTTAGTTTCCTCTAAGCCTCCTCATGTCTCTACAGTTTCCTAAGCCGATTCTCCTGGAAGGACCCGGGCTTCCTAATTCCTCTTCCTGTCAGGCAATAACTGTCTTGTTTAAACTGTTTCCAGGATTAGTCAAACAATTGGAGATCACAGCCAACAGCCGCCCTGTTCTCTCATTACTGGGTGCCTATAATTAATATTTATAAACCAAGAGGGTGCTTGTCTTTTTTCTTTTTTTGCGCTGAAAAGGAATTCAGGCTTTGCGGCTGGTGGCTGCAAACATCCAGCCTCTTGTTACCCATCATGGAAAAAGAGTGTGCGGTCTTCAACAGGCGTGCTCATCGTTGGAGCTGGCAGAGAACATCCTGGCTGTGTGGGAGGACAGTGGACAGAAACCTCAAGGGAGGCCATGAGGGAAGGGGGACGGGCTGGGGGAGAGGGGCAATCAGAGAGGTATTGACACATAGAAAGGAAGGAATGGATGAGAGGAAGATTACAGCAAGCAAGAGAAACAGGGGATCCTTTAGCCAGGGATGAGGAGAAAGAAGTGGGGAGGGATGGAAGAGAGGGGGCAGAGGGGGGAAGGAGGGTGGACACAGATTGCAAAGTAACAGAGGAAGAAGTAGCTGGCAGGGGACACAGGTGATCAGGGTCCTTTGTTACCCACCTAGCATAAAGTTCTTTGTCCGTTCCTGGTCTGGCACCCAGTTGCTATACCAAATACTCACCCAGCATAGATCCGGACATAAGTGTCCCCAAACTGGAACTTGACATCCAGCAGATATCTCCCCTCCTTGACTTCAGTAGGTGAAGGCAGGGAGCCTTGAAGTATACGAGGAAAGGTGACAATGAACATCCCAACTTGTACCTGTGCTTTTCCCTGTGACAAGCAGGGGGCAGTAGATTGTGTCCTGGGTAGAGGTTGGGAAATCTCTTCAGCTCTGCCACTACATTGAGCAAGACTCTTTCCTTCCACATGCCTCAGTTTCTGCAGGTTAGGGGAGAGGTGGCTTTGAGTTTCTCTCTAGCTCTAGAACTGCGCGTCTTCAGATCCCTGCCCCTTCTGCCTGTCATCCTGCTCAGGTGGGCTGCGGGGGCAAGCAGGCCTGGCAAGGACAGGCACTTCCAAGGGCCACCAGAGGCGCTCAGATTTGCACATCAGAACTGGAGGAGGGCTTTTAGCTGCTCATGCCCCCAGGCCTTGGTGAGGGCGCTAGGGAAGAGGGAGTACTGCGGAGAGGTGGCCTTGAAAGTGGGGCTCTTGGGAGCTGTGAGCTTGACCCCATGAAAATGACTGCCTCATGGTTATGTATGAGGGCAGAGCATGTGGGGAGGAGGAGCAGAGTTCTGGGGGGCAGGAGGGTGGACGAGAGGGGTGGAGAGGTAAGACACAGGAATGAGGGGTTAGGAGAAGTATGGTTAAAGAAAAGCCCAAGGCTTGAAAGGAGGTATTAAAGCCAGGCCAGAGTTCCCGTTTAGTTTAGGGAAACATATGTCTGATAAACTGAACCCCGAAGTCAGTGTCTAAAACAGCTCCCTTTCTTTGCACATCTCTGCCCAGCAACAGTGAGAGTTCTCGTCCCCCATCTCCACTTATTTCTCTTGTCCATCCTCCGCCTCCTGGAACCAGAGGGTTAGCCCGGACAGGTTCTTCTTAAGGCCCAGGCAGAGGCCTAAGAGAGCGAGCAGGGCCACACCGGGTTTCCTGCGGTCCCTAGACTGGAGCTGGCACACCTCGCTCTGTGGCCTGAGCCAGCAATAGGGCCCCACTAAAATGAAGAGAGACAGTGTGTATGTGCTGGAAAGGGGTCAAAGCATACACACAGCTACAGCGAGGAGGCGCTGCGGATTTTGGGATGGAGGGAACAGAAACACAGGAAGAGGCTAGGCACTAAGGCCAATGGAGAGTTTACCCACAGCATCTGACATAGGACAGGAACTGTGCCCAGAAAGAGGGCTGCCAGGAACCAGGACAGACAATGACCCTGCCCTCATGGCGCTTAATATAAAAAAACAAAAAAACAAAAAACAAAAAAAACATAGCCACAGATTATGAAGTTGACAAAAGAAAACCTAGGGGGGTGTGATGGGAGAAACAGATTTGTTGTTGGACTTAGATCAGAATGGAGGGTGAGCGTATTAGGGAGAAGGGAGGGCGTGCTGGGTGGCGGTGCTGTGGTATGTACTCAGCCATGCTCTCTCTAAGCCTTTGCTGCTCACATCTGATCTCGTTACTTGCGTCTCCCACACTGCACTGATGTGGCTGGAGTGCTTGAGGACTCAAGTCCCAGCTCCGGGAGTCCCAAGGGACTGGACTCCACCCCCCATCCCAGGGTTCCAGTCAAAGAAATGAGTAATCGTGATCAACAGAAAAAGGAGCTTGTGCGTGTGTGTGTGTGCACGCGTGCGTGTGCTGGGAGCAGATGAAGGTGTCCAGTGAACCCCCAAGTTCATCTGTAGAGAACTGTCACAAACTGCAGGTGTAGAAAAAGCTAGGGCAAGAGGAAGGCAGAATGAAGCAGACCCAGCTCAGGTAAGGTCTGGTTGGTCACTGTCTCAGTCCTGGTTCTGCAAGGCGGTCCAAGAAGCCTTCGTTGTTCAGGGGACAACCTAGTTCTCATGACTTCTGTTCCAGAGTGCATGGGAGATGGTCGCTGTGGGGGCGGGGCTGGGGGTATGTGCTCTGTATTACAGGGCGCTGCTCTTCCCAGAATCCATGGTGAATGCAGCTTAGGGACAATGACAAGGGACATCTAGATATTTGTGGGTCAGGATTAGGACATTAGGAGTCACTTGTTTGTTTTGTGTGTGTGTTCATCTCTCTGCAAGTTCACATGCACCTGTGTGTGCATGTATGAGGCGGCGGGGGGACAATCTTAGATGTCACCCCCTAGGCAGTGTCCACATGATTTTTCGGCAGGATGTCTAAATGGGCTGGAACCTGCCATGTAGGCTAGGTTGGTAAGCACATTCAGGGACCTACCTTCTCCTCCTCCCCAGTGCTGGGATTCCCAAGGCATGCCACCACACCCTGCTTTCTCTGGGGATTAAACATTTTCAACCGCAGGGACCAGCGCTTTATAAAAGCCTCAGTTTTTCTTATCTTTGAGTTTTCAGCCTTGAAGAGGGGTGAGAAAAGCCAGGCCTCACCAGCTTCCACTGACACACCTCAAGTAGTTGACAGGCCAATGCAGGGTCCAGCAGGTGACCCAAAGCAAAGGAGACAGAAGCAGAATGCCAGCAGAAGTATGAGCATCATCTTACTCTTGTGACCTGGTGAGCCTGAGTGAGGAGTCGGTGTGTTTATTTATTATACTGTAGCAAAAATGGCAGCTAAGTGCCTGTGGTAGGGTTTAGTGTGGGAACCCAGAGGGACCTAAGGACCCTGAATCTCTTCCCACATTACCACACCGCTTCTGTTGCTAAGTGGACAGTGAACTCTCAGAGTGTTAACTGCCTCTCCATCTCTGTCACTGGGTCTGCCTGGACGTCACAGAAGAGGGTCTTCCACAGTTTGTCGAGACTTTGAAGCCATTGGTATGTTCTGGGGTGACACCACGCTCTGCCCAGAGGGGCCTCTTCACCTTTTCTTAGCCATAGGATTGTCCCACTCCATCCTTTGAAGTTCGTCTTGGTGACAGGCAGGATTGTTTGGGAGAAGGAGAAAGGTGAGGTTCACTTAGAGACCAGAGAAACCTGTCGAGTTCTCCAGCAGGCACTGCTTGGTGGAGCTTGCCATTGGTCTCAAAGTCTCCATTAACACAATGAGTGGGGTGGAGCCATGTTTCTGATCAGCCGAAGGGGAGGGTCTAGCACATAGTATGCCTCCATGGTTTGTTGATTGAACCATAGAGGGTTCTGTGAAGGCTTCTGAGACTGAAATCTGGTCCTCTCTCTTGGTACTGGAACCACTGGGAAGCTTTGAAGACCCTCCAGTCAGGGGTCCACTGCAAACAAGAGAAGCCCGTGCCCTGGGCAGCAGCCCAAGCATTAGTGTCGAAGTCTACTGTGACAATGGTGAGCACAGGGCTGTGCCAGGCATGTCATGAACCTGAGTGTCTGCGGGAGAAGGACTCTCTTCTGGGTGAGGTCCATTCTACCAGGGTGGTACCACTGCGTGCTGCTATTCAGGTCCTGGCTGGTGGACACACTGTGGTCCTTCACAAGGGGCTCTCCAGACACCTGGGCTTTATTACTCATGGGCACGTGAAAGGAGGGAGTGAGGCAACTGATGGAAGAACGTCTTGGGCCAGGCCTTGGTGGGGTGCACACCCTCCCACACACTTTCCATGGGCAGCTCCATCCATGCGCCCATCTGTATTCAGGGAACTGGGAGATTGGATCCCTGGGGTGAGGCAGCTTCTGAGCAGACCAAGAGATCCGGGAATCCTTGGTGGCCCCACACTGTCATGGCTTCCCTGGTGGTCCAGTGTGGGGTTGCAGAGGACCCTGTGCGCCACAGCTTGGCCGAAGTTAACTGTGCCACATCTCCTCACCTGGTGCCTCAGAACTCCTCCCAGCCGATGGCGACTTCTGATGTTTTGGTGCTTCTGTCTAGAGGAGGTCTGGGGACCCCAGGACTCTCAGGATAGCAGCCTCTTTCCCTAGGGAGGTTCATAGGAGAGAGTCATAAGAATCAGCCCAAGGGCTTGGTCCTTATTTGGAGCCTTTCTTGGAAGCAGGCCTGTGCCAAAGAGCATCAGCTGTGACTGGGGTAACCTGGGAATATGTGTGCAGATCCTGCAAGAAGTGAAGCCTATTGGCTCACTCTTCCTTCCTTCCTTCCTTCCTTGTTTTTCTCCATATATAATACATATATACATACAGATGTATGTATATGCAGGTGTTCAGTGTACACATGTATGCAGTTATGTGTACACAGTGTGTGGGTGGGTATGGAGACTAAAGGTCAACTTTGAATATCATTCATCAGTCTCCACCCACCTTGTGTTTTAAGACAGGGTCTCACTGAACCTGGAACTCAGGCTACACTAGCTGCTTGCAAGCTCCAGGGAGCCTCCTGTCTGTGCCTTCCCAGTGCAGGGATCACGAGCACACACTGGCACACCTGCGTGCTGGGAGTGGAACTCAGGTTCTCATGCCCGTACAGCAAACAGGTCGCCGGCTGAACCATCTCGCCAGCCCCCCTTGCTCCCACTCTCAGCTCCTCTCCAGCTCTGTGACAAGCCACCCCGGGACTGGCTTCTCCTCAGTGGAATGGATTCCTCTGTGCACTCAGCGGAATGGATTACACTGCCCATTTGCCTCCCTGCTCACGTGCTTCTGGAGGTCTCCCAGGCATCTTTTCTGGTGGCCGCCCTCTGAACAATTCTGGATTCTGTCAGGCTCTGGAAGCAGCTTCCCAGAAGAGCATTCGGGACGTTTTACTAGAAAGCAGTGCTGTTGTGAGAGCTCTGTGCTCTCCCAGGGGGTGACTTTGTGATACACTCCTCTGAGTGCACAAGGAGTATTGTAAGGGGCAGTGGAACCTTTCAGCTCAAGTTATTCATTCACCCCACAGAACTGACAAAGTCTTAAGCTTGGCATCAGGAACATAGCACTGACAAGGACCGGCACAGAGGTTCCTGGCCTCATGGGACTAGCAGCTTTTACATCATTTGGTCTGAGTTCAGAAACACATGCACAGGTGATCCGCCTGTTCAGAGTGTCCCCAGAAACACATGCACAGGTGAATCTACCTGTCCAGAGTGTCCCCAGAAACACATGCACAGGTGAATCTACCTGTCCAGAGTGTCCCCAGAAACACATGCACAGGTGAATCTACCTGTCCAGAGTGTCCCCAGAAACACATGCACAGGTGAATCTACCTGTCCAGAGTGTCCCCATCCCTGAGCTGCGCTGGGGACTAGGCACGTCTCAGATGTCACCAGCCTGCTTCGGGGAAGACCTCACCGGAATCCAGGTGTAGAAGTACCTTTGCAACCAGTACACTGAACAGAGCCACTTCCTCTCACAAGTGTCTGGAAAGGCGTTCAAGGCTGAGAAAACTGTGCCTGGAGACATCGAGTGTGCAAGGACAGGTTTCTGTTAGGCCAGTGGTTTCCTTTGTGGAACCTTGGTTTCTGTCAGGCTTAACAGTCTCAGTGATGTAAAAAATGTTGACTGTTTTTCTGATTCTAAAAGCCATATATACAAGGCAGAGCATCCACGAAAGAAAGACAACACTCCCCCACCATCTTACCTTGGGGAGAGCGGGAAGCTCTCCAACCACTTTCTGCTCATTTTTTTTTAAAAGTCACTATCCAAGCATTGTATTATACACAGGTTCTCACTCTAGTAACATTGACCACAAGCAAATTTGTGGCACTAGTCAAAAGCATTGCCTTTATTTTTTAGTATAGTGGGAATTTTAAATATAATTTTTACATTTGTTGTGTTTATTTGCAGGTGTGTGTATGCGTACAAGTATGTGTGCTGGTGTGCTGGTGTGTGTGCAGGTGTGCGTGTTCAGGCGTGTATGTGCAGGTGTGTGTGTAGTTATGTGTGCACTGTGGTAAGCATGTGGAGGTCAGAGGACAACTTGCGGGAAAAGGTTCTCTCCCTTCCACCCTGAGGGTCCTGGAGGTGAGCTCAGGTTATCAGGCTTGGCCATAAGCATCTTCATCTACTGAAGTCATATTGCTGACTTGAGCGTTGTATTTTTAAAAGACAATCTAGTATTGAAGGTATGTTTGTATCATAATATCATAACTCTCCCTCCCATCTCATACTGGGAATTTGGTGTTTGAGGCCAGCCTGGGATCTGTAGCAAGACTCTGCCTTCCCCCAAAAAGAAAAGAAAAGAGAGTAGGGGGGAAAGGCAGATGCCAAGAAGACCAAGATGTGCTTTGCAAGAGAACCTGCACAGCTGGTCAGCACACACGATGGAGCTTGGCCCTGTTGCATTGGACTGCTTCTTCAGAAAAATCCATCAGAACCCAGTGACTTCTCTGTGCGCCGGATGGCGAAGTCCAAAAGGCCAGCATTATTAAGTGTTGACAGAACCGTGGAGCCCTGGGCCTGCTCATCTGTCGCAGGTGGAGTTGAAAGGAGCATAGCCATTTTGGAAATTGGTTTCTACTAAGATTAAGCGTGCCAGCAGTTGACGGAGGGACTTCGTACCAGAGTATTTACCCAGGAGAGTGTGTGTGACTTTGAGAGGAGACTCGTTTATGTTTTGTTCATCTGAGCCCCAGGCTGGAAGTGCCCAGACTGCCCATTAGTGTGTAAGTAAAGAAAGTGTGGTCGGTCCGTAGGATGGAAGAGCAGATGCCAGGGAAGAAGGAGCTGGAGTAAGCTTGAAGGTGAATCTTGTTGAGTGGAAAGAAGTATTTGCTATGTGATTGGCTTAGAGGGAGTTCAGCACAAACCCATGGTCATTAAGAACAAAATTGCGGTTATCTCTGGAACAGACACAGGCTGGAAAACAGGGAGAAAACAACATTGCAAACGAGAGCAGATACATTCTGTAAGCTACAGTGTGCACAGATTACATTTCGATTTTAAAAAGCGAGGTGGGATTTTGAGGCTGTCTAAAGGTTTTCCTGCTGGGGATTCTGAAAATGCCAGAATCCAAACCTCTGACTTTAGACACTCACATCTGAGGTGACCAGACTGAAGAACGTGGACCGGGCATCTCTGTGACCTGGGTTAGAAGCAGGAAGTATTAACAAGGTTGCCCCCACCCCGCCCCAGGGAGCCACCTTGAAGGCGCCAGTGTTCAGGCCCTCCTGAGTCAGGTGACTGTACCCGAAGTTTCCTTTGCATCTAAAGTCACTGGGGACACTTCAATGGGGCTACCTGAGACATCCCCTTCCTTTCTTGACTCCCAGAAATAAAAACAAAGGGAAGGAACGCTGAGGACAAGCACTACGTTGTCCCACCGGGAGTGTCTGCCAACTTCCACTCAGCAGGGGGATGTCAGTGTCACCAAGTCCTTGGCAGGATTGAGTGCTAGGGTTTTGGGAGGCACTTAGCTTGTCTTTGACATCGCCTGCAGAAGTTGTCAGGCTTGCCTGGTCTGTACCAAGGAGAAGGCTGGACAAAACCATGCTGGTAGCTTCTACTATAGTGGACTAGATTTGGAATCAGTAAGAACCTGAAGCTGGATCTAGAGGGCCAAGGGTGAGGGTGGTTTCCAGAGCCAAGGGGAAGGCACAGAGAAAAGGAAGGTGGGTAGCTGGAGTTCAGCGGCACCCCAGAGCAGGCCAAGCTACGGCTCCATCTGCCAAAAGCTGACCAAAGCTTGGTTATTGATGATAAACTCTCATTGGCCAAGAAGTCTACCCAAGGTCCCATCTTTGCTTCCCTAGACACCCAGATGTCCCTGAGCATGTGCACGCGGGCACACACACACACACACACACACTCACACACACGTGCATGCACACACACACGTGGGGGGGAATGAGTGTGCCACAGCATGAGTGTGGAGGTGGAGTCTTTCCTTCCACCATGTGGGACATGGGGATTGAACTCAGGTTGTCCACCTTAGCATCAAACACTGCCCTTATCCGCTGAACTATCTCACTGGGCTCGATATGATTCAAATTATTATTAATTTAAAACATTAGCCTGTGGACAGTGGGCTCCATAATGTTTTTTTCGCAGATGTTAGGTCTTAGGTCCTTTCCTCATGTTCAGCCCCACCACACTCTCTGACTCCCCTTCCCTCTCGCCTTCCCTCCTAACTCCTCCCACATCGCCCCGCCCCCCCTCCCCGCGACCCAATCACTTATTTTTAATTCTGGTTTGTCTCACTTAGTATGATCTCCAGCTCCATCCATTTTCCTACAGAATGATGTGATTTCTTTCTTCTTTATGGGTGAATAGAACTCCGTTGTGAATAGGTGGCACATTTCCTTTCTCCATTCGTTTATAGATGGGCGTCTGGGCTGCTTTTATGATTCAGCGACTGGGAAGGCAAAGCAATAAACAGGGCGGTGCGGGCATCCCTGTGAGCATGCATTTCCCAGCCTTGTTCTAATTTCATCAACAAACAGCCCCGTGGTTGTTGATCTTGAGGTTTCTTTGACTACGGGCGAGGCTGCGCCCTCCTGTGTCAGTTTACTGGCCGTTTCTGCCTCCATTTCTTGGAGCTCTCAATTAGGGTTCTGTCTGGTTCCCCTACCCCCAGGGTCCTAGTGGTGGGACCGGCCCCTTGAGACCAAGAACTGAGAACTGCCTGTTGCTTGGTGGAGCTGAGGTCGCTGTTGCCTCGCAGGTCCTGAGCCATAAGATCGCAGTGCGCATGGAAGTGTTTGGTTGTTGATGTAGCACTTGGCATTTTTTGTCTCCAAGAGCTTTCCCGGGAAGCTGTGTCAGCCGGCAATTAGCTCCCTCAATCAGGAAAGCAGCTCGCGTGAGCAGAGGCGCATCTCAGGGCTGATTGCCGCAAGCTGGGGAGCGGCTGCGAACAACTCTGCTCCGTCTCTTTCTGGGTCTCTTTTCCTTTTTCCATTTTAAATAACTGCTTGATTGTAAAGAGGGATGATTCACGACTCGAGATGTCTTCAGTAACTTTGTGGGGAGGTTAAGAGCGAAGAACCATCTCCCCCTCCTCTCTCTCTCTCCCTTCACAGAGACCAGCATCCCACCTGTGACACTTGCTCCCTCGGAGGGGGAGAGGGAAGAGCACAGATCAGGCAGAGGGAGGGGGGAGGTTTTCATTGCCAGCAAAAAACAGGTGGCTTTCCCTTCTTTACTGGGCCCAACCCTTGACCCTCACCTTGGTGCAGGGAACACACTTTGTAGCTCTAAATCACCCCTATCCAGACCTAACTCCTGTTGCTTGCCTCCCCGTCAAAAAGTACTTCCTTATGTCTAACTGAGAGTTCTCAGTTCATCCATTTTAACCTAATCCAGCTCTCTCAGAAGCTCTCTTGACCAGGTTATTGCCAGTCTTCCTTCCCTCCCTCCCTCCCCACTCGGTCCTGTCTCCCTCTTCCTCCCTCCCCCTCCCTTCCTCCTCCCTTCACTTCTTTCCTCCTCTTTTCCCAACAAATATTGTGAACCCAAGGCTGGGAGAACAAACATCAAGTAAGCTAGATCTGGCCCCTGCCCTTAGGCAGATTACTCTCTGCTGAGGCTCAGCAAAAACATACTGATCTGTTTCCCAGGTAGAGGCCAAGAGTGTTCAAGAAGATCCAGAACCAGAGCCAGGCACGGGGTTGCAAACTGTCATCCCAGCCAGTTGAGAGGTTGAGACAGGAGGATGAACAGGTCAAAGCCTGCCCAAACAGTCTCAAGAGAACCTTGTCTTAGAACTGAAAAGAAAGAAAAACCAAATAGAAGAACTGGGGAAGTCACTCAGGGGTGGAGCTCATCTAGCAGGCTACAGTTCAATTCAACAGGCAGGGCAAGAACAGCTGCTGTTTTGTGGTTGGTCCCTGGAGCCTGGGGGAGGAGTGGGAAACATGGAGAGGCAGCAGGGCAGAGTTGGCAGCCAGGTTGGGGCCCTGTGGAACACTTTGGTTTCCTTCTGAAAACAATGGGGAGCTACTTGGCCAGTTTTGAGTGGAGAAGCCATTTGAGTGATCACCATTTTGAGTGCTCTGACTTGGGCTTTGGAAGCTCCCTCTGCTCCTCTGATTAGACGATGAAGAGGGCAGGAGTGGAAGGAAAGCAATTACCCCCAATAGGTCTCTGTCTGGGGGGCAACCCCTCCCTGCAGCTGTCATCGGGAAGGGCCGGTTGCTCAGGGGCTCACACAGCCCAGCGCCTCTGAGGTGTATTATTCCTCTCTTCCATGGCGGGTTTCAGAACCCAGACTGTGATGCTTGGCTCACTAAGTTATTCTTTATGTAAGCATCTACTGATTTCCCCCTTTTTCTTTCCGATGTTTTGTTGATCGAATTATATTCTTGACAAGTTGGGGACCTTCTGTGTTTTCCCAAACGCCACCTAAGGGTGGCAGAATGCTTGTTTGCTGGCAAAAATAATGGGAACTTGTCAGCTTCGCAAAGGAACAAAGCCCAGCATCTCCGCATCTTTACAGCCATTTCGGTTATTGAGGCCATTATTCTTGCTGTTCCTGCTTGGCTGGAAGAAGCTGGGTGGGGGTGGGAGTGAGAAGGCAAGGTGGTGGGATCTTTGGAGTAAAACATCCACAGTTTCTTCTAGCCCACACCTCATGCTTTGTGTGATGCTAGCTAGATACAAGCCTCAGTCTCCTTACCTGTGCATTGGGTGCACGGGTACTACCCGAGTCTCTGGATGGTTGAGGAGTCAGCCACGCCTAGACACAGGGAGATTTGTGTCTCCTACTGTTTAGTGTTAAGTTTGTAGCTGGGACACTTGGCTGCCACAGTGGCTGTAAGAGGTTGCTTGTTTTTCTCTCCCTAAGTCTGACAGGGTTAGGGTTTGAGGGGGAAATGTCACTCCTAGGCTTAGATGCTTGAACACTAGGTGCCCAGCTGGTGGTCTGTTTGGGGGAGGTTGTAGAATGGCCGCCTGAGATGGACTTAGAGGATTATGATTATGGCATAGCCCTACTTCTGGCTCCCAGATCAGTTGCATGCTGCCACTGTACAAATGGTGCAGCTGGCTATGCCTCCTCCACCATGATGACCTGGAGCTCCCGGGCAAGCCTTCCTCTGCTGAGTTGCTTGTATTGGATGTTTGGTTACAACAACAAGGTAAGCGGGTAATGAAGAACTTGGGTCAGGGTTATCCTATTAAATCCTCAGGGACCCAGCGTTCTTTCAGCTCCTTCATACAAACTACAGCCCCATCCATTACACCTACTAAAGCTCCAATCACTACACCTACTGTCCAGATTGCAAGTGGGGGAGGGGAGGCAGAGAAGGGACCAAGGGCTCTGGCCTACTGGTCTTTAAGGAAGACTCCTTGATGCTGTCACACAATACATGCTCTTATCAGCTAGAATTCAGGCAACATGGTCAGATCTAGCTGCAAGGGATGCTGAGAAATGGAGTCTTAATCCTGGGATGTCTTTTTTTTTTTTTTTTTTTTTTTGTCCATTTGAAGATGGAGGATTTGAACATAATGGAAGTCAAGGTGAGTGTCTGTCAGTTCTCTCTCACAGGTCATCCTAGCAGAAGGAGAAGCTAGGGTGGAAGCAGAGGTATCCATATCCTTGTAGACATCCCCCATAGGCAGCCATTGTTGCTTTCTTTGTCCGCCATAGCCAATCAACTACTTTTTCTGAAGGCACCCCACCCTCCCAGTTTCCATGGAAACAGCCCCAGCCCAGCCTGAATCATCACCCACTTAGGGCCTTTGAAAACTCTCTGCCATCTCTCCTCCCAACTTTATTCCAGTCTACAACTGAGAGCCAATGGGGTCCTAACTGCCCTATAGGAGAAGCATATCCCCCCTGAGCTCAGCCGGAAATCAAGGCCCTCCAGGAGGCCCCCAATGTCGTGTCCATGCGCTCAGCTGTTTCCAACAGTTGAGTAGACAGTCTCCTGACAACTGAGTGTGCCCTGGCCTCTGATTTCCTTTTGTTTTTTCTTTTTTTTTTGTTTTTGTTTTTGTTTTTGTTTTTTTTACCTGCTTTTTCCTAGACCCTTTCTATCTTTCTCCTTGGAAAACTTCCGACCATGTCTTCAAACCCATAACCAATCCCCCCTCCCTCCCACCGCGAGGTCTTAGCAATTGTGCTACTCATTTGTGTGTGGCCCCCTCAAATCCCTTCCTTATTCATCTCCTCCTCCAGCCTTCTTGGGAGCGCAGGTTTGACTCCGCAGACCATTCTCAGAAGCTCATGGAGGGCCCTTATGGATGGGCTGGTGACAAAGGAGGTACTAGCAAGAGTCTGGAGGGTTGGGAGGGAGGGAGACACCAGACCACTTCTCACTTGCGTTTCCTGGACCCTGATGGCAGCCATCTTCTTCATGCCCCTGTGTGATCCCAGGTTCAGACATCCCTCTCAGCGGCTTTCCCTTCCTGGGGTGCTGGTGGCTTCCTACTGTGGCTGACTCGGAGGCGACATTAATTTGACCTCTCAATTCTTCCATCACCTAGGTAGTCAATCCCTTGCATTAGACACCAACTGTGTGAAACATGCGGGGCAGTTTCTGCTTTCTTTACTGGACCCGAGTGAATTCATGTGCTCGGCCCGAGTCTGTGTTCAGGCGGAGCTGCCAGATGGAAGGATACCGATGAAGGCCCGACTCTCAGCCCGGCTTTCCCTAGCTCCCTGGTCCCCTTCTACCACAGTATGCACTGTGTTTACTCCTTTGGGACGTGGATTGGGATGTTGACTCCAGTCCAGCATCCTGAATCCTGGGCAACGTGGATTCTGCTTTGTGGCTGGGCAGAAAGGAAAGGGAAATAGACCAGGGCTGGGATGATGGCTCCCCCTTGTCTCCTCTTATTTTAAACTCAGGGCCTTGTTTCTGGGGTCAGGCAAGGATTTATGAGTGTGTTTAGGCTGCGACACGAGGGGACCATGGCGAGAAATGTTCTCTGTCACGCTCTGCCGGCCTTTGCAAGGAGGCAGCTGGACGCAGGAGAGAGGTTTTCCTCACAGCCTGAGCCCTACGGCCCTTTAAACACAACCTAGAGACACTTTGCTTTTGAGAGGCGGGGCTTGTTGGGGGTACACCAAAGTGCTCCCAGATCTGTCTGTTCTGAAGACAGACCAAGATGAGAGGTTTAAGCTGGATTTAAGGTTTAAGATGGATTTGAATTAGACACCAAGAGGGACTTCCTTCTTGTCTGTGAGGGTGAGGTGTTGGGTGTCTCCTCAGCCTCACAATTCAGTTGTCACCTCCTCAGGGAGGTCTTCCCACTGCCTGGGTTTGTTTTATTAACCCACACAGATCGCCATCTGCCACATATTTCTTTATTCCCTACCTGGTCATTATTGTCTGCACGCACAAGAATACCAGTCCACCAGCTTTAGGAATTATATCTAGAGAGTTCCCCCACCAGTTCCTGCCACACAGAACAGTAGCACACCAACACGGATGTAATGAGTAAACCAGTTGTTTTAGGGGTACCACAGAGGACCAGCTGGCATGGCCCAGAGTGGCCCTGGCTATGCCTAGTTAGGAGGAGCCTGGCAAGTTCAGCTGGGGTGTAGGATGAGGAGAGAGTGGGATCGGTACCTTAATGACACATGTCCCTCAGGATTCCACTTAGCATCATTAGGTGAGCACCAGGCCTGGTGCACAGCCCCAGGCTAAGTCCCTATTCCATGACACTCATATGACAGCCCTCCTGGATACTGGGCTGATGTCTAGGCTTGTCTGGGTGGCATGTGAGGTGCTGAGGTGGTGCATTGAGGTTGTACGAGCTGGCCTCACAGTGGAGGCTTCAGGGCTTTGGGCACCAGGACATGGCTTGCTCCCGGGTCAGGCAAGAATGGCTGTGTTGGGGCTGCCAAGGACCTCACCTCATAGACTGACCAGCACATGCTATAGATGCTGAGAGTGTAGACTGAGAGCCAGGTGCCTGGATTCCAATCTGTGGTTAATTAAAGGACAGGTTAGTTCACATCCCTGTACCCCACTTTCCCCGTTTATAGAGGCGATGATGCCAGACCAGCACCTTCCTCGAGCTTCTGTTCAGATCTGGAGGATGTGACGAGCCCCCAGGACGCTTGCAGCCCTGCACACGCAGGGAAGTTAGCCTCATGCATAGGGGCTGCTAAAAACAATGACTATTGTTATTTCCTCTCTCTTGGTGCTATGCCTGAATTACAGCCCCACTCCCAGATGAATAACCTGGAATTCCAGTCTCCGGGATGTCAGACTGAACCTCTGTTTTCAGATAGGGTCTGGTGTGGGAGAATTGTCTGTATTCTGTCAATCATATTTTAATAAAACGCTGATTGGCCAGGCAGGCAGTATAGGCGGGAAAGCCAGACAGGAAGTAGGGGTGGAGCAAAGAGACTGGGAGTATTCTGGAAAGCAGGAAGCTCCTTCCGCACTCCTGCTCAGATCACCGAAGAGGCAGCATGTAACTTGCCCAGCTGAAAAAGGTACCAAGCTATATGGCTAACGTAGATAAGGATAATGGGGTAATATGCGTCATAAGAACTAATAAGTAGCCTGACCTAATGGGTCAATCAGCTTTATAATCTTATGGAGTCCTGTGTGTGATTTTCGTTGGGAGTTGCCAGCTGTGGGGTACCCCGGGCGGGACAGAAACCCCAACAAGCCGGCCCTCATGTTACAAGGGTCTTAAATAGTGAGTGTGGAAATGAAGCTGTTGGGGGTCCTAATCCAACTGGATTGATGTTGTTAGAAGAAGGGGTTAGGGCACTGGGTGGGGGCATGTAAGCACACAAGCACACAGAGAACTGGCCACCTGCAAGTCAAGGGTGGAGGCCTCCCCGGAAGCAAGCCTACATCTTGTTATTGGATAGCATCTTCACAGCGATTGGACCAGAGTCTGGACTTGACATGGCTTGTTTGGAGGGACTAGGTTGTGATGTCCAGAAGACACTGGGTGTGGTGCAGGCGCACAGTGCTGCTGTGCAAACATGAGGACCCAGGTAACTCACGTACTTGTGTCAAGGCTAACCGTAGAGTGTGTGTGTAATTCTAGCTCTCCTAAAGCGGGATGGGGTGGGCAGAGACAGGAGAATTTCCCAGAAGCCACCAGGTCAGCCAGCTTAGCATACGTAGCAGTGAACAAAAAGAGATACAGTCTTCTAAAAAAATAGAAGCTGAGGACCAAGCCTTGGGAGATTGTCCTCTTGACTTCCACACATACACGAGTGTACACACACACGCACACACACACACACACACACGCACAAGACAAACACAAAAAATAAAAAGATCTATGGCTTGGGTCCTCCTTCCCATCTAGCCCTAGTTGTCCCCACCTCGCCCAAGAAGGGGTCACAGTGCCATCGGAGGTCACTGTCTGGGATTTGCTCACCGGGTTAGAGCTGAATTAAGGAGGTTGAGATGTTGTTTGTTGACAACACAGCAAAAAGCAGGGTGGCCCCTTGCCTGGGCTCCTGGGCAAGCACAGTTTGTGGCTCTGGGCCCAAGCTTGGCTCTTCAACAAGCACGATCTTGGTCCATCTGCTTCAGCCACAGGAGGCAGTGAGGGAAGAGGCAGACTGCTGTCTCCTCACAACCTTCTGGCTGGAACTCCCATTCTTCTCCAGAATCAAGACACGGATGGAGACAGCTTTGTTTCACAGATGGGAAAACTGAGGCCAGAGAATGTCAAGATAGTCCTGGATACTCAGGCCTGCCAAGTGTCTCAAGCAAGGGCCCCTTCCACAAAAGTAAGCTTATCCCTCTCTTGTCAACGCCAACGCTGGAGCCTTATCTACTCCAAGGTTAGAGCCAATCCGAAAGAGGCAGGTGAGAATACGCCCAATTGATTGGAGGAACACAAGCCTAAGGCGGAGCCAAGCGGTTGACTGACAGCAGGGGCAGCGGGCCACCGGCCAGCGCTGAGGCTGCAGGCGAGCCAGGCCCTGGCTGGAGGGCAGGGAGTGCAGAGGCTCCGGAGCAGCTGGTCAGCCCGAGGCCTTTGGCAGCCCGCAGTGGCTCCGCTCAGCTGGTGAAGTGATGTTCTCTTCTGATTGAGCTAATTATGCTGATTGAATTTCCTCCCTCTCCCTTCGGAGCCTCGTCTGCCGCCTCCTCTCCTGTCTCTCCCCACCGCTCCCGGTAGAGAAAGAAAGGGAAGGTTTCCTTAATGTGACTGGTAATTGTTATGCACACAGTGTCAGATGTTAATGTTGGCCCTGATTGACAGCTAATCAGCCCATCAGCTGTACAAAAAGAGTGAATAACTCGGTAATTTGATTTCCCCTGATTCCCCTGCGTGGGACGGCAGGGAAGTCTAAATTAGCAATCAGGGAGGCTGTGGCAGATCCTGGAGGGCGGCGAGGATGAGGATCCAGGGGTTGGGGCACAGCTGCGGCTGGGGGCCGTTTCCATGGTGGGGAGTCCTGCTAGTGGAGAGCAGCTCAGAGCTGCGCCCAGAAAGTGAAGCGACGGTTGCGTTCCAGTACTCCCTTTGTTGGGACTAGCAAGGGAGAGGGATCACCTAGGGTCTTTGACCTATGTAGTCCTCTGGAACCCCGCGGTGAGGGAGAGAGTTTCCTAGGTGTTAGCAAAGTGGCTCTCTTCACCCCAGGTCTCTGGAAGGAGGTTGCCAGGGTGACCCAAATTCTTCCCATTCTGGGGAATAGGAGTCCCCTAGCTCAGCTTCTGGCAGATTCCGTCCAGGTAAAATGGAATGCCTGGGGATGAGGTGGTCTTAAATGAGGCCTGTCTGGTCCTCCTGGGCAGGTGAAAGAGCATACACTGGGGAGTCACAGTGGCCTAGGGACTGTGCCAAACATTTCTGCTGCATAGAGGCCGAAGAACATCATTCTAGCTTGTGTTTCACAGTAAGTGGACAGCTGGGACTCAAACCCAGGGCAGCTCCAGCTTCTTACCTGGTAAGTGGGTGAGCAGGTATTTCTACTGTGGTCTGTCCCAGGTAGTCACTTCCTGCTCACACCTTCTGAACATGGCCATGAAGCCTGAACTCAGGACACCCCTACTCCCAAAGCACTTATGTGACTGTTGCCACACAAGTGTGTCTGTATGCACAGTTGTCTTTTTACAGTTGGGGAAACTGAGGCTGGGGAGCACAGGCACTTGCCTGAGATCATGTTAGGAGCTATAGTTGCAGCTGGGGTTAGCCCAGACCCTCCTGTTCTGTTCTTTCCACTCTGGCAGGGGAACTGGATGATTTTGGATTGGCACTGGCAACTGCTCAGCATGGAGATGCCCAGCACTCTGTGGGTGTGGGGGCAACAGCTCACAGTTGATCTTGAATGGTGGAGGCAACTTAGGGCTTCCGAGCCTCAGGTTTGCCACCTTGGGTGTCCTGGGAACATAGCAGTCCTAAACTAGGCATTCATTCCTGCTGTGCCACAGGCACTAGCTAGCCAAGGATTAGGGTTTCCCCATTGGGCCTCAGCCTCTCTTCCAGCTCTCTGTCACCATTCCTAAGGGAGCTGGGCATGCTGACTGTGGACCCTGGTCCTGCTGGGCAGAGTCAACTTCTGCAGAGCCTGGGTAGGGGCTGGGTACCCACCCAGATCAGGGTCAGCAAGGCTGAGACTTTGGGGAATTGCATCCCTCGGGGACAGCTGAGATCTCATTTGACGCCAGTGGACTGGAGGATGGGGAATGCTGCGTCCATTCTACAGATGGTGAAACTGAGACTACTCAGGTGAAGAAAGCCATCCAAGTCTGATTCCTACAACGAGGGAGCGTTCTGGTTCTGCTTTGGGCCCAGTTTCACCCTTGCTCTCCTGGGAGGCACAGCAGGGATTGAGGCACAGGGCAGGGAGAAGCAGCGGCTAGGGGTGCCGAGAGTGGGCAAGGTTCATATGAGGGACAGGGCTTGGGACTCAGGTTCTAGCAGAGTCCATGGTGGCCTTGGGGGTACAAAGCAAGGTTTCATTCCAGGGAAGAATGCTGGGTGGGCGCGGGAGGAAAACGAGGAGGTAGAAAGGTGAGAGTGACCAGAATATATTATATACATATGAAACTATCTAAGAACAAAATAATATAAAGGGAAAAGTCCATGACTTAGTTAGGGTTACTAACACTGTGATGAAACACCATGACCGAAAGCAAATTGAGGAGGAAAAGGCTTATTTGGCTGACACTTCTACACTGTAGTCCGTCACTGAAGAAAGGCAGGACAGGAGTTCAAATAGGGCAGGAATCTGGAGGTAGGAGCTGAAGTAGAGGCCATAGAGGGGTGGGTGATGCTTACTGGCTTTCTCACCGGCTTTCTTATAGAACCAGGACCACTACCCATAATGGGCTGGGCCCTAGCCCATCAATCACTAATTAAAAATCCGTCCTATAGGCTTTCCTGCAGCCCAGTCTTATGGAGGCATTTTCTTAATAAGGGTTCCCTCTTCTCTGATGATTCTAGCTTGTGTCAAGTTAATATAAAACTAGCCAGGGCAGTTCAAGAAACTACCAGAGCCAAGAAGAACCTAAGAAGACATGAGACCCAAATGAGAAAATGTGATTCTAAAAGGAACATTAGGGGAAACCAAGGAAATCTAAATAAACTGAGGCTATTGTTTAATAATAGTTTGTCAGCATCGGCCCAGTGACTGTAAAAATGTACCAACGGATTTTGTAATTGGGTTAACCCAGTGTACAGAACATGGAAACCAAGTCTATCTTTGCTATTTTCCTATAAAGCTAAGACTGTTTTAAAGGGGCTGGATGGGCCTGGGGAGGTAGTTCAGTTGATAGGATGCCTAGAGTGTATGAGGCCTGGGTTTCATCTCCAGAACTGTTTAAACTGGGAGCGTTAGTACACACCTGTAATCCCAGCCCTCTGGAGGTGGAGGCAGGAGGATCAAAAGTTCAAGGTCATCCTTGGCAACAAAGAGAACGGGAGGCATCCTGGGAAACTGGAGATCCTGTCTTAAAAACGT
Source organism: Myodes glareolus (assembly GCF_982192425.1). Taxonomy (NCBI): domain Eukaryota; kingdom Metazoa; phylum Chordata; class Mammalia; order Rodentia; family Cricetidae; genus Myodes; species Myodes glareolus. The sequence continues at coordinate 69,342,796 of NC_142028.1, read as the reverse complement.
GCAGGAGGCTGGGTGAGAAGACAGAATCTAAGGCCACACTTGATATCTAAGCTTCCTGAGGACTCAGTGAGGCTGCCTCAGGCAGCAGGGACACTGAGCATTCCATGCCGCTGAATTGGCCAAAATGTATCTGACAGCCAGTGGGTCTGAGCAAACACTGCACTAAAGGCACCAAGCAGGGAACTGAACTATCTCAGGACACCCGTGGATCCTGAGTAGATCCCTGCTCCCACGGAGCTCACTGTTGTGTGCACACATTGCACTGTGTGACCGTGCGTGTGTGTGTGTGTGTGTGTGTGTGTGTGTGTGTGTGTAGGGGGTGTTGGGGATGGGTGGGTGACATCACAACAGCTCTTGCAGAACAGTGATGATGGATACTACCATGGACTGAGCTCCACCTTTGGACCAGGCTCTGATTTAAGGTCTTCACCATGATGAACTTGCCCGATTCTCTTGGTTGGCCATCTGAAGGGGCAACCCTGACTCTTCCAGAGGTCACTCAGCTGAGAAGCAGTAGGGCTGACCCTAGACCTGGGCTCTTTTCAGTGGTCACATGACTGTGTCCTTCTGAATGGTACTGAGACCATGGAGGAAACCGAGGACTTGCTGAAGTGTCCAGCATGGGGGACTCACAGGGTACCCACTCCACCTGCATCACGTTCTCCTAGAGACCAGAGAAGAGCTGGTGAGGATCCCACCTCCCAGTCAAAGCCAGTGCGGCTCCCAGGATGTCACAGCTACTGAGGCTCAGAGCTGCCATTAAGTTGAGTTAGTGCCAGTTCTGAGACACGAGAGACCATTCAGTCCTGTCCTTACCTTCAGCCCTTGGTGGTAATGTGGGGGATACAGACCCTGAAAGACCTCCACCCCCACATCTCTTAGTAACATTTCCCTGATTGGTTGTGCTGGCCCGTGAGTGGTCCCTGAAATGGCCTGCCACACCAGAAGGGACAGCTCAACTAGAAGTCTGGACCCAGAAATGCCCCCCCCCTTTTCTTCCCTGGCTCTGCCTCCACAGGTCGCTGAAAGAGCCAGCTGGCCATTAGACCTCTGCCTTTGTTTCCTTGGGGAAACCTGCCCGACTGGGAAGCAGAAACTCTGGCATTCTGGGCCTATGGGATCCCTCTTTCCACTCTTTGAAACTCCGGGGGCCTCATGAGGGTGACCATGCCCCAGAGACACGTGTCCATTCTAGAGGTGTGCTCACCCTGACCTCAAGCTTCTATTTCATCAGGGGTGCGTCTGAGGAGACCCTGCTGGCCCACTGACACTGCCTTTGGCAGCTCTTGCGGCCTCACCTGGAAGTTGGTCTCACACGCTCAGTGCAGACATGAGAGACAGACACTGGAAAGGGCGGGTGACTGACCGCCTCTCCACTGTCACCTGGAGAGCTGTGGAGGCACGGGAATCAGGAGCTCAAGATTGGCCTTGGGGGCTGGAGAGATGGCTCAGTGGTTAAGAGCATTGCCTGCTCTTCCAAAGGCCCTGAGTTCAATTCCGGCAACCACATGGTGGCTCACAACCATCTGTAATGAGGCTGGGTGCCCTCTTCTGGCCTGCGGACATACAGACAGAAAGAATATTGTATACATAATAAATAAATATTTTAAAAAAAAAAACAAAAAAAGATTGGCCTTGGCTATATTTTGAGTTGGAGGCCAGCCTGGGCTACATGAGATCTTGTCTCGAAAACCAAATAACCAAACCAAACAAAAAGTACACCTGTACTGTAGCTCGAATTCCAATTGGTTTTAATAATAAAAACCCAGAGGAAGATACTGGGGAGTAAAAGCTGAAAGATCCGAGAAGCAGAGCAGCCAGCCACTAGTTCTCATTGAAGTCCTCGGACTGAGTGGATCATCCTGTCTCTGCAAGTCCTCAGTCTGAATGCCTTTCTACGGAGCCTCAGACTGAATCCTGAGATTCTGTTTCCTCCCATCTTATATTCCTCTCTCCATCCAGCCATATCACTTCCCATCTCCACCTCCCTGGTGCTGGGATTACAGGTGTGAGCCACCATCACCTGACTCTGTTTCTCTTTTAGACTGATTCAATCTTTTTGTAGCCCAGGGTAGCCTTGACTAACAGAGATCCCTCTGCCTCTGTCTCCCGAGTGCTGGGATTAAAGGTGTGTGCCACCACTGCCTGGCCTCTATGGCTAAATAGTGGTTTAGTTCTGCACTCTGATCTTCAGGGAAGCTTTATTTGTCAGAGCACAAACAAATACCACCACACTGTACCTTCTATCTCTGAGCTCAGACAATAGTGGCATCTATTCTCTCCTCTTGTCACCCTGTTGTCTCCCTACCTCTCTTGGATAGGTTGAAATCTCCAGCAAATGGTCAAATTCATGTTGAGGGCACATGTATTCTTGTGCCTCTGCCAGGCCTGGATCCCAGGACTAGTGATGCAGGGGCTGGGATGTTTAATATAAGCTGAGGATGGGGTCAGGCACATAGGGATGGGACTGGGTGTGGGCTGAACTAGAGGTCCAAAGTACAGGGAGAAGAAGGGCTGTCCAGCCCAGCAGTGGGCCTGGAGGCTTGGCAGTGTGGCCACAGAACTTTTAAGGGGGCTACAGTGAGGTGGTCAGACAGAGAGGATGGTATTGGCAAGTCTGTTCTCACTCCTCTCCTGCTTTGTGGAATACAATGCCTTGTGGGCCAACTGAGGTCACTTAGGTAAAGGCAACCAGCCAGGAATAAGCCCTCAGGAGGCCTGGCTCAGCTGCTTATAATCCTCCCTTCCAGATTAACCATGACCTTTGCCCCAGGCACTGTGGGTCCTATGAGGCAGGAGCCCCCTGGAGCAGGAAGTCAAAGCCTGGGCAATATGATCAGGATGGCTGACCCTGGCTGCTGTGGAAAGAAGCCTGTATCCAACCATGCTCTCATGAAGAGAGACAGGCCCTGGGGTTCTATGTCTGTTTGTCCTTTCTATGTGACTTTGAACATTCTGAACACCACTTGAAGGTTCCCCCACCAACACCCGTGTTTGAGTCATCTCAACCTCCCCAGAGCTGAAAATGCTCCCTCTACAGCCCCTGTCCTCCAGGAGCACCCAGAGCGCCTTAGAATCGCGCTTGCCCATTTAGGAGTCTACACTCCCCCCTCCCAATATGAGCCTGGACCACCCTCTCTGGGGTTCCAGACGAGACAGTTCAACCTGCATGCTCCGAACAGCGAGCCTCCACTTTCCCACTCTGGGGGCTAGCTGGGACAGGGCTTCCTACCCACAGGTCCATGAAGATGGAATTGGGGGTTTTGGGGTGGTTGTGGGGTCGAGACCATTTCCAACCCATGTCCAGGCAACTGATGTTGCTGATGGTGGTGCTCTCTCTGACTTGCTTCCTGAGACTGAGCTGCTGTTTCTCAGCTGCTGCGGACCACGGGCCTTCGCTCTACCACTTAGAACAGCAAGAACAGCCACTCTTGTTCCACAGAAGTCCTGTCTTCGTGCACAGTACCGTGCAGTGGGAGACAGACAAGAATGCAGATGAAGCTGGAAGGGAGATGAGAAGAAGCCGTGCTTGTCAGTATAATACAATGATTCTCAACCTGTGAGTCGAGACCCCTTGGGGTACGGGGATGAATGATCCTTTCACCAGGGTCTCCTAAGACCATCGGAAAGCATAGGTGTTTACATTACAATTCCTAACCGTAGCAAACCTTGCAGTTATGAAGTAGCAACAAAAGTAATTTTATGGTTGGAGTCCCCACACCATGAGGAACTGTATTAAAGGGTTGCAGCATTAGGAAGGTTGAGAACCACTGGTGTAATAGGATGGCTAGGCACCCAGGGGGCTGTACAGGATGCTCAGACCCTGCCTTGTCTGTGTGGCCCTGGGCAAGTTCTGAACCTCTGACTCGGTCCTTTCACCTCCTGGGTGGCTGAGCATTATCTATACAGTTTCCTATCAGAGGAGAAGAGCTCAGGAATTTACTCTGCAGAGGCAATGTTTAGGGTTGGTGAGAAACCAGTTGTGTACGGATACAAAGTTGTGTGCAAGGACAAAGACCCTGTGAGAAAAGGATTGGTTTTCTGGGGCACCGGTGGGAAGGGTTGGGAAAGCCCACAGACCAGAGGAGGTCAGAGGCTCAGGGGCTGCCCTGCAGCCTAGCGTGGAACTCACTGTCGCAGTTCAGATGCTAAACTAAGGCCAGTAGGCATTGGTGTGGGTGTGGGTAGAGTTGCCATCTAATGTGCCTCTTCAGGTCCCTGTATGTAGTTGTACAGGGCTGGCTTGTAAGGAGCCAGGAGGAGGCGGCCATGGAAGGGCTGGCACCCCATCACCAGGCTGGCCTTGAGCCAAGCTCGTAAACCCAGTCTGGAACTCTGGCCAATTTGAATAGCAGGAGAAGTGCCTCCCCACTGTTCCAGAGCTTCTTAATCCACCAGGGCCTTGAAGGGAGAAGCAGAGATGCCCAGAGGGGAGCTTTTGAGGGATGCTATTTTGCATCTTAATTGCATGCTAAACAGGCCCGTGGGCAGGGCCAGCTGCAGAACATTAGTAGCCACCAAACTGCGGTGACTCAGGCCATGGGGCCTTAAAATATTCATGTTCCTCTGCCTGTGGAATTCAGAGCCTGTGAGGGAGGATGCAGTACTAGGAAGTGGAGCTGAGGACCTGTTGGAAGCAGCCAGATGGAAGGTGGAAAAGACGACGGAGGTTCTGAGGCCTCGCTCTGTTCCCTGGCTCCACGCCATCTCCATGTGAATCCCACCATCTTCCTGAAAGGGCTTTGCTGCTGGGGCCAGAGCCTGCTGCCTGGGGCTCCTGTTCCTTCTGGGTCCACGTGAGAACAGAATCTAGTTTCTCGTTAGCATACAGGAGTGTAGGAGTCCTAGATGGGATGAGTGGGGACACAGTGGCAGAGCAATCTGGAAGGCAGTGGGGTTGTGCTGGATCCACCCCTGCCAGCCAGTTCTTGGAAACTCTCTGTCCTTTTGAAGAAATAGTTGGGCCATGTGTCCACTGCCCAGGGCATCATCAGGCTTACTGGAGGGGGCTCTTACCCCGCACAGGCCCGGTACCAACTTCTGGGTGTTCCAGGCAGTATGTAGTAACAGTCATCAGCATCCTCTATGGGACACAGGCCCCTTTGACCCAGAGGAAGCTGGCTGAGGACCCCTAGGCTCCGGGATACAGAAAGGACTGGGACTGAGGATGAGAGCCAGGGAAGGGGGGTATGTGGTCTCCTCCTCCCTACAGATGACATCTGGGGGTGCAGCGGAGGACTTAACTGATGGGTGGGTGACTCCTGTCCGGGGACTTTATCACAGGTGTGAGAGGGTCGATGCTGTTTCCGGCTGGACTGTTTGCACTGCCTGCTGAGCAATTGAGGCTGGCTGGGGATGACTAACCAGAGGTGCCTGGGAGAGCTCTTGTTAGTTAGCTCTTGGGAAGGCAGACCTTGGGAAGAACTTCCTGAAGAAATGTCTGAGGACTGAGGCAGAGGACATGCTGCTCCTCCCACATGGAGGAACTGGGAAAGGAGCTGGGAGCAGGGCTAGGGCAGTTCTGCTCTGCTCAGATACGCAGCTAAGTGGCATGGCTGGGATGGCAGAGGGGCCCAAGATGGCTCTAGAAACCTGGAGAAGCCTCAATGAGGACAGGAGTCAGTGGTTGAATGGCATACTAGTGAGTAAGGGCTTGGAATGGGGCGGGGGCCTTGGGAGTGATGCGGGACAATTCTATATTCTGTCAATTATATTTTAAATAAACACTGATTGGCTGGTAGCCAGGCAGGAAGTATAGGCGGGAAAACCAGACAGGAAGTAGAGGCGGGGCAAGGAGAACAAGAGTATTCTGGGAAGAAAGAAGCTCTTTCCTACAGTCCTGTCTGGACACCGAAGAAGTAGGATGTGACCTGCCCCATGGAAAAAGATACTGAGCCATGTGGCTAACATAGATAAGAACAATGGGTTAAAATAAGTTACAAGAGTTAATAAGAAGCCTGAGCTAATGGGCCAAACAGTTTATCATTAATATAGACCTCTCTGTATGATTTATTTGGGGCTTAATGGCTGTGGGAACTGGGCAGGACAGAAACCCCAACAAACAGGCCCCCATGTTACAGGGGAGTTCGGCTTCTTCACAAAGGACATGACCTTCAGCTTTCTGCCTTCCTCCTTGTCTCATTTTCATTGTTTTTTTTTTTTTAATTGCCATCTTTTCCAGGTAAAAAAAAAAGGCCATCCATATCCATCCATCCATAGTGGTCTAGATGGCACATGAATCCCTGGATTCTACTGGCTCTTGCTAAGAGCAACTGAAGCCTCAGAATCCAACAAAGTCCCAGCCTGGAGTAGGATCAGACAGACACAGGCAGAGGGCAGAGACTTGGAGCACCCCTCCCCCATAGCTTCTTCCCTGTTCTCCTCAGAAGTGAGTCAGGGCTCTTAGTGTGCAAGGAGGAGGTCTCAGACAGGTTACATAAGTTCCACTTCTGCTCTGGGCCCCTTTCCTGCTCATCGTGTGACGTAGGCAGGCGCGATGGCATTTGGTTCCCTCGTCTATAGACTGCGAGTAATGGTCTTTCTGGTTACCCGATGTTGTAGAGCAAGCAGCTCAAACTCGCACACGGTGGTTATCTCAGTTCTTGTGGACTGGGGCTCAGGACAAGCTCAGGCAAGCCCCCTGCTGGGCTCTCACAGCGCTGCTGCCTCAGCAGCAGGCGAGACTGGAGAAGAGTCCACAGGATTCAACTTTTCACAGGCTGTGAGGTGGGTCTCAGGTCCCTGCTGCATCTGCCAGGACTGCCTCCAGCTTCTGGAGACAGTGGCCTCTCCAGTCAATTCTATCAGAACAAGAACAGGAATAGTCAGTGAGAGAAATGGGGGAGGACAGAAGGGGGAAGAGAGAGAGAGAGAAGAGAGAGAGAGAGAGAGACTCACAAGTACACATGTAAGAAGGACAGACATTGTAGCCTCTTATAATCTAGTCATGGAACTGACAGGCAGTCTCCTTTGCCCCCTTCTCCTCATTAGATAGAAGCCATTATGCCCACCCAGTCACTCAGAGGGCCCAGGAGAGGACCAAAGGACATGAGGATCCCTGGCAGCTGGAATGCAATGCTATTGGTGTTGTAGGAAACTGCTAAAGATTGCGTGAGGGCTTAGACTGGAGCTGGTGCCAGGTACCTGCTCATTAACCTGATGTCCTCATGGTGTATGTTGTATTCTTGGAGCCAGGCTGGACAAAGACAACACAGACACCAAAACTTCTCTCCAGTTTCTCTTGTTGCTTCAACGCCCCTGGGAGAGTCATAGGCCACGCCTCTATCTCAAATCTAGCCAATCACCTCCTCCTGCCTCGACCCCCACTGAACATCACCGTTTTCTTTCACCCTAGACAGGTCTACAGCATTTGAAGTTTACAGATTTCCTAGAAATAGCAATGAAAGGTGTGCATGTATGTACACACACACACACACACACACACACACACACACACACACTATCTGGGAAGAAAGATTGTGCCGTTTACCTCTCTGGGAAACAAACAGCTGTGACTGGTGTTTCTGGACTGACGCAGCTCTCTTATGTCCTTTTGACAGTTCCAGCTTGTTCCTGACAGCTACAAGGCTTCTCTCCCTCCAGAAAAATTGGGGGAATCACGTGATGCCTTCCTACACGGAGTGCATGGCTCACGTTAAAGATGAGGAGATTATGATTCAGGGTAGCTAGGGCCCTGGTCCAAGGTCACAAAAATTGTGGAACTGAGATGTGAGAGACTGCACTATCTTTGTCATTCGTCCATCCACTCCTTAGAGACATAGATTTCAGTCCTTGTGACCTTCAACATCCTCTTTCCCCAGGACATTAAAGAATCATCTCTAAATTAGTCTACGTTACTAGCTTCTCCTCTCCCCTTCCTGCTTCTACTGCTAGGCAGGAGCTGTACCTTGGGAAGGTAAGAGAAATGACCCAAGATTCCAGGAGAGATGGAGCTGATGAGATACAGTAGTTGGGCAGTAGGTGGCTAAACATGAGCTGGCATGGAAAATGGGGAGCAAAGTTTATGGGCCAAGGCAGAGCTTGACCCTTCCCCTGGGGCTTTTCTCTACCTGGCTAGAACCTAGCCCCTACCCCTCCGTGGCCCTTCAGGAGTTAAACCCAGGCTGCTGCCTTCCTGCCCAGTGAGCCAGGTGATGGGATTGTGCTTAATGTTAATTTGCAAGAGTTTGGTCAACTAAAAATATGTAAGGAGATGGAAATATGAAAATGCCCTGGGAGTTTGTCCAGCTGATATACTGTAGCTCAGCCAGCTGTCAACTCCACTGCAGGAGACACGGCAGAAAGGATTGCAACCAGCCTTGCAGTTGGGGTCTAAATGTCTGCACTGGAGAAGATGAAGGAGTCAGTCGTGTCTCCAGGAATACCTCCCATACTGCACTGCCCCCCATACTGCGCTGCCCAGGAAATCCTTCAGCTCAGGACATTCATGTTCCAGGCTCTCCGCTGGGCACTGGACATGGGAGACCGAGTCTCCATGCTAGAACGTGGTCTATGAGTACGGTCCATGAGTACGCAAGTCTGGGAAGGAGACTTACTGAGAAGACAAGAAGGCATTAGTGGGGTTCAGAAAGAGAGAGAGAGAGAGAGAGAGAGAGAGAGAGAGAGGAATGAGGAGTGGCTTGAAAGAGGAGAGCCAGCTTAGGGTATTCTAGATGAACAATTGGTGCCTTAACTAATTCTGGGGGCCTTGTAAGGGCACCCACTTCTCTGCTCTGTCACATCCCATTCCATTTATTAGCAGTGTGCCTTTGGGGAAATGACCTAATCATTCTGAGCTTCAAATGCCTCACCCACAAAGGGAGACTAACCCTCTCTGCCACAGGAGTCTGTGAGGTAAAGTGCCTGGAAGCTCCTTAGCAGCTGTAAAAATGTTCAGTGCCCGTGAAATGTTCGTGAAATGTTATGACTGCAGTAGGAACAAGCTGCACCCATTCCCTTTTTCTTCCCTACATCAAATTAGGATCAAACGTCTTTGTGATTCAAGGGCACCCCACTCGTGGTTTGCCATTCACGGCCAAACATGGGGAGACTGTGGCCCTGGTAGTAAGGGGCTGAAATATTTGAATAGCAATTGATTGACGCTTCAAGGTGTTAGCAGGAAGTAGACAGGGTGTGTCTTGCAGGTTGTGTGTAAATGAATGAATTTATCTGAGGAGACTCAGAAGTCACTGTAGGGGACCTGACCATGGCAGGTGTCTGGGGTTTGAATGACAATGGCCCCCACGGGCACATATGTTTGAATACGTGGTCTCCAGTTGGTGGAATTGCTAGGGAACGGTTAGGAGGTGTGGTTGTGTTGGAGGAGGCATGTTACTGGCGGCAGGATTTGAGGTTTCCGATGGCTCATGCCATTCTCCATGGGCTTTCTGCTTCCGGTTGTGGCTTGAGATGTGAACTCTCAGCTGCTGCTCCAGACACCTGCTACCGGCTGTCTTGATTCTGCCCCAGTGAACTCCGATCCTCTGAAATTTGTACACTCCAAATAAACTTTTTTAAAATACGTTTTCTTGGGCATGGTGTCTTATCACAGTAATGGAAAGCAACGAATAACAGAGGGCTCCAGCGTTCTCTTGCTTTTTTCTCCCCCAAGGACCACCAGTCAGAGGGACTTTGGTTCTCATTCTGATATTCCAGAAGAGAAATCCAATCCGAGAAGGACCCTGGCTCTTGGCCCTGTTCCTCCCTCCTGGCAAGGTTCTTCAAAACTCCCCCTGTTGGCGACCCTTGCAGTACATTCTTCCTGTGTGGGACCTTGCCTTGTCCAGGTGCCTGGGAACTGGCCTTGTGCTCAGGAGGGGCTGCCTCAGCCTGCAGTCCCCAAATGGCTTCTGTCCTGGAGACCTTCACTGCATTCTCTTCTGCGAGGGGGTCCTGGGACTGTGGGGGATTCCTCTGTTTTTTTTTTTTTTCTTCAAGTTTCAACACATGAATGAAGTTGCTTGAGAACTGTGCCCACTCCGGTGGGTCTCATTGACTGTCCTACCTCTTGGTGTCTCCGTACATCTTCTACTAAGGTCCCCACAGAGGAGTAGGCACCTGGCCCAAGCCATCCCTCCAGTACACCCCATCATTACTGATGGATCACCACCACCAGGCTATGACAAACAGGGATAAACGCTGTTCTCAGATGCATCCTGTTCTCCATAAATGTTCAATGGGAGCAGATTCCTTCCTCCTTGTGGCATGCTCCCAAGCCTGGCTCCCCATTTTTGGTACCTTATCACCCTAAAGTTTCTAGAGAATACTGGTGCCTGTTCCATTCTGGATTGACAGAATCAGAATTTCAGAGGAGCATAGGTAGGTAAAGCTCCTCGGGCGATTCTAAGAAGTGTTGAGGACCGTGAGCTCTTGCTTCAGAGAAAGGAAGCTGCTCAGCTTTGCGTCCTCCGCCGCCCCAGCTCTTGAATTTTCCCCTCGTGAGGTTCAGTTTTCCAGCTTCTCTTCTTTCTTGTCACTGTGCACTTTACATCCCCCAGCAGGTCAGCATCTCTTGAGAAATATGACTTCCCCACTGAACTGGTCTGATCGAGCAGAAAGACCAGTCCTCCCTCGCTAGGATGTTATACCTCTAGCAATAGGATTACAAATCAAATAAGCCTTTCTATTCACAGCCCTCATACTTATGGCCAGCCAGCCTGTTCTGTCCAATAACACCTACACTTTCCTCCTTTGCTGCCAGTAACCTATGAAGCCTCATTTAAGTAGATTGAAAAGTTACTTCGATGGACATGTTCATTAGGTTCCAGCTGGACTCTGCAAGGTTCTGCAGGGTTCTGCGCTATTACCGACTTCTGTCTTAACAGGTCCATTCTGAGGCTCTCCGCTCCTATTATCCCTGCTTTGGGGTGTTTATAACAGGCATCTAACTCCCAGTCATTGACACCGGCTCCTCTTAAATGTAAATATCAGATTCCATTAAAAGAACATTAGCATGAGGCACCTGCAATTAATTTTCTTGGGAGAACGAATAGTTTCGAAGTCACGCAACAGAGCAGGGCCTCACACGTGGCTCAGTTCATTTATTCTAATTGATTTATATAGGAATCGTGGGGGCATTGGGACTTGCACCCACTGACCAAGGGTGGGGGTGCCATGTGGGGGCCCCTGGAGTCGGAGACGGCAGCAAGATGGATAGCTGGAGCTGAGGCCAGCGGGCACTGATCGCAAACAACATAATGGGCCAGCCTTGGAGGTGGGCTGGCCCTGGAAGCTTTCAGAGGCTCTCAGCAGCCCTTGTAGTGCACCCAGATTACACACGGAGCTATTTCACATCATTAAACCCTCCTATCTCATCCCTGGGCACCACACATGCTCTCAGCATCAGCCTGGGCTTCAAAGCAACTGCTCTGCCAAAGCAGGTGTAGCCACTGCAGCAAGCTGACCCTGGGATGCTGAGTCGCATTTGGCAGCAGCTTGTTTGCTTGCCAACCTCGCAGCCATGAGAGGACTCACATCTGCTTAGCCTGTCTGTTTGGGTTCCTGCTGTTGTTGGACCGGAGGCTGGGGGTGGGTGTCACTGGTCCCCTAGACCCCTCAGAGACTCCAGTGCCGTAGTCTCCCTCCTTCTGCTCTGGCTTTAAGACCACACTTCCTCATCTGCCTGCCATTCCTGGACACTAGGAATGGTCCCCACAACCCTGCCCAACCCTGCATCTATTCTTCTCTTGAAGCAGGAACTAGGCATGAACAAAGCAAAGCAGATATCAGCCACAGGTTCTGGGTCTGTGACACTGTTTCTGGCCTCTTGGGTTTCTGATTTCTGCTCATTGCTGTAGGCCAGTGATGGTTCTCTCTAGGGTCTTTTTTTCTCTTCTTCTTGCAACAAGATCTCTCATGTAGCCTGGGTTGGCTTTGAAGTTACTATGTAGCTAAGGATGACCTAGAACTTCTGGTCCTCCTGCCTCTTCTTCCTAAGTGCTGGGATTACAGGTGTGTGCTAGCACACCTGGTGGATGTGACACTGGGGATAACCTAGGGCTTTTGTGGGCTAGCCAGACACTCAGCCACCTGAGTCACATCTCCTGCTCTCATCTGCTCATCTCCTGAATTCCAGTCTGAAACCCTGTCTGATACCCATGATTTCCCTCCCAACTCCCACTGTCTGGCACCTGTACCTCACCTCCTCTGCCTCCAGGCTCCAGCCCAGCCAGACCTCCATTTTTCCAACCTTCATCATGCCCACCTCCGCCCTGAACATCTCTGTAGCTGGTTGGAACTGGCTGGGGTCTGGCCTGAAGTTTGCACACAGACCCCTGTTTCACTTCCTCAGTAGATATGCTGCTGGCCCCCCCTCCCCCAAACAGGTTTCCTGGTTGCTCCACCAGGACCTGGCTGGAAACAGTCTCCATCTGTTTTACTCATCCCATCTGGCCAGAGTACTCATGCGCCTAGTCCCAATCCAGCCCTTGCAAGCTGTGTGTCTGTCCTTAGGGCTAAATCCCGTTCCCCATGTCCCTGGCAAAAGCTTATGAATCAAGAAAGTCATGATGTTTCCCATCTCCCAGGTGTGGCAACCTTTTGGGTGGTGCACTAAGGATGCCACTCTGGGAACCTGGAAATACAGCATTCTGGTTTTGCCTCTCCCTCTTCTGTCTGTCATGGTCCTAATTTCCAGGAAGGCTACCGACTGGGGCATATCTTCAGGCTCCTTAGCTTGTACCTGTGTGGCCTTGGGTAATTCCCTTTCTTCCTTTCTCTGAGTTTCTGATTGCTTATCTGAGATGAGGGGGTTTAGGATAATGATTCCCAGGGGTCATTTTACCTTTGAAATAAAATGGAAAACAAGAGGCCCTGAAGATAAGGGGGATTATTATGGTGGCCAAATCAAGCTATGCCTCCTCTCTCTGCCCGAGGCTGCCACAGCGTGCAGGGGTTGGTACTAGAGTCACAGAAAACTCTCAGCGCAAGGGCCCTGGGCTCTCACCTTTGGAAAATGGTGCAATTTAATGGTAATGCAATTACAGATGTGCTGAGATTGAAACGGCCCATCTTATCTCAAATTCATCTTTCCCACCAAGTATCAGGGCAGGTGCTGATCCCTAAGAGCTGCTGAAATGAATTCACCAGGCAGCTGGGGGCTCCTGTAGAGGAGAGCTGTGTGCAGAGAGAGGAGGGGAGAGGGAGGGAGGCAGCTGGAAGGAAGGAGGGAGGGAGCAGGGAGAGAGAGAGAGAGAGAGAGAGAGAAAGAGGAAGAGGAAGAGAGGGGGAGAGAGGGGGGAAGAGAGAGAGGGAGAGAGAGAGAGAGGGAGAGAGGGAAAGAGAGGGAAAGAGAGGGAAAGAAAGAGATCATCCCGCGCTGATGAGATGAGGTACCCGGCGAGTGCGCGCGCACATGTGATACATAACTATCACATGTTAGAGAGAGAGAGAGAGAGAGGAAGAAAGAGAGAGAGAGAGAGAGAGAGAGAGAGAGAGAGAGAGAGAGAGAACAGCAAGAAACAGCAAAGAATGGCTGGAAGAAAGAGAGAGCGAGCAAGTGAGTGAGAGAGAGAGAGGCAGGAATAGAGGTATCTTTATTTTTAAAATGTCAATAAATGGGATGATGGAGGAGGATGGAGGAATGAGGAAACTGGAAAGCAAAGAGGAGGAGAGAAAAAACAGGGAGAGAAGGAGGGAGTTAGTGAGAAGAGGGGAGGAAATAGAAAGGTGGGAGAAAGTAGTGGGAGAGGAAAGGGGAAGGAGAAATAGAAGGAACAGATGGAAAAGATGAGGGGAGGTTGGAGACAGATGGAAGGGAGGAAGGAAAGAGATGAGGTAGGCAGGGGTACTTAAGAGAGATGGAGAGGGTGGCAGGATTGTACAGGGGAGATAACAAGAGCGGATGGGAAACAAGGATGAAGGGAGAAGATGAAGGCAAAGGAGGAAAGGAAGAAGGAAGGTGACTTAGTGGGTAAAGAGCTTATTGTGCAAGCATAGAGACCCAAGTTTGGATCTTCTGAACCCATGTAGAAGCCAGGTGCAGTGTGTGTGTGTGTGTGTGTGTGTGTGTGTGTGTGTGTGTGTGTGTGTGTGTGATTCTGGTGATAGGAAGTGAAGATAGGAAGATTCCCCAGGTTCACTGGCCAGCTAGTCTAGCCAGAGTGAGGACCAGTTCCAGAGAGGAGAGACATTGCCTCATAAAATAAGGTGGAGGGCAATGAAGGAAGAAATTTCATGTCTACCCCTGACCTACTCATGTACACACACCACACATATATGTGAGGGTGGAGGAAGGGCGAAGGAAAGAATGGGAGAAGCAGGAAGGGAAAGACAGAGCCATCTATGGAGGGTAGAAGGGAGTGGGGGAAAGAAAGAGGGAGGAAAGATAGAAGATGGGGTGGAGAAGGAGAAAGCAGGTAAAGAAGTCAGGCAAGGGATGCATAGAGGGTAGGGGCAAGGGCTGGTGGGAAGTGGGAAAAGGGAGAGGCAGAAGGGGAGGGAGGGGGAGAGGGAGAAAGAGGCAGGAAAGGGAGAGGGGACAAGGAGAGAAGGGGAGGGAGAGAGTGAAGAAGGGGGAGAGAGAAATATTGGGGAAGAGGGAGGTCTTCATTTCTAAAATCTCGTCTTTTCAGGCGCACCCACTTGAGGAAGAGACCAAGAAGAGAAAAAAAGGAGAAGAAACCTTGAGCTGAGCAGTAATACGATGAGCTTTCTGGGATGAAGCAAGCGTGAGAGGAGGCGCTTGAAAAATCTGACTGAAAGCTAATAAGAAGTAGGGAGTCCTTGAGAGGGGAGAGGGAGGATCCAAGGATCCAAGACCCAGAAATAGGCCCAGCTCCCTGCACCCCAGCCTCTGTAACTTCAGGATGGAGACAGGGGCCTGGAGCCCAATCCTCCAGCAATAACGCCACAGATAGCACCCTTCAGAGTCCCTGGCTTCAGCACCACGGACAGCACATCCTGCTGGGGTCGGGGCCTCCGCCCAGCCCCGCCCTGGAAACAGCTCTTTGGGGCAGCAGAAATGCAAGCCCGAGAGCGGCTGAATAGATCAATTATTTTTCAGAACATGGTTTTGATCCCGATGTTACCTCTCAGGATCACTGAGTGGAAAGGGCTCGAGGAGAAAATGGCATTTTTTATCACCCTGGCAAAATGCTCCCGCGCTGATGAGATGAGGCACCCGGCGAGTGCGCGCGCACATGTGATACATAACTAACCAGAAGCATAATCTTCTAAATTGAAAGCCATAATGTTTGCTGTTGGAGCTAAATATTAACAGGGCGTTGTCTCCCCCAACGACCCTCGGGAGGCAGCTGGCTTAGCGGGAGGCTGGCGTCATATTCAAGCAACTTGATTAAATTCCTTTCTGCCATCAGAATTAAGAAATGAATAGTTTTATGAGAGTCATGCCACAGAGGACAGGAAAATGAAACGTTCAGGAGAGAGAGCAGGCGGGTTGCCTGCTCTGTGTTCCTGGAGGGAGTGCTGTCAATCTACCTGGAAGGGGTGGGCTCAGGACTGTGTGTAATCTGAGGGATAGGCAGTCTTTACTCCTAGGGTCATTCTAGTGCATACCTCCTCTCTGGTCACCGTATGGCAGACCACGGAGCCTCCTCAAGAGATCTCTCAATTGTTCATTGGAGAAGCAACAAAATGTGCACCTGACTTCACAGTCTCTGGAGCTGCAATCACTGGATGCAGATCTCGTTGCGGTCCCTCCCTAGCTGTGTGATCTTAGGCAAAGTAACTAACCTCTCTGTGTCAAAGCTTTTCTATTTATGAAATAAATTTATTACAGGACTTAGAGTGTTAGTGTTGAGGATTGATTTATCGAGTCCCAAGACTCTTTTAGCTCAGTAAATCATATATACACATGATATTGGTATCATTAGTGGTATAGTGAGGTCGGATTATATAAAATTGCTGTTTAGTAGGTAAAAACAAATCATATTGCCAGAAACTTAATATTATATATGCACAAGCTCAATGCTGTTTGTGCAACAAGATTTTGATCTGCTGTGGCACTCCCTCCCACCCATATGAGTCTGCTCTCAGAAAGGATGAAAGCACAATTTCTCCATCTGTAAATTGGGTCTCGCTACCACTTTATAGGATTATTGGGCACATTATAAAAACTTAAAATTCCAATAAAGCTGACAGGGCAGGAAAGGTTGGAGGGCACAGTTGGAAATCAGCTCCCAAATTATACTTTATATTGGAAAAGAAACACTCACAGGGCAAATGAGAGACAATGCATTTTATTATTATTATTATTAGAAAAAATCCCAGATAAAGTCAAGCGAGGTGGTGCATTCCTGTAACCTCAGCAATCAGGAGCCTGAGGCAGGAGAACCAGGAGTTTAAGGCCAACCTGGGCTCCCGAAGCAAGACTCAGTCACGAACAACACATATCCATACCGACAGACAGATGAAGGTGATCTCCGGCTCAGCAAGTTTTCTCTTCGAAGAAGAACACACAAAGAACCAACCAGTAAGGAGTCGGTTAAATCTGCCTAAAGTTCTCAAGAAGCCCGCGAGTAGACAATCTGTAATCCCACCACTTGGGAGGTGGAGGCAGGAGGATCAAGAACTCAGGGTTATCTCGGGCTACATCGTGAATTTGAGGCCAGCCTGGGCTACATGAGACCCTGTCTGCAAGTAAAATGAATGCAGTGGTGAGTCAGGAATCTTGTATTATAGATGAAGAAACTGAGGTTTGGGGAGGTTGGATGGTTTTTGAGAATTACACAGCTGGCGAGGCAGAGCAAGAGTTTAAGCTGCTGCCTCACCCTGGACTAAGAGGTGGGGTTGAAGTGGATGTTTGATGAGTCCTGACCATGCTCATCCATCCTTCATCCTCCTCACCCTCCTCCCCACCCTCCTCCCCACGAGTCTCCACGCAGGCCTGTCCTTCATCTTGTAGTCATAAAAACATGAGACTGAGGCAACAGCCCTGCTGAGTCTCGATTTTTACAAACTCCGTCCTAGGAAGAGCTGTTTTAAATGCCTGGCCTCACATTTCTGGGGCGGCTGCTCCTATAAATAAGATGCTCGACATAGTAAATAGTCCAGAAAATAGTAGAAGGGCGTGGGCACGAGAAAGTGAGTAGGCTGGTGGGAGGGAGAGCGAAGAAACATCTGCCGGAGACATCGTTTGTTCTAGAAAAGAGGCAGTCACAGGAGGACGGGAGCAAGCGCAAGGAATTCTATTTTCTTCTTCTTTCTTACACTGAGTCCATTTGAGGCCCAGAGAGAAGCATTAGAGAATGTGCTCTGAGCATTAATGACCCAGTGAGCCTGACAGGGAGAATGAAGTCCATTTCTCACAAGAGGGTGGGCAAGTCAGGAGAGGACAG
Source organism: Myodes glareolus (assembly GCF_982192425.1). Lineage (NCBI taxonomy): Eukaryota > Metazoa > Chordata > Mammalia > Rodentia > Cricetidae > Myodes > Myodes glareolus. The sequence goes on along the minus strand of NC_142028.1, from coordinate 69,325,502 downwards.
GGGCCTTGTCGAGCTTCTGCTTAGGGGGACAGAATGGGGGACTAGCTTTCCTGTGTCTCTAGCAAGAGTATAGCTGTGTGGGAAGTACTCATGGGTTCACAGTGGCAATGACGGTGATGGGTACATGGTAACAATGGGGTTCATGACGGTAGCAGGAGTCATGGTGGCAGTGACAGTTAAATTAGCTGAGAGAGGGCTGGGGACCCAGGTCAGTCAGGAAAGTCTGCAGCAAAGCTGGAAGACCCGAAGACCCGAAGACCACCTAGGGCTGGAGGGGCAGAGACAGGCAGATGCCCAGGGTTCATTGGCCAGTCAGTCTAGTCTGTGGGTGAGTGCCAGGCCCAGTGAGAGATCCTGTCTCAAAAAGTTAGGGGAAGAGTCACAGAGGAAGGCCCCTATGTTGACCTTTGACTTTCAACTGTGTAAATATATAAGCACACACACACACACACACACACACACACACACACACAAACACACATCATACACACACTTGTGCATGAATTCACATGCATTTATACATACACACTCACTCACGCACACACACACATGAACACACATAATACATACACTTGTGCATGAACTCACATGCACGTACACACACACTCGTTCATGCACGCACACACACGAACACATCATACACACACTTGTGCATGAACTCACATGCACATACACATTCACTCATGCACACACACACACGCACACACGAACATACACCACACAGCTAAACACCACTGTCCAGGATGACTCACAGCTCTGAGGTGATAGGACTTGAGATAGAGGAGGGCTGAACTGTGTTGCCAGCAGGTTCTGCAGCAGGAAAAGGCTAACTTCCCAGTGAGCTGTCTGGTTTTTTGTGTCTTCACAGCGGGGGTCACTTTTATAAGGCCACTAATCCTATTTACCTCCCAGGGACCCCACTTCCAAACACTGTCACACTGGAGACTCTGTTTCAAAGTAAGAATTTGGGAACATAAACATGGAGTAGACGGATATCAGAGAGAACTGCTTTAGGTGACAGGTCATCCAGGCACTGAGTGGCCACCAAGTGTGTGGATAATCTGATTTAGCTTGGCAGATCTCAGCTGAGCCACCCATGTGTCTACTGGGCTTGGATGGATTCCAATAGCCTCCACACATCTGGTGGCTGAGCTGATAGCCAGGCTGGGAAGGGCGACGGGGTCACACACATCCCATCCTCCACCAGGCTGGCTCCAGCTCAGTCCCATGATAATTGATGGAACTGGAGAAGAGTGTGAGGTAGCTCTCCAGCAGCACACCAATTCCAACTTCTGGTGCTGATGTATATCTGAGAGGGTCCCATTGGTTAAGGCAAATCATGTAGCTCAGGCCAGGGCAGTGTATAAATAGCCCAGGTTTGGGTGGGGGTGGGGAATGTGTGTGTTCTTGCCGACCCGGTTATCACTTTTCTCTGCGTTGGTGTGCACACCTGTGGCGTGGGTTGTAGAGTTCAATAGGGAGCTCTTGGAAGGCCATCTCTACATGTTCAGAACTGGAAGGTCTAGCCTAGGACTCTGAACTGTTCCTAAATGTCCCGAAGGAGCAACTTCAGTTCTCCTGCCTGGGCTGAAATGTGATGAAGACATTGCTGATGGCTGTTCTTTGCAAGTGGTAAAGCCGTGGGCTTTCTGGTTGTACCCCAGCAGGAATATGAGCCCTATATTCATATTGCCAGCAATTATCCACTTCATGGTAAAGCCTGGGCCTCCAGTGCAATTTAGCCCCATTCCCCGCCCACTGTGGGAGCGGCTTGGCTTCACACCAAAAGCCAAGGAGTGCAAAATCTCTTTAATATTGGCTGGAGACAGTGTAATTAGGAAGGTAAATCTGCTGAGGAAAAGAATCATATTATGCAGATGTGATTAGCTGTGACTTTTGGGTTCTTGGTGGCTGGAGGGTTCTGCTCTTTGGATGAATGTGGTGCTGGATGCAGGCAGAATGGGGTCTCTGGACGTAGGTGTCGGGAAAAGGGGCCTTCAGTCCTAGAGCCTGGACTTTGGACAGGGACTCTTCCTCCAATCCTTACTTAGGGCCCTGAGATGATTTGCATATAGGAGTCTCCTGGGAATGGTTCCGAGCTGATGGAATGTGAGGTAGGAGAAAAGATGTCTTTCATTCAGGCTGAGATTGAGTGTTGTAGAAAAACCTGAGGAAGTGGTCCCGGGGCGGTGGGGGGCAGCTAGCTCCTGAATTGAGATTTCTGCTTAAATTTTTGAGAAGATGCCATTCACTCAGACTAGAGTAGGGAAGGCTAGCTCTAGAACCCACTGAAGTTTGATGTATTTGGTATTTTTATCACTACCATGACCAAAATACTTGTGAGTCTAGAGTCTAGGGAGGTCACTGTATTTGGAGAGGGACCTTGACTTTGTCCCTAGGGGACACTAGAAGGGAATCAGACCAGCAGAATCTAGGGACATTTCTCCTCCTAAGGCTGGGTGTATTGACAGGTGACAGGATGGTCCTTCCCAGCTCTGGAGCAAATACTGGCCTTGGCTAGATTCAGGAGTTTTTCTTTGGAGACAGCCTGGTTTTTATGGTTCCTTTTAGTATAGCAACACGGTTACAAAATAATACACATGGATCACCTACCTTGTGAGTGCTTGAATGCTTATTAAATTTCAAATGCTGTAAATTCACTCAGCATTCCTAACAGCTATGTAGGGCGGCCGTTGTTGTAAAGCCTACCATACAGAGTCAGGCACTGGGGCACGGGGGATTTTCCTTGAGGTCACTGGCATTGGTAGTCATTTTCTCAAGGTCATTTTTATCAGTAGCAAAGTCAAGATTTGAACTCAAGACCCTTGGTTTTGAATCTGTGCTAGGAGTTAGTAAACTACAGAGACCCCCTCCCTCTCTGCAGAGCAGAGTGCATGTGTCCCCAGTCACTGTCTGTGGCCGTGATACCCCAGTCTTGCTTGGGCACACCCTTGGCCACACTTGGGTCACTCTGATAAGAAACCAGTATGCCCAGTGTGTTGGTTGATTGTCAAGGTCAATTTTGCTAGTTTTAGAATCACCTGGGAGATGATGCAGCACGCTTGGCTTCCAAAGAGGGCTGACTGAGTGGTGGGGGGGGGGAAGACCCAGCCTGCATAGGGGGGCACCATCCCATGTGTTGGGAACCCAAGTGGGATGAAATGCGGAAAGGACAAAGCCAACTTGTAGCCAGCATTTCCTGTTCTCATGCTGGCCTCCAGAATTGAGTAGCTGTGCTTGGCCACACTCTTTCCACCATGATGGACAGAACTCCCCAAATCACGCAACAAAGTGAATTTCTTCCTTTGGGCTGTTCTCACAGGTGTTTTGATCCTGGTGATTATAAAAGTAGCAGGGGCTGGGGAGATGGCTCAGTGGCTACAAGCGTTTCCTGCTCTTGCAGAGGTCCTGAGTTCTGATCCTAGCATCATAACAGCCTAGGGGTTCTGATGACCTTTCTGGACTCCTCTGAGGGCACCTGTGTGCATGTGTGTGTAAGAGAATGCACACACACACACACACACACACACACACACACACACACATACACACACCATTTTTAAAAGTAGCAAATATACCCAACCTTCTTCAGAAGGTTCTAGAACCTGGTCCATTCTACTCCAGTCTGAATGGATGACTCTATTTGAATCCCCAGTGGCCCTGTGTGTTATTCATATCCAACCCACCTATCCATTGGGAAAGCTGAACATGGAGTGGGTGAGGGGTCTGAGGTGGCTTTGGGGGCCCCTGAGATGCAGAGGTGATCACAGCCCCACTCCAGCCTGGATTATTCTTAGATTTCCAACAACCAAGATTTCCTTGAGGATGCCCCGTTTTTCTTAAATCCTTGGGAGGCCTGGGGACATAAAGTGTTCCACTCATTGATTTCTGCAAGTTCTGCAAAGCTCAGGGAGGAGAAGCAAAGCACTCCTGCCCTGCCCAGGCTGTGCTAGGTAGGACAGGCTAGAGTGGGGAGCAGATATGGGAAAGTCAGCTCTGCCTCTTAGAGCCAGGAAGCTTGGGCTGTTAGGAGTGGGACAGTGCTACTGCTCACGGTCCCCAATGAAGCCCAGCAAAGCCCGTCTAGACATGGGCTCCTGACTGCCTCAGGGTCACCCTTCCCCCCGCCCCCCAGCATCTTCAGAGTGCTGCATCTACACCTGACCTTTTCCTGCTCACACTTGCTCTCTGCTAGAGCTTCTTACCTAAGGGTGCATGCCTAGCCCTTCCAGTGCCCCATTCTCGCATCCTGTCATCTGCTGTACCCACCTGCACTGAGTAGCCCTCAAATGTCTGCAGGATTCCCATGTTTCTGCCCTGACTCAGTTTCCCTCCTCATAGCCCTCCCATATCCTAGAGAGCCTCAGGGTAGTTCTGCCCTGTCCCCAGTGTCACCTCAGTCTGCCATGCCATACCATTATATGGTTCTTCTAATACAAACTTCTGGCTCTTCCCCCTGAGCATCCAAGGCCTGAGTATCCCAGAGGTGAGTGGCCTTCACCTCTGCGTCTCACCCAGGCCTCTCGTCATATGGGGTACCATCCCACTTCTCCCCATCAGTGCTCCTGTGTCGTTCCTGCCTTTCCTTCCTCCACCCCTCCCCCCACCCGTACCCTGGTTACTTCTGCTTTCTCTGCTGGCTGCTGGGACAGAGTGCTGGCTCCTCCTCCCTCGTTCTCCAGCACCCTGTTACAGTTCCCTGCCCCAACACTCTTCACACACCTGGCTCCTCCAGGGCAGGAACACAGGCTTATTTATTGCTGAATTCCCAGCAGAATGCCCAGCACTTAGTAGGTACTCAGTTAGCATTGGTTGAATAAGATTTCCTCACTGCTAATTGGTTGGTTTCATCTGGCAATAACATCTGTCCAGAGAATGAGGTTTGCCTCTCCCAGGGAGGAGTGAGGGCAAGTCCCCTGCCCACCGGCTACTCTCTTGGAAGAAAACAACTCACGGGTCTATGTGGGATTGAGCCTGCAGCCCATGCTGTCTATGGGAGACTGAGCCTGAAACCCATGTTTACTGTCTGTTTACTGTGTGCTGGGACTGAGCTTGTAGCTCTACATGGCGCTGAGCTTGCAATTCATGTCGTCTAGGTGAGCTGAGCCTGCAGCCCATGTGGGAGGAAAAGGGGGGTAGCAATGTAGCCAGCTTGGTGTTTTTCAGGGAAGGTGTGAGCAGCCGAGCCTCTCCCCCCATCCTGGGCTGGAGGTGAATGTGAGGGGCCCTGTATTACTTTCCATAATGGAGCCAGAGGCTAAAAGTACCCTTTCTCCTCCTTCTTGGTTGACAAATAGGGGGAATAAATTACCCAGGCACTAAAAGTTGCATTAGGCAAATAAACATTTCGACAAGAATTATATGTGACATTCAAGGGAAAGCAAATAAAGCCTAAGTTATGGGGACCTGTCACTGCTCTAGCAGAATTAAGTAACTAAAAATCGTTAGTAGCAACTTGGACAGGCTCTTAAACCTTGCCGGCTCCGCCTCTGCTCTGGGTTCCCAGGGAGACCACGTGCTCCCTGCCATGAGATGGAAAATCAGCAGGCTTCATGGACTTTGGATCTTGAGCGCCACCAGACAGGACTTTCACACACTGTTGATGGGGTCTAGGCTGCCAAAGGAGTCCCATGGGATTTGTGGGGAATGGAGGGTGGACCCCTAGGCTTGGGGCCTCCCCATAAAGCTCCCAGGACTCATTGCTTTAGAGTAAGACATCCATTCTAGCGGAAGGGACCTGCCACTAAGTGATCTGAACCATGACTGGGGACAGACTTGACTGGTTGGTAGGGAGCTCTCCTTTGGAGCTGGAGCTGGCTCAGCTGGTAGAGGTGAAGTGGTGACTTTGTAAGTGAGGACAGTGCCAGGCATGCTTGTGATCTCAGAGATGTGAGGCAGAGGAAGGCAGACCCCCAGAACCTGTTAAAGAGCTAGCCCAACCTACTTGGCAAAGTTCCAGGCCAACCTTATCTCAAAGGGTGGACCCCCTACACTGCATTCCTCCCTCCATGAAAATATAAACACACGTGCACACCCAAAGAGAAATCTCCATTACAACACCCAGTAAACAGCTATTCATCCAGCCTGTTGAATTCCCCCACTGATGGGGAGCTTACTCCTGGGCCTACTGTCTCCGTGGGAGATTTTCACCCAGGAACCCCATGTCAGAGGTTTGAGCTTGAATCTAACTCCAACTCGCCCACTGTTGGGTTCTGAAAACCCTTGTCTTGGTTTCCTCACTGTGCAAAGGAGAGAATGTATAAGTTTCTTGTTGCTGCTGTAACAAATGACAACAAGCTTAGTGACTTATGCAATACCCAGGTTTATTGTCTTCCCTTTCTGGAGGTCAGAATTCCAAGCTGGTCTTTAAACAAGTGCACATGTATGCACATGTACTGACATCTATTATAAATGATTTTAAATCTAGGCTTCTCTTTTTTCTTTTGGTTTTTCGAGACAGGGTTTCCTCTCTGTGTAGCCCTGGCTGTCCTGGAACTCACTCTGTAGACCAGGCTGGTCTCAAACTCAAGAGATCCACCTGCCTCTGCCTCCTGAGTGCTGGGATTGAAGGTGTGTGTCTCCACCACTGCCTAGCTTTAAATCTAGGTTTAAATATAAAAGAATACATGGGTATTTGTCCTTCTGAGTCTGGCTTATCGTACTTAGCATAATGATTTTCTATTTTTCTGTAAATGCCATGATTTCATTTTTCTTTCCAGATGAATAAAGTTCCATTGTGTGTATGTACCAACTTTTAAATTTTATTTATTTATTTTTAGAGACAGGGTTTCATTTGGTAGCTTCGGCTAGCCTGGAACTTGCTGTGGTGACGAGGCTGACCTCAGACTTGTAATCTCCCAAGTGCTGGGGTTTCAGGCATGCACCACCATGCCTAGCTTTACCATGCTTTCTTTACCTCTGGCATTCCCTGGTGGGCACCTAGGCTGGGTGTGCAGGTGTCTCTATATTGACTTGGAGTGCTTTGGGTAATCTCCTAGGAGGGCCATATGGTAGTTCTATTTTTAATTTGTTGCGGATCCTCCATATTGATTTCCATAGCAACTGTGTAAGTTTACATTTCTACCAGCCGTGTGTTTGAGGCTCTCTCTCCACATCAAAGTGAGTTTTAAACAGCCCAAGTCAAGGTGCTCTCAGGGCCGCATTCAGTCTGAGGCTCTAGGGAGCACTTGATTGTATAAAGGCCACCTGCATTCCTTGGCTTGCAGCCCTCTTGGTCTTCAAAGTGTCCTATCTCCCTAGTCCTATCTCCCAACTCTGATTTTTCTGCCGACATCTCAAAAGGACTTTCATGATGAGATTGCCTCGCTTCCCCCATCCCTGTTACTACCCTAGCTCAGGATATTTAACTTACTGATATTTGCAGTGCCCTTTCCTCCCAGAGACCAGCATGTGCTGACTCCCGGGCTCCTATTCTGTCTCCTCAATAGGAGCAGATGCGGTGAAAGCTGGGTGAGAAAGGGCTCTGGGAAGACTCGGTGGGCACGGTGCAGACCTTTCCTGTGTGGTCCTCCCAACCATTGCCCCCTGCTTCTCTGCAGCTTCAGGACAAAATGTCCTCAAGACGTGCACATCTTTGTGGACAGATGATGGCAAGATGAAGCTTGGAGCAGGGCCAGGGCGCGGTCTCTCAATTCAAGAGCTATTTATAAAGTGGGATTCAGAGCACTTAACCTGATGCTAGGTTGAGTCAGGGATGGATCTGGGCAGTCTGGTGTGGCTCTGTTTGGCTGTGGGGACACACTGGCCTCCTTGAAGAAGATGGGGAGCTGTAAGAGGCACAGATTCAAGGAGGACAGTGGGTTCAGACTGTGGACTGCTGGGTGGGTATAGACCTTGGGATGACCTGAACATGTGATTATTTCAGGTCTAAGCTAGCCAGACAACCAGAAATCAACAAAGCCTTTCCTTCCAACAGACAGGGTATCTGGAAGGATGTTGGACAGGAGCTTGAAGAGAGAGCTGGGCCACAGATGGTACTTTGGGAGCAAGTTCTGAGCCTAGATGTGTGGAAATGAGGATCTTGTGTGTAGATCACTGGCTTCAGGATGAGAAAGGGGGTTGGAGGATGGATCCTGTAGGGCCCAGGTCTGCCCCTGCTCCTGGGGTGCATCTTGAGGACAGTTTCTGTTCAGCCAGCTAAAACATTCTGTTTGTTCCTGTGCTCCCTCTGCCCCACTTGGTGATTAGCTGTAGGGCATTGTTTACTCCATCTTTGGTGTGGCAATTTTCCACCTGCCTGGGGGGAAATCCTTGTGCAGCAGCTAGGTATATAAGGATTTCCCCAAAGTTGAATAAACAGCATTCGGCTGATCTCCTTTCAAATGACCCAGGTCTCTTGTGTGTTCTTTCAATCTCCAGGCCCTTGTCCGACTCGCGTATGGTACAGTGGCGCGCGAACTGTACCAAGAGGGTAACACAGAATCGGGTGTTACAGGATCCCTGGTTTTCCTGGGAGAGGAGTCATCCACTGTGGGGGAGCAGGAGAATACAGCTCCTTCTCTTTCCCTCCCACACAGCCAGACCTGCCAGTGAGCAACACCCCTACATACATCTTGGACTATGCCCTAGGATAACAACAGCGATCGATTAAGCTGGCTTGAGGCACCGAGAGAGCTGTCTGGTTCCATCTGTGTCCCCATCCTGCTCTGTCGGAATAGTTCTGTTTGCTACGTGTCGTTGTGGTGTTGCTTTGAGCCATGGGCCTGTGGGTGAATGGACTTGAAGTCTGGGCCTCGACCGAGTCTCCATCTGCAGCACCTCCACTTTGGGAGGCACTCACGGGGTCCCCACAGTCTCAAGGCTCGGAAGCACCATCTTTACTCCTTTCACAGATGAGGAAATAGTAAGAAGTAGAAATCGGACCCAGACCCCCTGTTCTGCTGTTTATGACAGGGAAAGGTGTGGTCTGGAGTCCAGGGGTTCAGGAAGCAGGTGATGGAGTGGGGAAGGTAGCAGGCAGGTCTATCCCTTTCCCCATAGTCTTTCTCAGACTTACCTTCTCACGGAGCAACGAAGGTCATAGTGTGGCAAGTGGATAGACAGCATTGGGATGAGCTGCCCCTGCCTGGCAGCACTGTTGGAACCCAGAAGCAGTGGTGACCACGAGGCGTTTCAACCAGACAGCGCTGGAGCCAGGACTTAGTTCTAAGAGACCTTCTTATCCTGGCCAGACCAAAGTGACGGGGGTCTCTCTCTCCTCCCAAGTCCACTATCCCGGAGATCTGGACACAGCTCCAGCTGTTTCTCATGGGTCCACCCAGCAGCCCCGTGAATCGAGTACTCTGGTCCCCATTCTGACAGAAACACTGAGATGTTACAGGCAGGAATTTCCTGAAGATGCTTAGTTTCAGGTCCATGAGCTTGAACCCCAGGGTGGGGGTACTCCCCAATCCTTGTCTCTTCACTCACAGTCTGAGTATCCCGCTCAACACCTATGCGTGTCTGTTCCCTTGGGAGAGAACTTTGTCCCTTTAGAGAAAGCCTGTCAGGCAAGCCTTCTACAACAAGGCAAAACTTCCAAAGACTAGAAGATGGGACCGGCGAGGATGGGGTGTGACCTCTCCTCCCCTCCCACTTGCTCTCCGGCAATCCCTGCCCCTGAACCTTTGGTCCCAAACAGCATCTTTGCCAGCACCACGTGAATCCCCAGCCCCCAGCAGCAGGGGTCTAAATTTAGACCCCGCACTCCGTGAACGAAGTGAATAATGATAATTAGCATAACAATTCTTCCTGCAATTAGCTGGGGAGGGGGGAAAGGGGTGGTAGGAGTCCAAGAGGAAATGACAGAGGGAGCTTGGCTTTTTCCAAGACCTCACTGGAGGTGTCTGCTTGGCGGGGCTCCTTCTCGGATGACTGGATCCAAAGAAAGCAGATTGGGGCGGATGAAGGCGTGTCTGCCTCTAACCTTATTGTGATGTGTTACTGGTGCGTGTGGTTAGGAACCCTGGGAATGAAGGAGTTGTGTGAACAAGTTCTCACCTGCTCCCAAAGGTGTAAGAAAACCAGAAGCTGCATCAGCCTGGGGGGGGGGGGTCACAAGTTAGTGGTTCTTGCCCTTCCCCCGTGTAAATAGCTTAGAATTTAAAACTGGACTTGGGGTTGATTTATTTATTGATGTCTAATTGCTTGAACCAGCCCATTGCTTGAACCCGCCAAACACCACATGGCTTACCGGCGAGTCCAGGTGACCTCCTGGTTCAGTTGTCATCAGTGTGAGCCTGGAGATGCCACCTGCTGCGTCAGGCCCTCTCTGGGGCATGGTAAGAGATCTGCTATCTCCACTGGATGGAATATAGTGGGGCAGCCAGGATGCCCTGGACCAAGGAGGATGGTGAAGTTGCAAAGGGGCCCTAGAGAGACAAGGTGTTAGGCCCCCCCTGCCTTTCTATTTCTTGGAGGCTCTGTCTAGTTTTCTTGAATGCTTCTGTGGCACATAGTTTTTCAACTTGGCTTTCGTTCTGGCCTTTCTCATTTGGCTCTCTTCGTGCACAGTAGAGAATGGAGCGTACCTCTCATTTCCACTGCCCTGGCTACCCTCTACTGATAAAGCTTAACTGAGGCCATTTTTGGTAACTGGCCACATAACGCTCCTGGCTTTTAGGAGCTTACGGATAGTTAAAGTAACGAAAGAGTGAATTCTCTCATTTCCCATTTGTCCTAGGCATCGTGTTAATTTCTTGGGGGTGGGAATGAGAGGTGCAGCTGGCCAGGTCAGCCAGGGAGAGAGAAGGGGTTTCCACAGGACAGGAACAGGGGTAGAGCATCTGTGAGGTGGGAGGGCGAGGAGGGCTGCCCTAGGAGATGTGAGATCTGGGCTGTGTGTAGGTGTCTGCTGATTCAGGTCCCTCTGTGTTTTGTGCTTGGGTCCTGGGTGTCTGAAAACAGAAGCAAGCCTTCATTCCATGTTCAGAGAAGGAAACTTTCCTTCTGAAAGTGAAGCAAGACTTCACTCCATGTTCAGAGAAGGAAACAAATGGAGGCTCTGAGGGATTCAGTCATTCACTGGAGCTCTGGAACTGGGGAGTAGGAGAGCTGAGACACAGCACCACAGGCCACACTGAGCATCAGGGACCGTAGAACTGTTCTTGTTCCGAGTCTCCAGTCACCTAGTCAGGCCTGAATTTCTTGATGTCAAGTGGGGACTCAGCCACCTGACAGTTGTCTGAGCTGGGTCTCAAGGGATGACCTGATCCGATGGTGTTCTGACTTGGCCAAGAGGGCTGGCATGTGACCTCCTGTTTGATTGACACTTGATACTCTGCCCTGTGCCTTACTATGTGGATAAAGGGACACAGTGGTGGTATCAAACTACCCCAGAAGTCTTGGGTGGCTATTCCCAAGTACTGAAGCCATGATAGACTATGAATGAAAGGCCAGGCCACATCTCTCCCTGTGTGGTACTCTGGGCAGGTAGCTGGTGTGCACTCCCCCTCCTCTCTCTCTCTCTCTCTCTCTCTCTCTCTCTCTCTCTCTCTCACACACACACACACACACACACACGCATGCACGCACGCATGCACGCACGCACGCACACTTGTGCATGTGCACTTGTGTAAGGCTGGTACCCTCACGTGTATGCCTTGCTCCCTCCACAGCCCTATGGTGTTAGTTACTCTCTCTCCGATGACAGATGCACCTCCACGTGGCTCTTAGCGCTACCTTCCCCCACACTCTGCACACAGGACTCTGCTGGCTCAGTAACCAGCTCCACCCGGCTGCCTGGCAGGAGCGGTGGATGGAAAGGAATGGGAGGAGGCAGGAGTGGAGCCATTTGTCTGGGGCACCGGGAGAGAGTTGGCCACTTACAGTGGTGATGGATGGCAATTCTGCTCTGCCATCTGTCGGGCTGGCAGGCTGCTTAGCACAGCCCTACACACCTGGCTTGGGCATCCCCTATGGAGCTGGCCTGCTCTTCCTGTGACTTGGGGACCAGCTCTCAACACTACAGGGCAGGAGGCTGGCAAAAGGAGCTATGCCATGCACCCAGAGCCCTGGACAAGGAAGAGCTGCGCTTGACCCTTCAGGGGATCTGAGGGCAAGCCCTGGCCCTTAGCTGTTTTCTTATTCAGCAGTCAGGGCCTCTGTGAAGCCAAGAGGAAGCCAGCACAACTTCACTGCCCTCTCCCTTAGAATCTGTCACACCTGTGCTCTATGCAAGCGAAGCAAGCTGACCCTCTCTGTCATCCCCAGCCAGCTCCTGGAGATGCCTCCAAGGTCATTGGGTTGTCTGAATGGGGGATGGGAAGTAAGGAATGTCAGATCTTCACTTGCAGCTGCACCCTCATCCACACAGGTCCACCCTTAACATCCAAGAGGGTTCATCACAAGGACCCCCAGAAGTGGATTACTCAAAATCATCAAATTTTGAAGCCGGCTGAGGTGCTGAGAAGGATGGGGCCAGCTCAAGGGCCTTTGGCTAGCTTGTCCTGGCTCTGTCCTTGTCTCCCTGTCCCTGTGTGCTCCTTCTAGCATCTGGAACTTGATGGGTTTGACTCGGCCCTGTCCTGGTCCACAGGCTTCATCTCACCAGCTCTTTGCCTTTTCCATCCTCTGGTGCATGGAATCAATCACTGCCAGTTCATGGACCCCCTAAGCTATCTGCTCTGGAGGCTCCTTGTCTGGGGCGGAGCTGTAGCAGGGGGATGAGAGCAGGGCCAGTTCAAGTCTCCTCCAGGGAGGCCTTCCCCACAGTTGTAGATCCATTCAGAACTTGGCCCTGATGCCCCGTCACCCCTCAGAGATGAATCTTGGGAAACAGGAAGCAGAGCACTTTCCACACCCTTGAGCCGGCAGCTGCGGACTTGGAGCTGGGGTAGGCAGTGGGACCTCTGCACTCTAGGGCAGAATTAAGTGAGCTGTAGGCCTGAGCAATGCAGGTGTGGGAGCCAGAGCCAGAGCCAGAGCCAGAAGATGCCACAGTAGCTCTGGCGATAGAAGTGGAAATTTCACAGAGGCGTTACAATCCTCCTCTGTGGCACTGCGGTGTCACCGAGAGGGTGTGGACAGATGGTCTCACAATGCAAGGGAGAGAGCAAAAACTCCACCGGCTCCAGAGAATTCCAAGGGAAAGAGATAACGTTAGTGCACTCTTGGAGGGTTTCTTGGAGGAGGTGGCATTTGAAAGCTTCCAGGACTTTCTGGGATCTCTTTCCCCATTCTGTAAACCTGGAGGAATCCCATGAAAGGGAGAATGCATCCTCCGGAGTCTTGGCGGGAAGCAGATGGGCGCTCCCCTGCAGGATCAGATGAGCCTGGCTGGGAAGGAGAGGGGGTGCCAGGCCGAGGGACCGCTCCTCAAGCCTCCCTCCCTAGGGACCCAGACAGGGTTATTTTCTGAAGGACAAGCATAAGAAGGTGAAGTCATTTGCTGAGAGCCTCCCAGCCTGAAGGAGACAGCACAGGGGATGCCCAGGCAGATCTCCCTGGCTCCCAAGGCAGTGACTGCTTTTCAAAACCATTAACGCCCTGCAGGAGGCCTGGCCCCTGCAGGTTGGTGAGGCTGCCTGGGAAGGCTGGGTTCAGCGGGTAGCATTGGCTGCTGAGGTGAGCAAGCACTGTCAGCCCTGCTTTAAACGTGACAGCTGGCCTTTGTTTGCCGCCGAGCAGATGTGGGCTGCAGTTCCCATGAATGGGGGGGGGGGTGGGATGAGTTGAAAAGCTGGGCCCCTTCTCAATCGATCCACAAATGTACCGAGGAACTGAGGTAATTTCTTTACATTTTACTCGTATTCAAATTTTAGAGGTGAGCATATGCAAAGAGCCAGTCAGCACCTACACTGGAAACAGAGAGGGAGAGGGCTAGCCATTTTGTTATTTTTACCCTGGGCACCAGGGAGGCAGACTCGCCGTGAATACCTCATTACTTGAATTTCGAATATTTCTCTCGAGTTGAGCACAAAAGGAAACTTGAGGAAGAAAAAAAAAAAAAAGGAACACACTCATGTTAGAACTGTTTCTCCTTTTGAATACGTGACTCACACCGGCCTAGTTTAGGTTTTAATAGCACAATGGTAAGAGTCAATCAGTCCTAGATGTGTGTACTCAGAGTGCTTTGGAAAGAGACCATGCTCAAGAGCATGGCGATCTTAAAACACCGCAATTATCTTTATCAAAGGACGTTAGCTGCAAGCATTGATATTTGGTTTTTCTCCTTTACTCACCTGAACCCCAACGTCAGGCATAGGAGACTGAGGAAGTGCTGAAGATGGAAGCGTTAAGGTGGGGTTCTGGAAAGATGTCCTCTATCTCCACAGACTTGTGGCTGCTAAGCAGTGTGGAGAGCACACTCGAGCCGTGGGCTTCGCCACCAAATAGACCCAAATCAAAAACCCCTGCCCACCACTGCATTAACTGCACAGGCTCCATCAGAGCATCAGATGGCTTCTGACTCCCGCCTTCTCCACTGACTGAATGTCAAGGAGAGGCAGGCGACCAGGTACTGCAGCAGTGGCGGTGGGGGCTGAGGGTGAGGGTGGGAGAAGGGTTGACCCATTGCCTTATCCCAGCAGTTCTCAGAATGTGAGTATTGGATCAGGTGAAGTTTGAGTCCTTGCAGGCCCAGAGGAGTCCTCTTGCTTAGCTGGCGGGTGCGTGCCTCCTTGTAGGACCTGCTCTTACCAACTGCAAACGTGTTCCGATCAGAACCTCAGTTTCCTTATGTGCCAAGGCCTCATGAGCAGGTGTGTGCAGTACCTCCACCACAGAGCACACTTGCTGGGCCCCTTTCTCTTTCACAAAACCTGCTGGTGCTCATGGCCACCTCCTCTTCTCTTCCCCTTGACCTTTGTCTGCCTAGGTTTGCATTCCTAAGCCCAGGGGATCTCTGAGAACTCCCTGCATAAGAGAGTGACGCCTGCCTTGTTTCTGAAGGTGGATGGAGAGGCCCAGCCTAGATGCCTGGCAAGCCAGGAGCAGGAGAAGTCAGGGCCAGCAGAAGGCAGACCTATAATTAATCCCCAGCATCTTCCCCACCATTGTCTCTTCCCCATTGAGAGCAGCCAATTAGCAGTTCTGCATCCCTCTGCGTGGCAGCCACTTATTAGCGAAGACAAAAGCAGCATTGATTCCAATTTGTCCTGCGTTAGGCTGTCTCTGAAGTTAAAGATTGCATTTAGGGAGCAGCAATGGAGAAGCAATGGAGGGGCAATGGCGAGGGAGCCCCTAAAATTAGTTGAAATAATTTTAGCTTTATTGTGAATGGCTAAACTAAATATAAACAGAAGAGAGAAGAAAAATCTCTGTAATGTTAATTACCATAAGCATTAAGTACCTAAAAATGAGGCGTACAATTTGTTTGGTGACACTCTGATAATTAAATCATTTTCTCTCACTGAGGCTCCTTGCAGGTTTGTGCAGAGCCTGGCTCCTTCCGAGTGAGTTCTTTGGCCCTGAAGGATCTTCAGATTCTCATCCTGGGTTTCTGAGGCTACCGTTTCTCTCTAGCCCAGGTGGGATGTACTGTCACCATCCACTTTTATGATGGTTCAGGTTGTGTGCAGCCTCAGGGAGGGAGACAGACCGAGGTCTGGACTGAAGGGAGCAGCAAGACGGCTCTCTGCCCATCCATCTCTCCATCCATCTCTCCATCCATCCATCCATCCATCCATCCATCCACCCATGCATGCATCCATGCATCCGTACATTCACAAATATGCCTACCCACCCATCTATCTGTGCACCCACCTATCCACTATGCATCTGTATATTCATCCATTCATGTACTTATCCATTACCCATCCATGTATCCATCCATCCATCCATGAACCTGTCCATCCATCTATCTATGCTTTTTCATCAATACATTAATTGTGCATTTTTAAAACATCTCTATTATACAAAAAGGCGTTGCAAGTCATTGATAAAGGAATACAATCTGGGTCTGGAGAGATGGTTCAGTGATTAAGAGCACTTGTTGATCTTTGTAGAGGATCCAAGTTTGGTTCCTAGCACTCATAGCAGGGTTTTATAACCAACTGTAAATCCAGTTCTAGGGTTTGATAGATGATAGATGAGCAATGGATGGATGGATGGATGGATGGATGGATGGATAGTGATTGCGTGGATGTATTTTTGGATGGACAGATGCACAGACGAATACATAGATACAGGATGCATGGATGAAGAGGTAGGTAGGTAAATGGGTAGATAGTGATAGATGGATGGATAGACAGATGGGTGGGCAGTGGGTCATCTTGATGTCCACTTTAACCCAGATATTAAACTTCCAAGTTGGAAGGTTTTTCTCTGAGGTAATTGTTATACAACACTATCCCACCAGAGAGGAACAAGCAGAAACAAAGGTATGGTGTTCCAAAGAAAGTCAGGCGATAGTGAAGAGGCCAGGAAGAAATAGAGAGTGTGGAGAGGGCAGAAGGAGGAGACAAACAATGGTGTCTGTTAAGCACTTTCTGTGTACTCAACATGTGTGGCGTGTTATCTGTTATCTCCTTTACCTCCACCTCAATTTTTTCCCTGAGGTTTCATCCCTGTTTCTACACACAGGACTTCTGAGACTCAGAGATATGTGCAGCTGGGAAGGCCTGTCTGAGGACTCAACATGGGCTCTTAGTCAAGAAATGCAGACTCTCTCCCAACATCCTGCCTCCCATTTCTTTATAAAACATACCCACTCTTTGTCCTTGGGGAGATCACGGGGGTCGGAGGAAAGTGTTGTTCTCACAGTTCTCCCCATTTTCTTGGCTGGCTGCTTTACAGCAGAGCTCTTGCCCAACACACACAAGGTTCTGGATGCCACACCCAGGACAGGGGGAAAAAATGAAATCCTAGTTCCTCCTACTCCTGACAGAACTGAACCAGATGTGTGTGGAATCAGTTCTGCCTCCTAAGAGACCCTGGAACTCTTCTGACATCCTCTGCTGTGGGACAATGGTCTTGTACCCTGTAAAGATTTGTCACTTGTATTGTTTTAATCAAATGCTGATTGGCCAGTAGCCAGGCAGGAAGTATAGGCAGGGCAACCAGAACAGGAGAATTCTGGGAAGAGGAAAGGCTCAGTCTGCAGTCGTCACCCAGACACAGAGGAAGCAAGATGAGAATCCCTTGCTGATAAAGGTACCAAGCCATGTGGCTAACAGGGACAAGAATTATGGACTAATTTAAGATGTAAAAATTAGTTAATAAGAAGCCTGAGCTAATAGACAAACCAGTTTATAATTAATACAGACCTCTGCGTGTTTCTTTGGGACTGAGTGGCTGTGGGACAGGGTAGGACAGAAACCTCTGTCAAATGATCCACCTTGTTTATTTTGCTCCCTCACATGGCAAAACACTTTGAGGGAGTCTCCATGGCTTCAGTTCTTCAATATTTACTCTGCTTTGACCCTTAGGCTCCTGTCGCCAGTTCATGAATATTCACAGGGTTACCTCACTCCTCCCAGGATCCTCTGCAGCAGCAAGCTCTCTCTTCCTGGCTCTCAGGGCAACAGGCCTGGGCACTTTCTGCGGTCACTCAAGCCTTTCTCCCAGTGCCCTCAGCTTCATCTTTTAGATTGCTCATCCCAGCTCCTGGTTTGCCTCCTGTTTTGTTTTGTTTTCCACAGAGTGAGCTCTGTTTTCTTTTCAAGGCACAATTTACACAATGGGATTCATTTTATATTCTTTCCAGTTGATCATCTCTATGTACAACTGAAACAGAAGTGTCACAGAACAATATATTGATATTTTCTGGGTGCAGGGCACTCTCATAATTTAATTTATTCTGTTCTGCTTGAACCTCATTGACAAAACGCTGCTCCAGACAGCCCCACAGACTCAGGCTCCTGGCTACTCCTGTAGATCTAGATGACAGGCTTCTTCAGTGCTAGGTTAGCTCAGTCTCTGCAGACTAGACTCAAAACCTGCCTCAGCCCCAGGCTACCCCTAGTGGATACAAAGACAAGGTCTATTCCTATAATCCAAGCATCAGGGATGACCCCATATTCCTAATCAACCAGTTCTCCCTATGTGGGTCCTACAGCCAGGCCTTGAGGCTCATGTCTGAGGACCTAAGCTCTAGACCAGTCTCTCCAGATGCAGCCCTGGGCCTCCCATCTGCTGACCCAGCAGCAGGTCTGCTTACTTGAGATCTCCAGTGTAAGCCTCCCTGCAGAGCCTACCAGATGGCTTACCCAGATTTTCTGGGGACTGATAGGTGAAAGACCTTTTCACTGCAGGCAGACTATAAAAGCTGGAAAAGGTGCCAGCTTCTAATGCAAAGACAAGAAGACATGGCCACAGGGTTGCAGGACAGATGGCATGTCAACAAAGAAAGAAAATAAACTCTAGTAGTAGGTCCTAAAGAAACAGGAAGATATGAATTACCTGAGAAGAAGTCACGTAATTGTCTTTGTGGTTGTCAGTTTGCTGGGCTCTAGAGTCATCTCATCAGGGAGGTGGGCCTCTGGAGAGGCCTGAGGGGGGTTATCTTCATTACGCTAATTGATATGGAAGAACTGCCCACTGTGGGTGGAGTCATTTCCTAGGCTGGGGCCCTGGATCCTGCAGAAACAAGAATGAGCTTAGCACAGGCATTCATGGTTCCTGCTTCTTGATTGGGGCTGTAATGTGACCGGCCGCCTCAGGTTCCTGGTGCCTCGACTGCCCTGCCTGGCAGACAGTTTCTTGAGTTATGAGCCCAGACAAACCTTTCCTTCCTGTAAGCTCCTTTTGTCCAGGCAGTTTATCACAGCATCAGGAAAGGAAACTAAGACAGCCAAAGATCTCAGGGAGGTACGAGAGAACGCTGACCACTCAGGAACGAAACGACAACTTCAGCAAAGAGGCAGAAGCTAGAAAGGACCTAAAAAAAAAAAAATCAGGAAAGCAATTCCAAAAGCTACAAAGTGAGCAAAAATACTTAGGAATAGATTAAGCTAAGAGAAAAACCTATGCACTGAAACTCTAAAAGAAACACAAAGATGGCCTATGTTTGTATATTTTTCCTTTCTCACTGTGTATGTGTCTGTGTGTCTGTGTGTGTGTGTGAGGTGTGTATGCGTGTATGCATGTTTGCACATGCATAGATGCACATGGAGGCCTGAAGATGATGCAGGGAATCGTCTTTGACCACTATTCCACCTTGCTCATTGAGGCAGGGCCTCTTTATCAAACCCTGAGCTCTCTGAGACAACTATTCTCCCCAGGGTCTTTACTCTGAAAGTTTCCCTTCTGAGCCTGGAATCACAGGCTGCCATCCACACCTGACACGGATGTGGGTTCTGGGGATCTGAACTCTGGTCCTCATGCTTACACAGGGCACTTGAGCGGTTTAGCCCATCTCCCCAGATTGAGAATTAGAGTTTTAGAGTGTTTTATTCCCCAAAGAAACTTGTAGATCCAGTCTGATCCTTCTTAAAAAACCTTCAATGAGACTTTGCAAAGAATTCACACACAATTCCAGACTCTTGTGTATGGCATCACAAAGACTGACCAATACAAATAATCTTGAATGAACAAAGCTGCCAGAGTCACGTTCCCTGATTTAAAACTATGCTGAAAAGTTATGGTGATCAGATGGCATGAAAGCTGTCTGATGGACCAGCGGGACAGAACTGAGAGTTCAAAAATTGGTCCAGTCTCTTCTGCTGAGTGTGATACAGGTGCCAGGGTGCACAGCTGAGAAGGGACAGCCTCTTCCGTGGGTGGAGCTGGGAAAACTGGATCCCCACACACAAAGACTGAAATTGGACACATATTTTCCCACACACAGAAAGGAATTCAAAGTTAATTAAATACTAAAAGCTACTAGAAGACAAAGGGGGAAGCCTACCCAGCTTTGACTAAGCAACAGTCCTGTGGATTTGACCCTAAAAGAACAACAGAAGCAGAAGTAGATACACAGGCACGCATCAGACTATAGAGCTTCCCAAGGACTGGGAGAAAGGTTATGCAAATCAGTCAGGGGTTCGAATCCAAGGTAGGCATGTCTACAAATGAACAGCAGGAAACAGGTAGCCCAGTTAAAATATGGGCATGGGGCTGATCAGATATCCTGGCTAGTAACTAATTGAAAACCCCCAAACTGCTAATAGTATTTAAATTGTTACTAATTATATGCAAACAAACACGATGATGGGGTGGGATGCACCCGTTAGAATGGCCATTATCCAAATGATAAAGAGAACAGGTGTCGGTGAGGATTTGGAGGAAAGGGAATGTTTGCAGGCTGTTGTGTACAAGAGTGTGATTGGTACAGCTCTTACAGAAAGCATTAAAAATAAAACCGCAGCAGTGTCCAGCAATACCACGTGTAGGAAGACACTCAAGGGAAGGAAATGAGCTCGGTGAAGAGGTCGCTCTGTGCACTCCTCGCATGGCCACTGTAGCAGCAGCAAACACAGAATCATCCTAAGTGTTTGTTGGTGCATGAGCGACAGACCCTCTCTGGAATACTATTCAGCCTTGAAAAAGAAATATACGAGTTGTTGATGGTGATGCATGCCTTTAATCCCAGCACTTTAATCAGGAGGCAGAGGTAGGTGGAAATCTGTGAGTTCGAGGCCAGCCTGGTCTACAGAGCGAGTTCCAGGACAGGTTCCAAAGCTACATAGTGAAAGCCTGTCTTGAAAAATCCATATAGTCTGTTTGGATACTCACCTTCCTGGACCTGGAGTGAGGGGGGAGGAACTTGAACTTCCCACAGGGCTGGAAGCCCTGACTGCTCTTAGGGATGGAGAGGGAGGAGGAGGGGGAGAGGGGGAGTAGAAGGGTGTTGGTAGGAGGGGCGGAAATGGGAACTTTCATAATTTAATAAACTTTGAAAAAAAAAGAAAAATCCATATATACATGTGTGTGTGTGTATGTATGTATGTGGGGGGCCTCTGGAGATCTGATATATATATATACACATATATATGTATTTATGTATATACTTATATATATATGTGTGTATATGTATATATATATGTATATATATATATATCAACATGGATGGAGCTGAAAAATATTGTATAAGTGAAAGAAGCCGGTTATAGAAATTCAGCATCACTGGAGCTCACGTCACTGGGGATGGAGTTTTGATTGGACAGGAGAGGTAAGTTCTGAAGATGGGCTGTATGGAAATGATGAGGGGAGAGGATAAGCCCAGACTGAATCCTTGAAAACAGTTCAGAGTAAACTAAAGGTCTGTGAGCAGCAGCTAATTGTTTCACAGCGTGAGCATGATTTAATTGTTTCACAGCGCATACACACACCCGAATCTCACTGTGTACACTGTGAATGGATATGAATGCTCTGTCCAAGAAAAAAATTTAAACCATAACAACAAAAAGAAGAACTTTGTTGTTCTACAAACAACTGTGCTGATCTTGGTGACTAAACCAATCTTGCAGTCCACTGACGGCCCTGAGCTGATCTGCCGGAGATGGCAGGCATCTCTGAGTCCTTCTCCCCATTACATAGAGTGTTCTCTCTCCCAGAAGCCACACAACAGTGTCCTGTCTGCCTTTCAAGTTCTAATACAAACACCCCTTCTGCAAAAGATCTTCCCTCCAATGCTCCCGCCCCCAGGTAAAAGGGCACAGAGCCCATCTTCCTCTCCCTCCCCTGACCATGTTCACCCTCCCCTATCCCATCAAAACCACCTCGTTCTTGCTAGGCAGAGCTCTCTACCCTTCTGCCCTCCTGGAGAGAACTCGCTTACTGTGTTCACAGGTGGGACCTCGACGCCTTGCACAGGTCAGGCAAACAGTAGGCGCTCAGTAAGTGCTTATGCCAAGTGGGTCATCTCTTGCTAACCTCTCCAATCTCTCTGCGGCTGGTCGAATTGTGGGCTGCCATTCAAGGGACACCATGTCTGTCGCTGCAGTCAGCCTGCATGAGTGTCCTCTTTCCTCTCCCTCTTTCCACAGAAGGCGTGTAACAGCCTGCGCAGACAGTAAAGGGCAGAATGGTAGAAAATTAAGGCTCAGAAGCAAGAGATGGAGCGGGCAGGAGAGTGGCTGCAGGAGCGGTGCAGGCTCTGTCCTGCTTCGTGGGACCAGACTGGGTTTTTCAAGGGCAGCTACAAGTGCTGGGTGGCTCCTCATCTCCCAGGGAGCTTGTCATGAACATCATTTCTCTCAGAAAGTTTTTGACGCAGAAGGGTGGCACAGGGCTCCAGGTTATGTTCTTGGAAAAGAACTTGCCAAGTGAGTTTTCCCTCAGGTATTTGTATGTTTTGACAGTTAACAGAGCAGGTGACATGTTTTTCAGTAAAAATTGAGGATCCTGATCAGAACCTGTACCTGTCTGCTTGTCACAGTTGTGGGAGTCACCACACTCACGCCAAGGGGCTTGTGAATGAAAATCCCTTCCTGCCTTCTCTTGCTTTTTCTCCTCTCTCTTTTCTGTTTGTCTTTTTCTTTCATCTCTCCCTTCCACTTCACTTCTTTCTTTTTCCTCCTCCTTCTTCTCAGCTTGTGTCAAACTCATGGCCTTCTTCCTGTGGCCTCCCAAAAGCTGAATCACAGGTGTGCACCATCATGTCTGACATTCACAATGGACATTTCAAGGTTACTTTAGAGTTTTAAACCTTCGTGGGGTGATCATGTCTCAGCACGAGTGTGTGTGTGTGTGTGTTTGAATCACCAATGGAACATTTGTACAAGTTCTGCTTCTCTAGATGACCTGTAACCCGAAGTTACATCAAGGGTTTTTTCCTCCTTGGTGGGGTGTCTCCAAAGATGGCTCCTACACATTCTGCTTCCTGGTCCCCCTGCTCTTGGATGATTCCCTCACGGGAAATCTGGGCTAGCTTGTGACTCAGTTTAATAAAAAGAACAGAGAACTGTGCCGCAGTGCCAGGCCTAGGCTTAGCCTCTGGAGAGTCTGGAAGCTTCCCCCTTCGTGACCCTAAGCTGCCTGGTAAGAAACCAGACTAGTGTCCTCCAGTGACCCCATGGAAAGATTACTCATGGAGACTTCACAGAAATGGAGACAGAACCCAGCCTTCTGCCACCCTTTTAAGCACGGGACATATGAAGAAACAAACTGGAATCTCCCAGCCTGGCCCAGCTGTGTACCCAGCTGCTACTGCAGGGAGCAGAAGAGGCACCCAGCTGAGCCTCGTCAGTCTCCACCCAGGCGACTCCCAAGAGACGGGTAGGTATTAAGCTTCTAAGTTTGGGGTGATTTGTCAGCCAGGATAGAGAACAGAGACACTTGGTCGCCACACCCACTCCTGTCCCTGTAGCTCTCCACAGGAGTTGCTGGCCTGGGATGTATGGCGGGGATGGAGTGAAGATTGCCTGCTCGGTCCTCCCTCCCCTCCTGTTATTTCTTCCACATCCCAGGTGTGAGGTACTCCCTTAGACTTTGGTCTAAGTGAGTGGCCAGTCGGGTCTGGTATCTGACTCGGAAGCCCCCTTAGAACAGGTCAAGGGACTTTTGGAATTCCAGCAGCATGTCACCTGGCAGACAGGCACCCGTTTAAGTGGCTAATTCAGTCAAGAAGTCGAGACACGGTGCACCGTTCCACCGTGCCTGGAATTCTAACAGGTGAGGCCACCAGAGAGGAGCTCCTTGGAACCAGAGGCCTGCTGGCCCCGCCCCAAGCATTGGGCCGGGTCTGCCCAGGATCCAGAGCCTTTGGGACAGCAAAACTGCGAGGGTCTGCTTGCCCAGCACCCTAACAGCTTCCTGGGCAGATTCACCTAAGACTCATATGCAGGCTGTGGGAAGAGCTGGGGATCTAGGCTCAGGGGAGGCCTTCGCTAGAGATATGGACCCCAGTCCAGCTTCAGCTAAGGTCAGATAGCAGGAAGCTGTCACTGGAGAGAAAATTGATGTCTCTGCTTTCTCAGCTGGAGCACACAGGGAGAACTCTGGACAACACAGAGCTGCCTCTCAGGGCCCAAGGACTGAGAATCAGGGTCTACTCATGTTTCCTCTCTGTTTCTCCCTCACCCACCAGGCGCCACCTTCCCCGCTTCTTCACACCCGGGCTGGAGCCTGAGGACTGATAGACCCAGGTCAAGCGCACTCCTTAGCATCCTTCCTTCAGCGATGCTCAGTCCCAGTTCCTAGCAGTGTTCTAGCAGCTTCTTCCTCCTGATCCAGGCAGCTGTGGTGAGAGCCAAGCAGTTGCCTCAGGCGTGGCTTCCAGGTGCCATGGACAAAGGCATGGGCAAAGGCGGTGTCTGCGAGAAGCAGAGCATTCTGGGCACTACCCATGGAACACTTTCCATTGCAATGGACAAAAATCAGACTAGAGAGATACAAGCACGGGTGGGAGGTGGAGGATCAGAGGGAGACAGTCACTGTTGGAGTTGTCCAAGTGTGGAGTTGACATCCGGGTGACATATGGAACTCTACACACAGCCTGCACCCACGTGTCTTACTTGACTCTCTCTAGTCTTGGTCTTGGTGATGAGTTAGCACCCTTCCTGCATGTAGCAGCAGCTGCTCACATCCCGGAACCCTGGAGAGCCCCAAGGGAAACTCCTTGGCCTGGTAAGGCTCCTCCATTGTGTTCGGAGTTAGCCCTCAATGAGCACAGGCATCGGAGGCCATTGCCTGAGTGTACCTGAGACCAACATGGGAGCCTCTGGAGGTCTGGGGAGTGTGGTCTAAGGGTGAGCGTGTGTGTAAAGACTGTGCCAGGTTTCTCTGGAGCTGGTGGGAGGCTGTAGTCAAGAGAAAATGCCGACTCAGCCCTGTTTCTGTGACCCTGCTCCTAAACTCCGGCTGGGTGGTTTGGAAAACACAGGTTCCATCGATTTTGAGCATGCATTCCCTTGCCTAGTGTTCCCAGTCCATCTACGGATCCTCCAATGGCCAGCTGCTATCTGTTCCTGCTCACGTGGGCTCAGAGGCTCAGAGGGTCCAGGCCATTCGCTCAACAGTCACAGCAATGCAAAGTTAGGAAGAGAACTGCACGGGAAAGGGCCCAATTCTGCTTCTCTGTGCCCTGGGGAGCCCAAGCCAGAAAGTTCAAGTGCATCCTGAAGGCCTGGTGGTCAGCCAAGTGCTAGCAACCAACTAACTCCACAGCCTCTCTTTAATTTCCAACCCCCTGTGTCACGTAGCCCGGGTGGTGCTTAGCCAGCCCACCCCAGATTTCCAGTTCTGTGACAAGCCCTTCACCATCCTGGATTCACAATACATGGCCCCCAGCTCCCCACCCTTCTTCAGCCCTGGCGCCCCAGGTGTCTCTTTGATTGCCGCCAGTGCAGGGCAGCTCAGCCAGATTCTACTGTGGCTCCTCCTCGACTGGAAGCTTTTCATCCTGTTCCCTGGTAGCCCCCAAGGTCACTCTTTGACAGAGAGCAGAGGACAAAACCCAGACAGGTGGAAGCATGAAGAGCCCACAGCTGGGCACACCTATCTTAACCTTCCCAAACCCCAGAACCTCCACCAGGCAGTCATGGAGTCTTTGAAACTGAAGCCTGTGCTTCCGCTCATTTTTTTTAAAAAAAAGAAGAGGAATAAATCTGGACTCGGTAAGATGCATACATGAAGCACTTTGTCCTGCTGGCCATGGCCAAGACTCCATCAACCTTGCAGCTCACACTCAGTTCACCGGTGGTGGGCGAGCATCAGCCATTAGCACACTCCAAGGATGCATCGGCTAAAACACATTTGCAAGGAGGAGGCTGTGGGTCTGGGGAGATGCAAAGGAACACGGGGCTAAACAACCCTCAGGTCAAAGAGGAAACCACAGCGCAAATAAGAAAATATTTTCAACTGAACAGAGATGAAAATAGGAGCCTGTCAAAACTCGTGGGATATGGTGAGAATACCCCAAGCTGACGTGCTACACCTGGGGCAAGAAGTCAGGGACCCTGTGAGCTTGCTAAGAAAAAATAATGATGTGTAGTCACATATGCACAGACAGACAGAGACACAGGCACGCACACGCAAATCTGTTTGAAACAATCTGAAACGGAAATTTAGCACTTCCTTCAATCAGGGACATAGGAATGCAGTGTAATGGTCTTAGCAGTGTGTGTTGTCAGTACCACAAATATTGCTTTAGCTCTGCCTATCCACTTAGAATCAGGGCTATTTATTTCTCAGTCATAGCCTTTCTAACTCTCAACATGACCTGGGCATGTACCAGCATACACACGCGTGCACACAAGTGACGACAGTTTATGGTGGTAGAAAGGTGCCTCCAAATCTGCCAGGAAGGTGACACTGCCTAGGAATGTCCCCAACAGCATCTGGCATAGAGCTCCTGCTCACCCGTGTTCACGTGACAGTCTAAAACGACCACAAACGGGTTCATATTATTTTCCTTTTATTTCTTGAGTCAGGGTCTCACATAACCCACACTGGCCTGAAGATTGCTAGGTAACTGGGGATGACTTTGAACATCTGATCTTTCTGCCTCCACCACCTAAGTGCTGGGATTACAGTGTGCACCACCACACTGTGAAGTCCTGTGGACGGAATCCAAGACTTTGTGCATCTACCAACTGAGCCACAGCCCCAGACATTTCTTGAGCTTTTGATCCTTGTTTTATTTTGAAATAACATAAGATGCACAAGAAATAGCAAGGATAGTGGAGAGAGGCCCCATGACCCTTCACCTGTTTAACCATCTTTTAAAACTGTGTTTAACATTAAAACTGGACATCAGCATTAGAGAAAATGTGGGCTAGCTCTTTGAAGTTTTAAAATTTTTTTTTGTACAGATTATATAACCAGCACAAAGAAGACACAGAGCCAATGTTCCTGGCCCTCTGTGATCAATATTGCTCCACTTTCAAAACCTTGGAAATTGCTGCCCCAATCTTCATTTTTGTTATTTGGCGTTTTAAAGACTATTATGCTTGTTAACTTTGGAGCTTGGCTTTGTCTCCACTCAGACCTTGAGCTACATCCAGAAGTCTTGTACTCGGTCATTCTTCCCCTCTTGTTCCTGGTTTAGATTCGCCAGGGTGTTTAAACAGTCTCAGATTGTAGAACATTTTAGTCGTTTCCAAACGTGAGTTGTGTTTTTGGGTGGACATGTTTCATTTCTCTGGGATAAGAGCCCGGGAGCAGAAACACAGAGTGGTGTGTGTCAGGGTGTGCTTAGCTGTAAAGGAGATGCTCTACTGTCTTCCAGAGGACAGCACCACCTCACATCACAGTGGCAGAACAGGAGGCCCTGGCTTCCCGCGTCATCACCAGCACTGGCAGGGCGTCACAGGGTCTCGTGTAGCACAGGCTGACTTCACACTTATTATTTGGCCAAAGTTAGCCTTGAAATCCTGATCCTCCTGTTTCTACATCCCCAGTACTGGAATGACAGGCAAGCACCACCGTGCCTGGTATCTCTGTGGTTTTAAGTTGCATTCTCTAGTGGTTAGGGATGTTGAAGCGTATGGCCTTACTTGCTATTTTTATATTATCTTTGGTAAATACATGTTCATGTCTCCTTGTTTTCTCATCGCATTTCTAATAAGTATAATAAAATGTACACAACCAAATTTGCCAAAAATTGATACTTTTCGTGTGTGGTATGTCTGTGTCTGTATGTATCTGTTCAGCCACAGATGTGGAAGTCTGAGGACAACCGTGGGTATGGGTCTTTACCTTCTGTCTTGTTGGAGGCAGCATCTCTCGTAGTTCATTGCAGGCTCCTGGCTATAATTTCTGGGGGTTCTCCTATCTCCACCTCTCATCTCTCTGGAGGGACACAGGGATTATAGACATGGGCTACTATATTCAGCTTTTACATGGGTTCTGGGCGTCTAAACTCAGGCTCGTACGCAAGTATTTTTTTTTCTTTTACCCACCGAGCCATCTCCACAACCCCTGTTTTAATGGTCTTAAAGTGTCTCGTTAAGGAACACTGTGTATTTCCAAGATCACACACCGATTTCCAGAACATTCTAATCTTACAGAACTGAAACTCCATTTCCCCAGCTCACTCCTGACAACCTTCCCCCTCAATCCTAAGAATTTGACTGCACTAGGTATGCTATATGAGCAGAGTTGTGTCTATTCATCTTCTTGTGATTGGCTGTTTACCATGTATCAGATCCTCAGTGTTCACTGACGTGGAAGCGTGAGTCAGAACTGCCTTCTGTTTTGAGCCTGATAACAAATGTCCTCTATGCATGCGTCACTTTTCTCTGATCCATGTTTCTGTCCCTGGGTCTGAGTTGTTTCTGCCTGTGGCCTTTGTGGACCAAGCTTCTGTGGACGCAGGTATGCAAACACCTCTTTGAGACCTGCTTCCAGGTCTTGGGTTAGAATTGGAACTGCTGGGTCACGCCATCCTTTTATGTTTACTTATTGAAGGGACATCTTTTTGTTTTCACAGCACCTCTATCACTTCACATCCCTCCAACAGTGCACAAGGGTTCCAGCTTCTTCTTGTCCTTAGTACCCACTGTTCCCTAGGATTTAATGTTTATACTAGAGAGTGTGAAGTGGCCCACTGCTGAGTTTTGAGAATTCTTTGTGTATTTCACACACTATTATTCCTTTATCAGATATCTGCTTTTATTTTTTATTCCAATCTGTAACTTGTCTTTATCCTGTGAACATGATTCTTTTTAGAATAAATTTTATGATTTTGGTAAAGTTAATAATGGTGTAGGAGTTCCTTCTGTTTGTGTGTTGCTTTCATTGGATCATCAATAAAGAAACTGTTTGGCCTGATAGGGCAGAACTTAGGTAGGTGGAGAAGACAGAACTGAATTCTGGGAGGAAGAAAGCAGAGTCAGAGAGCTGCCATGGAGCCACCAGGTCAGACATGCTGAATCGTTCCCAGTAAGCCATGACCTCGTGGTGATATACAAATTATTAGAAATTGGTTAAATCAAGATGTAAGAGTTAGCCAATAAGAGGCTAGAGATAATGGGCCAGGCAGTAATTTAATTAATACAATTTCTGTGTGGTTATTTCAGGTGTAAGCTAGCTAGGTGGCCGGGATGACAAGCAGCCCGCTCCTCTTGCTACATAATAACATTTCTCTTTCATGAATCATGATTTTTGTTGTTGTTGTTATTGTTTTTCAAGACAGGGTTTCTCTGTGTAACAGCCCTGGCTGTCCTGGAACTTGTTCTGTAGACCAGACTGGCCTTGAACTCACAGATATCTGCCTGTCTCTGTCTCTCAAGTGCTGGAATTAAAGGAGTGTACCACCACCACCCAGCATGAATTATGACTTTGATGTTATGTCTAAGAAGTCTCCACCAAGCATAGATCAGAAGATTGACTGTCTTATTTCCTTGTAAATGTTTCCATAGTTTTGTGCTTTATGTTTCAGTTGCTATACTGAATGGCCTCTCACATAAAATGTTAGAGGACATGTGTATAACAACTGATCCAGCACCAACTGTTAAAAAGACTTCAGTATCATTTTCTTGGCCATTGATAAGATCAATCACACAGGTGAGTTTTAAAACATTGAACCTATCTCTCATTCCTAGAATAAACTTCTCCTGATTGAAGCTTACAATCGCTCTTGTACACAGGTGCATATGTGCTAAGGTTCTTCTACTGGGTACATACAATGCAGAGTCACCATGCACATTTGCTAAACTCGTCTTCACTTCATTATATGCAGTTGACTTCTGTCTGTGCAATCTTCTTTGAGCACGTTTCATCTGACATTGATCCCACAGTCCCTGTCTTCTTTTGGGTGACATTCATATGACATCTCTCTGATTTGTTTACTTTGAATCTGTTTGTATTATTATTTTTGAAATGAGTTCCTTATGGACAGCACATAGTTGAGTTATGGAAAATTTTTTTACCTGCCAATTTTCATTTTTTGTTTGGTGTATTTAAACCATTTACATTTAGTGTAGTTGTCATTATGTTAGGACTCAAGTCTACACTGTAGTTTTTTATCTTCTGCTTTATTATTGCTTTATTACTTTTTACTGAACACATGGGGTTTTAAAGAATCAATTTGAGGGCTGGGGCGAGAGATGGCTATTCATGGGACTATGGTCAACCTAAAAGGGTAACTGCTAAGGGCATAATGAGAAGGTATTTGGAATTAAATCTCTGGTTCATTTGGTTCCTAGCAAGGTTAGCTTTGCTTCAATGTTGAGCAGATAGTTTTCAACAGACATTCTCATCGTCACTCTTGGACAACAGGGCTGCAATGGCCTTTATGCTAGACTGTGGTTCTGACAACTTCGCTGATCATCCTTGTCAGGCAAAGATGTAGACACCCTTCCTTCTTGAGCCTCAGGCTTTATTAATTTCTGTTTGTCAGCACCGACACTCCTGAATCCACTCTGATTTAACCAGTTCTCATCGGTTCGGCTCTATTAGCAAAACAAATATGAAAAAACACATCTAATCTGTGTTTGGAAGCAGGAGTCCAGCTGCATCTGCTGAGACAATGGTGAGGAAAGATAACCACACAATCTCACCATCTGTACACTTAGGAACACTGTGATTCTTTCTCTCCTGGGCAAGGTCAGTTCAGTAAAGAGGCAGCTTGTCAGAGGTCTCAGCACCCTGTAACCATCCCCTGTGCTAGTTATGACTAGTGATCATTAGCCTTATAGGTTATTAAGATTCACTTATTTTATGTTTGAGTGTTTTGTCTGTGTGCATGTATGTGTCATGTGTGTGTGTGTGATGCCTTCAGCAACCAGAAGAGAGTGCTGAGGCTCCTAGAACTGGAATTAAGGACAGTTGTGAGCCACCATGTGGGAGCTGGGAATCAAACCCAGGTTCTTCAAAAGAGCAGTAGGTGCTCTTAACTGTTGAACCATCTCGTCTCTCCAGCCCAGCCTTCCAGAGTTTGACAGAGTGTGCTCAGCCTTGGACAAAGAAGTTCGCGGCGGTATAAGCTGGTTGGTGTGGTGCATCCCTTTATCATCAAGATGGACACCGAGCTCCTTCTGTCCTCAGGCGTTCTCACCTGGGTCTGATGTGTCGGCCACTGGCTGTTCCTGTACAAACAAGAGAGGAGCATCAGCCTTCCAAGGTGCCGTCACTGGGTTAATGCAAAAAGCACCACAGCTGCCTCTCCACTGAAGAGAGAGAGAGAGGGAGGGAGGGAGAGAAGTGAGGAGGGAAGCAGGCGTGGTTCTAGAAGCTTCCTGTGTCTGCCCGAGGGCTGTGATGCCTCTCCTGGGTCAAGCCTGGTAGCGTTTTACCTCCATCTGTCCACATTCTCCAGCTGGATCCATGGAATCCCTGGAACTCATATTATCCTGTTGAAATTTCCTTATCCAGTTATTGTAGCATTGAGAAATTTACATTTAATGTCTTACCGTCATTGCAAACTTTGGGAACACAGCCCCATAAAATGCCCAGGATGCCGACATCTGCTCAGCCCCAGGATAGCTAGGCATCCTTCCCTTTACCCTCCTGACTCGTTCAAACAGGGCCTAGAGCATGCTAAAAACTAACTGTTCATGGCTCAGTGTGGGCACCTTTCCCAGCATAGTTGAGCCTCTTTGTCCCTAAACATTCAGCCATATTTGCAGCTCAGTTCTTTATCTTTTAGTCTTTGTCACCATTAACCTGAGTTTTTCCTACCAAGGCAATTAAAAAAATACATGGCAAAATGCAGAAAGCACAGCATTTGCTGCTTTAACCATTATTAAGTGTAAGTTCTGGGACATTCAGCACACTGCAGTGGTTGGGACTTTCACCACCTTCCATCCGTCTTTGGCAGTGTAACTGTACTTGCCCTAAGCTCCTTGAAACGACCGTCAGACTTTTTATGAACCTGGTGACGATTTGAGGTATGTGCGAAGGTGCTCTGTCCACGGTGGCTAACCAGGCCAGTCTTCTCTGTGTTGTTCCCGCTTCAGTATGTTCTCTGCTGAGGTGAGCACCCAAAGTGACTTACACCCTCAGTGACAGAGGCTTCCGACACGTCCCAGCTTCGTTAGGGTGTAATCGACAGATGGGACATCATGAGTTTGCAGCGCAGGCCATGACGCATTCATATCATAGATGTCTGCATTGTGATGTCGTCATTGCAGTCAGGCTAACTAGCATATCTCCGACCTCATCTATGTTATTATTCCTTATTACCTTTCCTTACCCCTCACCAAGAAAATATTACCCTCTTAGAGATTCCAAGTTAAATTGTTGTTGTTAAATGTAGTTTCCAGGTTGGGCATGGGAGTTTCAGAACATTCTCACCCCCTATAATTGGCCTTAGCACCACCGGCCAACGTCCCCCTATGTACTGCATCCCCGACACCCTGGTGACTACTGCTCTATTTCATGCTTCCGTGGGTGTGATGGCTTTTGATCCCACAGGATAAATTCCATGCAGCGCTTTCCTTCTGTGTCTGGCCTGTTTCACTCAGTGTGATGCCTTCCAACTCGGGCTGCAGTGAATCTGCTGATGGACATTTACATTATTTTCATATCTCAGTTATTATGCACAGTGCTGCACCCGAGCATAGAGGCACAGCAACCTCTGAGATCCTAACTTCATTTCCACAAATAAAAGCCCGTTAGAGCTGATGAACAAAGTCAATGCAGTTGCATGACACAAAAACAACATGCAGAAACGACTGAGTTTTCTATATACCGTTGACGGAATGCCTGAAAAGGAGAAAGGGATAAAATACGTACAGACTTAGCCATATTGGCGAGAGACAGATGTTGAATGTCAGAATCGTAAAATGACTTTGAACAGCCAGAGTCATCTTCAGTGGGAACAGCGAGGCTGCAGCTCTCAATGTGTTTTCAGTGGATATTACAAACCTGCAGGAATATAAAACCGGCCTGATGTGGACACATGTGTGTAGATCAATGGTTTGGAATGGACAGCCTGAAAATAGGTTGAGACAGTACAGGGTGCCAGCAACACTTGAGCAAACAGTGCTGGGAAAATCGGGAGTCCATAGGCAGAAAAATGAGACTGGACAACATCTCACATTGCATATGGAGCACAACTCAAAATGGACTAGAGCTAAAAATAAAGACTGGAACCACAAAGCTACTAGCAACACACACACACACACACACACGCACACACACACGCATGCATACACTCACATATGCACAAAGGCATGCACACACACACGCACACAGAGACACACGCGCACACACACACATGTACGCACACACATATACACATTCATGCACACAGACATTCACCCACGCACGCACACATATGCATGCACAGTAGAAATGAAGCTAGGCTCTCAGATGTAGCTGCATCTCTATGCTTACTGTAGCACTGTTCATAGTAGCCAGGGATTGAAGGCTAACCTAGCTGTCTGTCAACAGACTAATGGATAAAGATGAGAGACAGATCAAGCCTTAGGCGGAAGATGTCGCAGTGAGTGAACTAAGCCAATTCTTTGCTCTTCCGTATTTCCTGCTTCCCATGACTTCTGTTTTAAACCCTTCAGGATTTACTGGAATGTTCACTTCTCAGTGCTCTTTAAGGTTCCATAGACCTTGTGGAAATTAAAATAACAGATAAATAAGAAAATGGCTAGCTATGAATATGCAGAAGGCATTTATTAGGTATTTAATTTTGCCGTTGGTATACTCCATTTGCGGCAGGCATCCTGTGGTCCAGTTTCATTATACATACCTAAGATTTACCCTTTTCTTGGTTTTCCCGTCAGCTGATGTAGTCCTCTCTGACGGTTCCTGGTGACCCTTTGTATATCTGTGGTGTTGCTTGTAAAACCTTGCTTTCCCATGTCTGGTTTATTTGGGTTTCCCCATTTATTTAGTGTGTTAGTTTCTTGGCCCCGTGACAGTACCTGAGAAAACAACTTAGAAGGAGGGAAAGTTCATCTGGGCTCATGGTTCAGACTTGTCAGCTCTTGGCTGGCTTCTTTCACTGCCCTGGGTCTGTGGTAAGGCCATGTTAGAAGGGTAGGGTGGAGTAGAGGTGTTCCCACCACAGAAGCCAGGAAGCAGAAACAGCAAGGGACCAGGGACAAACTGCCCTCCAATGGCATACCCCAGAGACTCCTTCCAGCCAGGCCCCACCTTAGAAAATGTATACCACCTCCTGAAGTAGCACCACTGCCTGGGACCAAGACTCCCACCCCTGAGCCAAGGGAGGGATTTCACATGACAGCCACAGTTAATGAGTGTGTTGTTGTTATTGGTGGTAGTGGGTCCCTCAGTTTTGTCTAATCTTAAAAAAAACAACAACCCAACACTATTCATTTCTTTGGTAGTTTATATTTTTATAGCTTAAATTTATTTCTGTTCTTATCCTTGCTATTTATTTATTTCCTTCTAATTTAAAGTTTGTTCATGCTTTTCTGGTTTCTTGAGTTGTATCCTTGGGTGGCTCACTTGAAATCTTGCTTCCTCCCCTTCCTTTTCCCCCTCCTCTTCCTCTTATTCCTCCCACCCTTCTCTTCTCCCTCCCACCCTTCTTCTCCTACCTACCCTTCCTCTTTCCCTTCCTCCTCCTCCCCCTCTTCCTCTCCTTTTTGATGTAGGCTCTTCCGTCTTAGTGCTGTTTTTGCCGAATTCCGTCAGCTGTGGAATGTTGGACTTCCATTTGTTTGTAGAAAAATTTCAGTTTCCCTTTGATTTCTTCATTGACCTATGTGTCAGCCAAGAGAATGTTGTCTAATTTCCACATGTTCGTCTCTCTACTTCTAAAGTTTCTCATTGATTTCATCAAAGAGCTTTCATGTTATTTATTTATTTATTTGATCTGCTGAGGCTTGTTTTGGTTCTAACATGCAACCAGTCTATCTTGGAGCATATTCCATGCACTGGTGAGTTGACCGTGTATTCTGCAGCTACTGAACAGAAAGTGCTATAGCTTTCTGTTGCATCACTTGGTCAAGGGCATACTGTAGTGTGTCCCAACTTGAGTGCTTCTTTATTGTTGTTGGGTTTTTTTTTTGGGGGGGGGGTGCCAGATGATTTGTCCATTGGTGAAAATGTAGCATAAAAGTACTCAACTATGTTATTGGGGTCTATTTCTTCCTTTAAACTACATGTTGGGTGTTTGATTTGTATAACTCTGTGTGTGTGTGTGCACCTCCACAAGTTATTTATTCTTCCTGAATTAATCTTTTATCAGTGTACATTGACCTTGACCTTCTTTGTCAGTTTTTTAAGTTATATATTTTTTTTTACTTAAAATCTATCTTGTCTATTTTATCTGATGAAAATGCTATGCCTTGACTTGCTTTTGCTTTCTGTTTGCCGGTACTACATCTTTTCCCATACCTTCTGTCTTTGTGTCTGTTCTGATGAACTGAGTTTCCTGTAGGCAGCATACAATTGGGTCTTGTTTTGTTTGTTTTGTTCAGCCAGTTCATATCTTTTAATTGGGAACTTAATTTATTTACATTAAAAGTTATAGTTGAATAGTAAAGACACATTACTCTTGCAATAATTCATTTGGTTCTTAGTTTGTTCAGCTAAAAGTACTATACAAACACACATGACCCTCTCCAAACAACGTATTCAACAACTCAACATTTACATTGGTCTACCTTCATTCCCATCTTTGGATAATAGTATGCATTTCCCTGTCCCTGGTAGCAATAAAATTGAGATACTTTCTATTCAAGAACTTTTTCTATGTCTGGCTATGAAGAATAGAATGTCCAAGACAACTTGAACTGATTTTTGATGCAGGAAAAGTCTGTCTCCTCTCGTAATCTTTTAGAGAGAACAACCTATTTACCATCTTCTGTCTTTGCATTAATTAGGTATGCATATTATTAAAATTAGATTTATTATGGGGTTGGACCTGTACAGTAGAGTGGTAATTGTATAACCTGATCAAAACAGAGAGCCACTAAACTATGCCCTGTGGAGAGTAGAGGAAGCATGAAGTTCAGAGTGAGTGTGTGTGGTTGATGGGAGCCGTCTATGTCAAGGACCAAAGTCTCAGACCTATGGAAACTTACCAAATCCTTCCCCAGGTGAGGTACAGAGGGATAGCAAACTCTTCCTCTGGTCTGGGTGTGAATGTTGTTAGTATGTGCAGAAATTGTCCACGATAGCATTTCTCCCCAAGATAATTATAGTCCAAAGCCTGTTTCCCTTCAGAGACTGCTTCTACCAAGCTTACTAAACCTGCCTCCTTGCCCTAGCTGTGCACCATAAACCCTGTCTCCCCATTCAACCGTTTATAACAAACATGTTGAACTTCGCGGGTGTTGTACTTTCTCTATCGGAGAGTCCAGTCCACTGGATCCTAGCTTTTCTGTGTGTCTTTGTGTCTATTCTTCCTGCATTCCTTGTCGACCCCAGTCAGGTCAGTCCCTGAAGCTGTACAGCACACTGTGGTGCTCCCCTGTAATGAGGCC
Source organism: Myodes glareolus (assembly GCF_982192425.1). Lineage (NCBI taxonomy): Eukaryota > Metazoa > Chordata > Mammalia > Rodentia > Cricetidae > Myodes > Myodes glareolus. The sequence goes on along the minus strand of NC_142028.1, from coordinate 69,289,323 downwards.
CTCCTCCTCCAAGACTCCGTAAAAATGACAGCCTGCGGCCCTTGAACATCTTCACTCGTGTGGTCCACTGTCAATGTGTCCTGGACATGGGGTCTTGACCATGCATCCCTGTTTCATCTGCACTATCGTGGAGCTCCAAATAAAGTTTTTACTTCTTTGGCAAATCTGTAGGAGTCCAAGAATCTAGATGTGCCCAGCCCCTGCACTGGTAACACTTGAAGATGTTTTTATGATGAAAGTTGCTGTATTTGGGGCATACGGTTCAGGTATCAAGTCCCATCTCTTGGGCTGCCCTCAAAGTGTCGCCAAAAACACCCCCTAAGCTTTCATCAAAACAAAAAACCAAAACAGCCGTGCACAGCATGAGGGTCATGCACTTGGTTGGGTGACAAGGATGTGGAGTGCATGACCCTCAACAGCTCCCACCCAGGAAACAGGCAGCTGTCCGTGGGGAAACAAGGCCAGGTTGAGGAGTTGAGAGGAAGACACAGCCAGGCTAAAAATGTTTTCCAACTGGAGAAGTCCGATATCCCCCCACCCCAGCACCAGTGTTGGCCTCCCACCAGCCACAAATAATCGGCCCCACAATCACAAAATGCAGAAAGTGTTAAAGGTACCACCAGAACGCTGCCTGACTCTCTTCTTTCCCTGGGGGAGGGGGGACACTGGGCTACAGCGTCCTGCCTCTTGTCACAGACTTTTCTCTGCCTCTGCTACTTCTCTCCTTTCCCAAGTCCACAAAGCTGCCTTCAGCAACCCTCAGGAGGCCTTTTCTTTAGTGACCATCATGAGCCTAATCCAAAACTTCCTGGCAGGGAAGCGCAGTGTAAAAGAGCTGTTTCGGGGTGCAAGGGCACAGACTTAGGATGTGCGAAAGGACAGGTCATAGAGAGGGAGCCCAGTTTGGACAGCACGGGCCCTCCCTGCTGCTAGGTCTGAAGACAACCTCCAGTCAAGGCACTAGCTGGTACTGACAGTTCAGAGCTGCATTTAGAACCCAGAACTCCCCGGGAAGGATTTCTGGAAGGGAAAAGTTGTCACTAACTTGAGGACAAATTACATCTGAATTCAAGGCAGATCTTTTAATTAATTAATTGATTGATCAATTAATTTCAAGACAGGATCTTGAGTGCTTCAGGTTTGCCTTTAGCTCCTCGTGTAGCTGATGATGACCTTGGTATCCGGATCCTTCCTCCTTCAGACCTCGGAAGTCCTAGGATTGCAGGCGTGTGCCACAATATTAGGCTTGTGAGGAGTCAGGATGGAACCCAGGGTTTTGTGTGCACTCGGCAAACATTCTGCCAACTGAGTTACATATCTTTTTAATATGATGTTGGTCCCATAATCATGTCAAACCCTCCTTTCCAAATTGGAATTCGGGGGCAGTAAGGCATTAACCCATCATAAGGCATTGGCAGCGTGTCACCACTTTGGGCTTCGTGGGAAGCAGAGTGGGAAGGTAGCTTCCATGAGTCTCTTCTTGGATCTCATGGAAGATCAGGGTGAGGATGAGGCTCTCCAGCCATGAAAACTGAGCCAAAGAGGCCTATAGCAGAGGGGTTATCTTGACAGCAGGCAGAAAGCCGCAGCCTGAGCCAGAGCCAGCCCCCCCCCCTGCAATCCCCTCCTGCTCCCCACAAACTTTTCTCTTAAATGTGACCATCTGGTCTTAGCTGTGCTTGGGGGAATCAGGATGAGACTTTTACGAGAGCAGAAATCACCCAGAGAAATGCAATGGGAATGCGGGATTTAGCTGCCGGAAGTCAGGTGGTTGCACAGGAATGGACAGGTGAAGTTTCAGACATCCTTGGGGAGATAAACTGATGACCATTTGGAGCTTGGACCATCATTCAAAGGAGATGGTGGATTTTTGGAAGGCTGTGGAACTTAGACATATGGGCATCTTATCAAAGGATTCACTTGTTCATTTATTTAAAAGAGTGAGAGATTGTGTGTGTGTGTGTGTGTGTGTGTGTGTGTGTGGTGTGCCTATGTGCATCTCAGGGGCAGGCAGGTGTATATGCACAGGCCCTGAGGACAGAACACGACCTCACGTGTCTTTTACTACCCTCCATGTGTTTCTTTGAGGCAAGGTCTCTCATTTTTCCTTGGCTTGGCTGGAAGGCAGTAAGCCCTAGAGATTCTCCTGTCTCTGACTCCATTGAAGCTGGGTTAAAAGAATGTCTTGGGACAGCTGGCTTGTAATGTGGGTGCTAAGATTGGAACTCTGGTCCTCATGGTTAAACATCAAGCACCCTTAACCACTGAACCATCCCTCCAGCTCTGTCATATATGGAAGGCTTTTTAGTAAAGTCCCGGTAACTGTTCCTGGGCCATTTGTTGCTATTGTTTGGTGTTCCTCTGCACTTTCTACATAGAAATAAAGTCAGAGAATATTGTCTGTGGTCACAGCTCTTACTGGTTTTTCTCCTACTGCTGTGACCAAACTCCTAACAGGAAGCAACTTAAGGGAGGAAGGGCTCATTTTGGCTTAGCTTAAGACGGGGTAAAACCTGGAGGCAGAAGCAGGCAGTGGCCTGTCACTTTGTGTCCCCAGGAAGGAAGGAAGCAGCAAACCAGAAATGGCCTTACCACCACTATCAAGCCTCAAGGACTGTCCCCAGAGATCCATTTCCTCCGGTGAGGCTCCACCTCCTAAATGTCCGACAACCTTCCAAATCAATGCCACCAGCTGGGGACCAAGTGTTCAAACACATGAGCCCAGAGGGGACATTTGACTTTGAAACTGTAACAACCAGAACAAATGCCAGACACACACAGATCATCTGTACCAACGCCGTGGTTGCAGCGAAGCACATTTGCTGAGCCAGTACAGCGCAGACACTCCTGCAAGCTCCCGCCTGGTCCCCACAGACTCAGGCGCTATCCCTGACCTGTCTCTCAGCTTCCCACTGGTGTCATACTCATACCCTCCACCTCGAGCTATCACAAGCTATTCCCAGAAATTGCTGGGGGAAAAAAATGTGTGGAGGCTTTTAAAAGGGAAATGAAGCAAACAAAAGCAAAAGCAGAGAACACAGAAAATTCCAGAATAGCAACGCTGCCTCCTCCTCATTTCTGCATGGATTTTACTTCCAATAGAGCAGCAGATTCTTTTTTTGTGAGCCCTGCCTTTGATGCCCACACTAGGATTTTCTACTTTGACTTGAAGATACTCCCCTGCCAAGTGCAACAGGTAAAATGTTCCATTCCTGATAGAAATTTGAACCTCACAGAAACAATAAGTCACACACACAAAAAATTGATTCCTTTTATATCATTAGGAAACAAGAAAACTGTACCTACCATAACCGATAAGAATTAGCTGGGTGTTGTGGTCCACAACAGCAATCCCAACTCTTAGAAGCCTGAGGCAGGAGAATCACTAGGTTGAAGCAACAACAACAAAGATTTGTGTTTCCAGGTTCACCCATGCAGTCTTCCAGCTTTACATTTTATTAATTGACAGAGTGCTGACTTCAAAATGAACTAGGCTGTCAAGGAAATTGCCCAGCCAACTGGAACGTGGAGAGGAAGAAGCCCCATCCTGATATCCTGGAGCAACAGGGTCCAGTCGCTCCACAAGTGGCCCCTCTGCTGGGCAGGAAGTTCCTGGAGCTAGCCTTTGCTACTGTTCGCAAACTCAGCACCCCCAAAGTACCCTCTCTTAAGCAGAACTTTAATCTGGCCTCCCTCTTCTCCTGATCTTCCAATCCACAAGCCCCCAGCATTCTCTCTTTACATGCACGACACATGGATGGAGGTCAGAGGACAGTGTGAAGGAGCTGGCTCTTTCCATCACGTGGGTCGCTGGGATTGAACTCAGGTCGTCAAGTTTGGCAGGAGGTGCCTTTGACTCACTAAGCCATCTCGTGATCCTTTTTTTTTTTGTGGCCCCCAATGGTAGCAGCCCCCCGTCTAGGCATTTGGCAAGAGGCAGAAGAGCAGACAGTCTGAACGCTGTCTTTGGAATCAGAGATCTTAAGGCTAGCTCCTAACTCATCAAGTCAGCTCCGAGTGGCCCTGTATGACTGCTCATAACATCACCTGAAATTCAGGGTCAACACAGCCCTAGCTCACAGGGGTGGGGGTGGGGGTGCAGTTAGGGGCGCAGGGGATGCTGTGGCTAACATGATGGGCCAAGTGTGCATTCAGTACAGTGCCCACCACGGTTCAGGAGGATGATGGTATCATTTCCTCCCTGAAAGAAAGGAGAGCGGAAGTCCTTTAAGTCTAAGTAAGAAAAAAAAAATCCGTATCCAAATATAAAATTCAATGAATAATAACAATTGTTGAACTGGGACCTTGATAGTTCTTATTTTAGCTTCATCTCAGAGCAGAAACAGAATAAACTGAATTATTAAAAAACCATATTAACTCTTAGCTAATCAATACATAACAAAGGCAGCATTTGAGCAGGCCCCAGGAGCAGAGCAGACATTTGTCCCTCAAATGAGGGGCTAGCCAGGGTGGTGACTGTGTGACTAATACCTTGTCACCGCCCTCTGCCTTCTGCCCCTGCTGTGGCAGACATCATTAATCAATCAGAGCATCTCATTTTGTGAGTACGGCTTCTGTCTTATCACACTTTTCATTTCCTCCTTTATCCTTGGTGCTAAAGTGTTTTGAAGAAAATCCCAGACATTACGTTGTTACTTATCAACAGCACATCTCCAAAAAAACCAGATATTTTCTTATACAATAACATCATACTTAACAAGAATTAACAGTAAGTTCCTGTATTTCCTAATATCCCTTTCCTAAGTATTTCCCCCAACTCTCTCAAAATATTTAAGGTTTTGCTCTACACAGCTGGGGGGTGTCTCTGGGGTCCGACAGGGTTTAGGCGGAAGTGACTTTTTAGATGGATGAGTCAGAAGTTTCATGGCTGCCCTTGGGAACCGGAAGGCAGGGGTGTCTCTGACCTCAGGTTGACTTTGTACTCTGAAGACTGTTTCCTAGGTGAGGCATCTGTTGACTTCTTATGTCAGAATCCTAGTTCTTTGAGAGTGCTCTCTTCTCCTGGGGACCTTCCTGCAACAGGACACCGGGGCTTAGGCTGTCCAGGGATGACCCTGCAGACAGCACACTATTGGGTCCCTTGTCCTATAGCAAGAGGCAAGGTGACACAAGAGTGGTGTCACAGGGCAAGCTCACCCAGAAGACTGACCAAGGGAGAGAGACCGCCTCCCGCCCAGGCTATCCCAGGACATCCAATCCTTCTGCAGACCAAGATACAGGTCTCCTGTGCACTTTAGAACCAACAGCCCCTGTGCTAGCAGGGCCTGGCATAGATTTTCCATTTCCTGTGCATGTCTGTGAGGAGATTGAAGGCTCAATTTCAGGATGCCTGGGCCTGCACAAAGGCTGTGATGATGGCTATTGTCTGCAAAATGGTTCATTGTGGAGATGGGGTGAGGGGTAGGGAATTAAGGCAGGAGTCTTCGATCAATGACTGTTGATTCTTTCTTCGGGAGCTGAGATTGTATTCCGGCAGACAAAGGTCTGGTTTAGTGCGGGACACTCTGAAGTCCAGAGATGAGATGTGGGGTGTCCTGGGGGGAGTGGCTGAGAGTGTGGACCGAGACTCTACAGTGCTCTGGGGTCTCCCGTCCAGCTGACCGTGGGCTCAGGAAACAGGCAGCGTTTGGAGCAGAGAAACCAGCATGACATTACAGGGCATCCTAAGAGATCCTGGAGTGGAAGCAGCATCTTCAGAACATTCCTTTATCTAGCTGGAGACGGTGGAGGCTTTGCAATCCCTGGCTCTCTCCCCATTTTGTTTTGCTCTCCTCTTCCTTTCCCTTCTCTTCATCTTCTCATTTTTCCACTCTTTCTGTCCAGCACTGATTCATTCATCAACGGTTACACTGTATCCAGGGTGTAGGCTAAGCTCTGGGGAAGATGCAGTGTGGGGCAGACGCCAAACCGTGTGTAAGGATAAGGCAGTGGTCTCAAGTCACTCAGGTCCTCTGTGGGGGAAGCGGAAGTGCCAGGATAGGATGTCAGCTCTCTGGCTTCCTTTATGTGTTACCTACAACTGAACTTTTTCCATCATGCCCCTCCCCCACTTCTCTCATAGTTGAGGTTACAGTAGTTGTGTCTGCTCATCAGTGGGGGTTCATTCTAAGACGAACCCTATGCAAACTGCCAGTCGTGAGCCGGGGCGCCCTATGGTTTTTCCTGTGTATGTATACTTATGATAAAGTTTGACATAATTAGGTAAAACAAGATTGACAACAATTAATTGGTCACCGACTAGTATAATAATATACTATAATACAAATTATGGGGTGGCGATGTAGCTCAGTGTTACAGCACTTGCCTAATATACATAAAGCCCTGAGTCCAAGCCTGGAAAAAAAAAAGAGGTATTTATAGGGTCTGGGGAGATGATTCGGTTGGTAAAATGCTGGCTGCAGAGGCATGAGGACCTGACTTTGGATACCCAGAACCCATATTAAAAAGTTGAACACGTTGGTGTGCTCCTGAATTTCTGGCTCTGTGAAGACAGAGACAGGAGGATCCTTAGGGTTTTCTGGCCAGCTATTCTAGCTCAGTCAATAAGCTCCAGGTTCAATGATCCCATCTCCAATCATAACGTAAAGAAGGAGTTAAGGAAGACACCCAGCACTGACTTCTGCCTTCCTTATGCAGGCACACATATGTAAGTGTGCACCTACATAGACATACACAGGTTATGTGAACACTGTCTCTCTAATGCCTTGTTGCACTATGTCCATCCTTCCCCTGGTGTCCGTGTGAGGTGACAATGCATGATGAGATGGAGGGATGTGAGAGAAGTCGGCTTGTGTCAGATGTGGTCCTGAAGGATGTGAGCACAGGCTTTGTGATCCTGGACTGATAGCCTGCGAGCTGATCGCCAAGGAGACGGCTATGACTAAGGCTGCAGTGTGGATAGCATAGATGGGAAGGCAGGCAGGCAGGCGGGCAGACAGGCGGACAGGCGGGCAGACGGGCAGACGGGCAGACGGGCGGGCAGGCGGGCGGGCGGGCGGGCGGGCGGGCGGGCGGGCGGGCGGACAGACGGTAGGGCGGGCGGGCGGACAGACGGGTGGGTGGGCAGGCGGGCAGGCGGGCAGACAGGCGGGTGCCAGACGGGTGGGTGGGCAGGCGGGCAGGCGGGCAGACAGGCAGGCAGACAGGCGGGCGGGCGGGCAGGCAGGCAGGCAGGCAGGCAGGAAGGCAACTGGTTAGGCTTTGACCTTGAGCTCCAGACCTGTTCCTGAGCCATAGAACTTGGTTCCTGCACAAATACACACTGTAATTTTCATTGCGTCATAACTTACACACAGTAAAACACCCTGCTCCTGTTCTGTCCCTTTTTGTTTATCTGGTAGAACTCAGAATTGGACAGATACTCATGGTCGTGATTCTGTCTTGATTACCGCTCACCATGTGAAAGGTCTGTTAGTTCAAACAGTTGTTCTGTGTCACATTTGCTTTGTTTCAGATTACTGTGGCCACTTTGACTTTGAATTATGTTCTCATGGCATTTCTTTCCATCTTCCTGTGTTCTTATGAAGATATTTTGTATATCACTTTTTGTTTTTAGGAATTCCTGTCTTCTCATTGGCCGTTTTGACTCCCTTACATTTAGTGTGGTTATTGATTTTAAAAGTATGATTTTGCTATATTGTTGTAGAATATTACTTCAACTATGTAAAGGTGTGTTGCTTTTGTTTATGCTGCATTTAATTATGTAAAGATGTGTTGCTGTTTTACCTGGCCTGCCTAAGGTACTTGATTGGTCTCATCGAAAGCTGAACAGCCAATAGGTAGGCAGTAGAGAGAAAAGTGGGGCTGGTGGGCAGAGAGAATAAGTAGAAGGAGGAATCTAGGCTCAGGAGAGAAGAGAAGGAAGGAAAAAGAGAAGGAGATGCCCGGGGCCAGCCAGTCAGACACAAGAAGCAGGAAAGTGGGACATTCAGGATGAAAGAAAGGTGAAAAACCCTGAGGCAAAACATAGAGGAAGGGAAACAGGTTAATTTGAGTTATAAGAGCTGATGGGACAATCGTAAGATAAGGCTGGGCATTCATAACTAATAATAAGTCATAACACAGTGTCATGACTGGGGAGCTGCTTGGTGGCCCAAGAGAAAGCCTGCTACACTGTATGATGCCCACATTGTCTGCTTATTACTTTTTGTTTTCATCATTACTTTTCTGCCTTCTTTGAACTGTTGAAAAATTATAATAGTCGAGTTTTATGTGGTACCAGGAATGGAACAAGAGCTTCACAGATGCCAGGTAAGTGCCCTGTGAAGTGAACCATGCTCCCAGCCAAGATTCTGGTTTTGACTCATCTCCTAGCTCTGAGAAAATGTGTGTTTCTTTTAAAGTAATTGTTTTAGAAACATATAAATGCATTTTAATTAGTTAATTTATAGACAGTCTCTTACGTAACTCAGGCTGACTTCAAACTTGCAATCTCTCTGCCTAAGAATCCTGAGTGTGAGGATTATAGGTGTGCCTCATGATGCCCGAAGTAAAACACATTTAGAAAAAGTCTTGGTGTGTGTATGTATGAGTGCTTGTGTGCAGGTAGGTTGGTGTGAGTGTGGGTGTGTGCATCTATGTTGTGTTTGCAGAGGTCAGAGACAGTCTTGAGTGCTGGTCCTGCCTTCCACCGTTTGAGAAGAGTCTCTGATGTGCATGCCCGGTTAGCCTGCCTACAAACTTCTGATTCCCCATCTCTGCTTCCCATTCCTCTGTAGGAGGAGTTCTGGGAATGCGCATATGCCATACTGGGTCCAGCTTTATGTGAGTTCTGGGGAATCTGAACTCAGGTCGTCAGACTTATGAGGCAAGCACACTTCTCCTGTTAACACATCTGCCTAGCTGACTACACATGTTCTTACATTGTCAAAGCGTATCTTTAACACATGTTACTTCACTCCACATACAATGTAAGAATCTCTTACTGAAGTCTGTTTTCTTCCCTTCTTTATTTTACTTTGGCATTTATTTTACTTTTCACATTTAGCTCCTGCTAGTCAATATTACTTTTATTTTAAATAAAATAATGTATTTTATTGAAAAGAAATCAATAATTAAGGGCCGGGGAAATGACTCAGAGAGAAAGAACTTGCTGGGCAAGTGTGAAGACCTGAGTTCAATCCCCAGCACCCATATAAAATACAGGCATGTGACATGCATCTGTGACCCTAGTGCTCAGAGGCGAGAGGAAGATCCCCAGAGCTCGCTGGCCAGCTCGTCAGCCCAAGCAGCAAACTTCAGGTTAGTTAGAGACTCGCTTAAAAAGTCGTCATCAGGAGAGGAAGACATTTGGCACTGATCTCTGGGCATGTACACTCCCGGGCAAACAACATCTGTGTATGTGCACACACCACATACATATGTGTTGGCTGAAAATAAATAAATATATAAGAAAAAAGTTTCCTTTTTTTTTCATTCAGACTCCAATTTTGTTGTTTTTCTTCTTGACAGGGACCTCTGCTCCATCTAGTGTTGCTTCAGCGGCCTGAAGAGTTTCCTATAATCTTACAGTTCAGATCTGTGGATGACCGATTCCATTGTTTTTTTTTTAATTTCCCCATTTGCCTTCACTTTTAAATTATTTTTGAGCACAGACTTTCAGAGTTATGGGTGAATTTCCTTTAGTTCTAAGGCCCTCACTGCCTCCTGACTGCCACTGTGTCATGGTAAATCAGGTGATATTCTGCCCTCTTGTCTTCACTTCCCATTGGTATGCATCCTCTAGGGGTTTAGGTTTTTTTTTGGGGGGGGGTGTTTCTTTATCCTCGCTTTCTTTTTTTTTTCCCCTCTCTTGAGATTTTATTATTTGCGTTGGTGGAGACCATTGTGTGTGCATGGAGGAGGCTTGTTTGCGTTTCCATTGCTTGGGCTTTGTTAAGTTTTTGAGCTGACACTGTTAGCACATTTTAAACATTTCTTTGTCTTAGAAATGATAGAAATTTGCCTTTAAGAGTAGTTTTAGGTTCACAGCAAAGTCAGGTGGAAAGTGTCGAATTCCTAGACATCCCACCCCTTTCACACATAGACTCCCCCTGTCACCATCCCGCATCCAGGCGGTGCATTTATTGCGACTGACAAACCAACGTTGACACCTTGTTATCACCCAGAGCGCACATCTTATTTTAAGGTGCCCCCTTGGGACCGTACAATCTGTGGATTTTGACAAATGCATGGTGACCTACATCCACCACCGCAGGAAGAATACAGAATAAAAGTCTTCCTGCTCCGAGAATCCTCCCAGCTGGGTCTGTCTGTCCTTCCTCTTCTTTCTTTTTAGCCAACCTTTGATATTTTCAGAAACTTTCATGTTGTTTTTCCTAAAATACTGTATTATTAGAATCCTAAAGGCTGTCTTTTCCCAGACTTATCTCTTTCATTCAGTAATATGCCTTTTGGGCTTTTTCCACATTGTCTCATGGCTTGATTTCTCACTTCTGTCCAGTTCTGAATAATATCTCATTGAATGAATGTGTCACAGGGTTTACTTGGTTCACATGCTGAAGGTCATCTTGTTTGAATACAGGTTCTGGTGATTATAAGCCAAGTTTTAGCAAACATTCCTGGGCAGGTTTGGGTGGACACAAGCTTATTACTCATTTGGGGAAATACTAAGAAACGCAATGAGTAGATTATGTTAGTGCATGTTTAGTATTGCAAGAAACCGCAAAATTGTCTTCCCAAGCAACTGCGCCGTGTGCAGACTCACAGCATTAAACCTACTGGGCCTCTACATCCTTGTTAGCGCTTAGGATTGTCAGGTGTTTGGATTTAGGCCATTCTTTTTAAAATTTTTTCCCTCACAGTTAATCAAAGACTATCTTTTAACCGTGTGATGTTTTGGTACATTCATGCATCATGTATTGGTCAACTTGATAAGCTCAGGCCAGCCGTCGGCTTGTTTTGACCATTCTAATAAGTATGCGTTTTAAAATGCAGTTGTCTGCTGCTGTATGATGCTGAGTGTCCTTCCGTCATGATGCTCCACCTGCGCGTCACCTGCATGTCATTTGCGTATCATCGTTGGTGAGGTGACCACTGAAGTATTTTGGGTTTTTAATTGGGTAGCTTTTCCTTGGTGCATTTCTCAGGCTCTTTGCATACTTTGGGCAATGCTCCTTTCTCAGATATGCCTTTAGCAAGCACAAGTCGTGATCTCTGACTTGCCTGTCCACTCTTTTGATAGTCATTAGTTTTTTAAAAAAACCTTTCTGCTCCCATCTCTCTTCTGCAGATTTAAATTCTATTTGTGTTATAAGCTTCAGTGTTTCTCTCAGGTTCTTCAGTTGCCATGGTTTCAAGGTCTCTGTTTTCCAACCCAGTAAATTTTTTTTTTTTTAGCTTTCTGTTGTTTAACCTGAACTTTTCTGTTTTAAAATTATATTTCCATTTATCATTCCTGTCTGATTCCTTTTTATAGTTTCCATCCCCCTCTGGGCTTTCCGCTGATTCATTCACTGCGTACACCTTCTCCTTTAAATCTTCAGAAATATTTCCGAGGCTGCTTTAAAGACACCTGCGTCATCTCTAGGTCACTTTCTCTTGATAATTGTGCCTCTTTGTGTTTAGTTTGTTCCTGAGATAGGGTCTTGCTATGTAGCACAGGCTAGCTTCAAATTCCAGTTCTTTTTTCCTGAGTCTCCTTAGTCCTGGGGTTATAAACTTTAGTATCACACCACCACACACATACATCGTGTGTATATTTTTAAAATATCTTCAAAAATTCTATGCTGTGTATTGTGGATACAGCCCTGGGATTAGATTTTTATTGACTTAATTTGAAGAGAACTTTGTTCTTTAGGCAGTAATTTATTAGTGAGTCTACTTGGTTCTGTTGTGTGTTGGTTTGGGCTTTTTTAGGTGGGGCCAGAAGGATCCTTCCTGGGGTCTCCACTGAATGTTGGGTGTTCAGTAAGATCTCCCCTCTCCTATGACTCCACCACCACTCGGAACTGTATGACCTTGAATACAGCAGCCTGGCTCACACATTAGACACTCTGTTTGAAGCAACCCACACTCACCCCATGCATGACTAAACATCAGTCAAGCTAAGCAGACCCAGTGCTCCACGCATCTCTCAACCATGCTGGACCCTCATCTGAGACCCAGTTGTCCCAGGAGTCAGTCTGTTTTCCTCCCTGGTAAGACCTCTGTCGTCTACTGTCTACCTGGTCGTATTCTGTGCTGAGCTTTGGGAAGTGACCATTTGCATAATGGTCGGGGGAGGGTTAAACAAACCCCCTGTTTCCCTTTTGTAAGGGCTGCAGACTTGCCCACCCAAGGGATTCAACGAGCCATGAGCCCTGGGCTGTCTTGCATCACACACCGCTGGGCTGCCCTGTACCCACATCCCTGGGCTGTCCTGCACCCACACCCCTGGGCTGTCCTGCAGCACACACCGCTGGGCTGTCCTGCACCCACACCCCTGGGCTGTCCTGCACCCACACCCCTGGGCTGTCCTGTCACATGCCGCTGTTCTGTCCTGCACCCATACCCCCAGGGGTGGGAAGTAGAGACAAACAGGGGGTCAGTGGGAGAAAGGGAGCCCAGGGAAGGCATTCAGGTACCATAGGCTACATTTTGTTTATAATGGCCTAGTGGAGCCCCAAATAGGGAGGCAGCTGTGTGTTATTGAGCTCTGTGAAGAGGTAGGAGGGAGGGGCAGCTGGGAAGTGCAATTAGCTGACGGTTTGAGACTGATGAAGTGGATAATGAGAGGTGCTAGGGTGGGTTTTCATGCTAAAAAGAGAAGAAAAAAAACCAGAGAGAGGCAGACAGACTGTTACATATTACCTGCTCAGGCCTGACCTGCTGGAGCCAAATCCCCACTGAGAGACCAAGGAACAGCGAAGGCCAGGCCTGAGCTAGTGCTTCCTTCCCAGGTGTACTCCTGGGTGAGTTTCATCTGTAGCCTCTGCGTCACCCACATTCAGATGGTCCAGGTCCCGGGCCAAGCACGCGTTTGTGCTTTATCCTGAAGCCATGCCGTGATACCAGTTGGACCGTAACCCGTTTTACAGGCAGGCAAACTGGGCGCAAGAAGGATTAGGACTTTTCCCGAGAGCCGTGGTTAGCAGCGACAAAGCCGAGCGTCTTCGTCTTGCTCTTAGTCTCATAGTGCCAGGGGACTTAGCTCGTAGCCCAGCCGTGCAAGGCAGTGTCTGCAAACTCTGAGCCAGGCACATCCCATTCCTTTGGCCTTGCTCTGGCTGTCAATCATTCCTAACAACGCCTGTGAGTAAGGTGCCGCCTTCATCCTCCTTTCCCATATGAGGAAGCAGTCGCAGAGTATGTACAGATTTTGATTAAAGAGCCTCACCTTATGTGTAGTAGAATAACATAAATTTGATTAAACCTTTCATACAGGGGCTGGAGAGCTAGCTAAACCATTCAGAGCGCTTGCTCCACAATCATGAGGACTGGAGTTCGGATCTGAACTGGACACTCCCCACCAATGCCTGTAACCTTAGTGCCTTGCTAGTGGGGTGGAGACAAAGCCCAGCTGAAACACAGTTCAGGAAGAGACCCTGCCTCAGAGGAGCAGTGGAGAATGATGACCGAGGACACCTGACGCCCTCTTCTGGTCTCCGCGTGCAGGCACAGGCATGCACATCTGTGCACAATCTACATACTTACTCAGTTGGACACACGCGTATCAATAAATAGATTTTTATACCTTTATACAGCAATTTCATATTGTGGGCATACTATGTGCCGGGAATTATTCTGAGTACTGGAGATAAAGCAACGAATTAAACAGACGAAAAATCTTGCCTGTGTAAAGCTTACATCTTACTGAGTGGCCAACTGATAATGAACCCGTGAGCAAGATGGAGGGCACTGGTACAGAGGAAAATTGGGCAGGGAAGAGGAAAGGGAGGGTGTGAAATGCAAGTTGGAATCTGAGGCATGATTCCCTGAGGTACGACCTTTGAGGCAAACTCTACAGGATTCCTGGATAGGTCATTGAAGAGCATGGCTGATGTAAAGACCCAGAGGCCCTGCGCTGCAGGGTGCGCAAGGAAGGCAGCAAGGGGCAGTGTTGCTCATGGGAGTAAGCAGGAGATTGTTCTGTGGGGTAAGGCCCAGCAGGAGGATGGGGAGAGGAGAGAGCTATGTGGCTAAGGCAATGGTAGCGGGGGTGAGGGGGGGAATTTCTGGTCATCGTGCAGTTTTGGGTTCTAACCCAGAAGGGATGGGGAGTTGGCAGGTTTTGAGGACACAAGCCGTCTTTTCCACAGATCTTCTGCCTAGTGTTGGCAGTGAGACAGGCCTGCCGGCTAGCGGGAGTTGGAGGTGATGGTGGTCAGCCTAGTAGCAGCAACAGTGGAAGGGAGAGATGGGATCCTGTTACTAGTTTGAAAGTTAGTAGATTAGATATTGAGTGAGAAACGTGTCCAGGCTGACTTTAGTTCTGGATGCCAAGCTCCTGAGAGGATGGAGCCGCCTTTGTTGATCTAAGGAGCAGACTTCTGGGAAAGAGGAGGCAGGCTGTCTGCTGATTGGCGAGATGGCCCTGTGAGGACAGCGTCCAGGCGTCCAGGTTCCGGGGCACTAGAAGTAAGGAGAGCCACGCAGGAGGGGCAGGGTCTGTGACTCTTTCTCTAGCTGAGAAATTGCTTGGTTCAGACTTGAAGCTGACTGGATCAGAGAAGGGCTGAGAGATGACTTCCAGATAGCTCCCCTGGAACCTTGACACTCCCCTACTTGTCCAAGAGTCGCCTTCTTTTGGGGTTTTCACATTCTCATACCCCAAACCATGAATGAAATGATTCCAAAGCCTGAAGGAGCTCTCAGCTCAGAGCAGACAGTCTGATGTGACTGACAGAACTTACTGTAGACACAGAAGAGGGAACACTGCTTACCTGTTGTGGGCTTGGGGTTGGGTGGTCAAACGAGAGGTCCCCTGAGAAAGTTCACTATTTCCCTGGCACTCACCAATCAGCATCTTGATGGGGCAGAGAAGTAAGGAGTTGGTACCAGACAGGACCTAAGTTCCCACCTTGCCTCTGCCTCTGGGTGAGCATTAGAACCTGCAGGATAGACTCTTGTCACTGAGGTATTTCACAAATGAAATAAGGTGTTTCCAGGAATGGATCTGGCTCTGTGGACTCCAATCAATATTACACTGTGCACTTGAATGCCATCCTACAGCTTTGCCCAAAACTCGTTCACCTTGAGTTTTTCTGGACCAGAGACCAGCAAACATTTGCTATAGAGGTCTGGGGATTAAATATCGCAGGCTCTGCGGGAGACAGAGTCCTCCTCGTGGACACACATCCCTGCTTCACAAATGGGCAGAGCCGCGCTCCAGTCTCACTTACTAAATCAGACCATAGCTGGATTTAGCTTGCAAGTCAACCATGGAACCTTGGTCTGGTCCAATTAACTCATTTAGCACAAGGAGAAAGAAGTGTGGAGCTAGCAAGCCACCTACAGGGCAAGCAGGCAGGAAGCCTGACTCAAGATCCCACCCAGAATTACTGTCAGTCTTCTGTGGGTCAACTCTCTCGTTGGTTTGTGTGATAGTCACTCATCAAACAGTCATTGGATTGGTTCAATGTAATGATACATCTTTGACAACACCTTGAAAGCTTCTGGATTTGGCCTTTGCAAAGGGCCGGGAAATGGGAGGGGAGAAAGGAGTCAGTGGCTGGCCTAGAGGTCTCCCATTGAGTCAGGAGTTCCTGGGTCCCAGTCCTGGAGGGCACTGTCAGGATGCCAGCCTGCCTCCGATGAGACACTGCTCGCTAGCCATGCTGTTCTTCCTCCAGTATCGCTGAGAAAACAATTCTCTAAAAAGAATCTCATCTATTAATGTGATTATTAATCTGGAAAAAACCCCACTTCTCAATAAAATGAATCTCTGACAAGACAGATGTAATAAACCTGGCTAGGATTTATGATGTGCCCAGGCATCGCCGTGCAGAAGATAATGTTCCCCTGTAATGTTGATTTGCTGGATGAGGACCATGTAATTTATTCTGTCAATGTACATAAGAAATGTTATCTGTGTGGGGGAGTGACTGATGGTCCAATGAAAGCTGGCAGGGAAACAAATAAAACAATTTAGGCCTTAAAAATATAATCACCTAATGATCACATTCCCATGTTTGTGATGCACAGTGCAGGGCCATGGCTGTGGCTGCCGTCCAGTCCTGGGGCCATTTACCCTGGAGCATGGCTCCAGAGGCAGCAGGGGACTTCTAGGCCCTCTGATGGCCTTCACTCAGGTTGCTCCCTCTTCCTGGCAGGTTCTTTCACATATGGTCTTCACTCAGTGGCCTGTTTCCTGGGGGTGCTGGCAAGCATCCTTGTCTGCATCCGCATGTATCCACTGAAGCAATGGCAAGGCTTTTGTCCTCTTAGAACTCCCATGGCCACCCTGTAGGTCTTTGTTATGCACTTGGGTGCTCAACACTCGCTCTCTGGGAACTCAACAAGTGACATCTTGCTCTCTCTGAGTCCAGGCCATTTCCTGAGTGTTTCTACACTGGCTGGGGTATTCACACAGACATATGGCCTTGTCTTTCGAGTCCTGCAATGGCACTTCCCCAAGGAGGTAGGCATCAGGGCTGTTTCCTTTCTTCATGGTGGGAAGCCAGGCTCAGAGGCCACTCACCTAATCCAAGGCTCTAAATCCAGTGAGGGAAGACTAGGATCCCAGCTGGCTACAGAGCCTTGTTCCAAGCTGTCCAAACTCTGAATTCTATTTCACTTCCTCACTGGCCTCTCCCTCCTCCATACTCCATCTTGATCTGGCTTTTTAGAAGGGATACCCTCCTGCTGCTCCTCCCACATCTCTGAACTTTCCTCATCTTTCCAGAACATTCTTCATTAAATGCTGATGCCTGTCATTTCTGTGTTCAGCTTTCCTAGTCTCCTCTTTTGTTTTCGTGGTTAGGTCAAGACCCTTCACCTAACTAAGCATACGCAAGTGAACGGTCCACAGGCATCTCAAGCCAAACTGGCTGTCGCCACCTACCTTGGGCTCCATTCCACTCCACTTCTCTTCCAGCCTCCCTGTTCTCTGTGGCTGGCCCCTCTCCCCTCCACTCACATATACATGGACCTCAGAGCCTAAGGGCAGCCATGATCCTCTCTCCACCTAAACCTCTATGGTGCATGCTTCATGAGGTCCTGTCATGGCCCCTCGTTGTCTGTCCTGAAGTTGTCTGCCGACTTCTGTCCCTCTAGTTCAAGTTATTGTCATCTGCTGCATTCCTAAGACTCAACAGTAACATCACAGACCTTGATCCCTGGAAACTTGCCAGAAAAACTCGACGCTTTGAGGACTGCACCATTGTGTCTTGGAATACTGGCCTTGCTGAAGAAAGGGTTGCCGTAGGGCCTTTTCCCCTTATTGTGGACTTCCTCAGAACAGGAGCTTGGTCTGATGGTCCCGAGGAAGGAGATGCCCAGGGACTCTGCTGGATAAGTGAAACAAACCAGAACTCAGCCCAGAGGGAGCTGGAGAGAATAGCAAAACCACAGAGAGCCTGCTTTCAGCTGTCTGTGGTCACCAAGAATATCCCAGGACTGTTGGAAGGGTAGGGACTCAAGGAGGACATCAGAAACAACTCCTCAACCTCCTCTTTCTCTCTCTTTTTCTCCTCCTTCTCCTTTTCCTTCCTCTTTTTCCTCCTCTTTCTGAGATAGGGTGTTAACATTTTAACCCATGCTGGCCTTGAACTTTGAATCCCCCAGCTCCTGTATTCTGAGTGCTGAGGTTGGAAGTCTGTGTCAGCACTCCTTGCAAGAATACCTTCTTTGAGATGCTCTGGATTGAAAAAGCACAGCTGGGGAGGCATCTAGACCAAGGCTAAGGTGGAGGGCAAACCATGGAGGACACGAGACCAGCTCTGGTCCTAACAAGGTGAGAAGAGACACCAGTACAGGATGAGGTCCCATGAAGCTGCTCTAGGGCAAAGTCAAGGCTGACAGTGACAGGGAGGCAAAGGTCAGTCCTGGAAAAGGCCAGTGCTGGTCAAGGTGGCAAAGACAGGGCAGGAACTTACAACACTCAGGTTCAAATCCGGGGGAGATCTTGGATCTGGGGAGTAGCATAGGGACCAGACAGACAGGCTGAAGGCCAGCTGCCATGGCTATGGCCATGGGACCTTTGGATCAGGAGAATGTGACTGTATCATTCAGTGCCTACAAAAGTGGAAATCACCTCAGATGGCTGAAATAAAGGAATTGGAATGGAGGGATAATTTACAGATATGAAGCAAAATTAGGGCTGAAAAGGGGCTCCCCAGAGAATCACAACAAGGGCCCATTCCACACTTCTGTTCTGCAGTGTACATGAAATGATCAATTTGAAGCAAAGTTACAAGTGCCCTCCTATGAACAAAGTGGTTAACTTGCGTGAGTGGAACTTGCTGTCATCCCGAGACCTACATATGTGCCACAGAATGAGTCCCACACCAGGGCAGCCTCTGCACATACATCATTTTAGTTAAACCTCACCGCAGTCCTCTGAGGTCCTGCTTTTATTATCCCCGATTACACAAGTGGGGAAACCGAGGTGCACAGAGGAAGTGTGTTGCCTGAAGTCACACAGCAGCAAAGAGACGGAGTCTCTTTGTGTGGGACAAATGTGCTAACAGAGGTTAAAGGGAAACAATGTCCGTGTCCCACCAGCTGGTCTTTTCTCAGCCTCACATTGAGCAAATGGCACGGAAACACAGGCGAGCTCAGTGGAGAAACTGATCGATGGCACCAACTCCGAGGAGCAGGGCAATTAGCTGAGAGAATACAACCTCTTTCCTGCCTCTGAAACAGTAAGCATGTATTAATTTGAAAATGTTTTCACCCCATTGTCCATGATAGGAAACCCTAGCTCTATTCCTTCTGCTTGAATGGATCCTCTTTCTCCTTTTGCATGACTGGGTTTTTCTCACTCTTCAGAGTTCGGTTTGGATGCTTGGATGTCACCTCCTCAGAGGAGTCTTTTGCTAGGGTTTGGGGTGAAACACAGCCTACCCACTCTCAATGGTTCCACATGGTGTTTGAACACTTGGTTCCCCAGCGAGTGGCATTATCCAGGGAGGTTGTGGAACCATGCGGAGTTGCAGGAAGTGGATCACTGGGGGTGGGATTTGAGGTATTTTATCTTGGGCCCCACTTCCTGTCTGAAGAGTCCCAGCTGCACATACCTGCCGCGGCGATGGAGCTGTCTGCCACCATGTCTTCCATGCTGGCTAGTTTTTGTCAACTTGGCACAAACTAGAGTCATCTAGGTAGAGACCTCAGTTGAAGAATTACCACTGTCAGACTGATGGACCAATCTTTTTTTTTTTTATGTTTTTTGTTTTGTTTGGTTTTTGGAGATAGGGTTTCTTTGTAGCTTTGGAGCCTGTCCTGGAACTCATTCTGTAGACAAGACTGGCCTTGAACTCACAGAGATCCACCTGCCTCTGTCTCCCTAGTGCTGGGATTACAGGTGTGCACCACCACCACCCGGCGTGACGGATCAATCTTTGGGCGTGTCTGCAGGGCATTTTCTTGACTGCTGATTGTGGTGCATGTGTAAGAAAAGCAGCCGAGCAAGCCAGTAAGCATCATTCCTCAGGGATCTCGGTGTCACTTCCTGCCCTGAGTTCCTGCCGTGACTTCCCGCAGTGATGGGCCCTGATCAGGATGTGTAAAATGAAAGAAACCTTTTCCTCCCAAGTTGCTTGTGGTCAGTGTTTTATCATTGCCACAGGAAAGCAAACTAGGCTGCTTTTCTTTCTGAGGCGGAGGGTGTCCCCCAGATAAATCCCTCTTCCGTCACTCTGCTCCTTGTCACAGCGGTGAGGAAACAATCAGTGTCCCTTCAGTGACCCTTGAGTGATAAAGCACACCCAAAGGGAAGGCCCAGAATAAACCTAATCCACAAAGAAGAAGAGCTTGCCCTCCCGACTCAGCTCCCACCACCCTGTCAGCACTGTGACCAGCCATGCAGACTAGATGTGCCCACATGTGCCTCTGCTGGTCCTTCTCCTTTTGAACTGGATCCCATGACATCATTTGTAATTGTTCCCATGTACGTGCATACTCACCCCTCCCCCCAATCTGCCTACATGCACACCTGTCTTCCAGTTGGTGTGACTAAGACCTAGCCACCTCCTAAACATTCTCTATGGAACCCATACCCAGCCCAATGTCCGATACCTGGACAATGTCCAGTGAGCAGCTGTCTAAAAACAGACGACTACGGGCAATGTGCTTCTATCTAGAGTAGGTAGGGAATTTGATTTGATGTTTTCTGATCCTCTTCAATAACGTATCACTTGACTACATACCCACTGCGATATGCAGACTAGGAATGATCAGATATGATTATTGGTTTCTGTCTATTGATGCTTTGTGCTGTTGCAGGAGGGAAAAACAGGACATCAATGGGAGCCTTGCGCAGCTGCATAGAGAGTTGGCAGAGCTGGGCAGAAATCTTGGCATTGCTGCTGATGGACTGGGTGACCTTGAGCATGACCTTTTCCCTCCGGTCCTGAGTTTCCTCAGCTGTAAAATGAGCTTGGACCTGGGACTCTCTAGGGCTCTTCCAGCACTGAAAGCTTCGGCTTTCAGCATCACATACACTGAACTTGTATGTGGTTGAAATGATTGGACTGGAGGCATCAAAGCGTGTGTTGAGCCGCATAAGACCCAGAGTAACGTTGTACAGGGATCCTGCCTTACCATGCAGTCTGCATGGCTGGTCACAGCGCTGTCAGGGTGGTGATGGGGGAGGGCAGCTACTCTGCCTTCGGGATTGGCCTTATTCTGTGTCTTCCCATTTGGAGAAGCTCTGGAGACTGACGCTTGGTAAGAAAGGAAGGAGCTAAAAAATAAAAGAAGTCTCCTGCACACACACACTAAAATATGTGTGCATGTGGGAGTCACAGGTCAAACTCAGGTGTCCTTCCTCAGGTGCCATCTACCTTGTCTTCCTTCCTTCCTTCCTTCCTTCCTTCCTTCCTTCCTTCCTTCCTTCCTTTCTTCCTTCCTTTTGTTCTGAGATAGGGTCTCTCACTAGCTGGGTCCTCACCATTTTGGTTAGGCCGACTGTTCAGCAAGCCCTGGGTTTTCCACCTCCCCATCGCTGGGATTACAAACTCATGCTCTTGTGCCCATCTTGCCTTTTTTGGTGGGGGAGGGGATTCTGGGGATTGAACTCAGGTGGGGATTGAACTCAGGTCTTCTTGTTTGCCAGGCAGTCACTTAATCAAGCTGTTATCACTCCGGCCCCCAATGCCCTCTTTCCACCCTCTCCTATCCTCTTATCCCCAGAATGCATTGCTCAGAGCTGGGGCTGGAGTGAGAGAGTCAGAGATGCGTCTGAGCTTTCTGGCGTTGAAGCCTGAGGAGCCCAGGGTTCACTAAGCCTGCCCGGGCCACTGCCGCAATGCCTATTAATCGGTATTTAAGTGGGTTCATCAGCTTGGAGCGGCCTCCGCGCTGCTGAGCTCAGCCTGGGCCCAAGGAGCCGGGAGCTGGGTTAATAACACCTTATTTAGCAGAAAATTCCACTCCACTGGAGCATGTTTCAGAGAGAGTTTGATTTGAATGAGGATTGATGTCAATTCTGCGAGGCAGAGGCGCCTGAAGCCACTGCCACAGCCTTGGCTGTGAAAGGAGCCATTTGTGGTGACGGCATGGAAGCCTGAGGAACGCTGCAGGGCCCCAGCCCTCCACTCCCACCCAGAAGTGGGGGCACCGGGGACATCTCTCCGGGGTGTGGGAATGGGCAGTCCCCGTAACACCAGCTATTGTTGGGAACCTCACCTCTTCTGGAGAGTCCTGCCCAAATTTGGAGCTTCCAGAGCTTTGCTGTGTGACCGTGAACTACCGGAGTGTCCTCTCGGTTTGGTTAACTCATCCTTGCCTCAGAGACTACATATTTTTCTAGGAAGTTGAAGGGAGCCGTGTGCAGTGAGTTGGCTGCAGAGCCACAAGCTTTCCTGGCATGAAGCTGGCTCTGAGTTCATCTGAAAGCAGCCCATGTCCTCCCTGTTTCAAGGCCAGGTGAGGACCTGGGGTTGGGTAGGAAGAGTGGGCATCAGAGAGAAGCATGTCCCCAAGGCAGGTGGGTTTGACTGTGATGTCTCTTTGCCTTTGCCCTAACTGGTGGCTCTTGAGATTCCTTGGCCCTAGGGATAATCCAAATGGTGTCTGTCCTCATTCCTGTCTGTCCAAGCATATCACTGGCAGACTCTGATGACCCCAGAAGTCCAAACTCAAGACAGTGTGGACATATCTGTCTGTTTCCACAGATCCTGTAAGAGTAGCAGGAAATGGACTGGGCTCTCTTGGGTTTTCATCCTCTGCCGTGTGATGCTCAGCCTGCATTTTACAGCGCTATATATGCAGGGTTGCAAGGCTACAGTCTCCACAATACCTAAATGGGAGAGGTCATGAGTTACTGTCCTTACAGTCCAGGCAGGGACACTGTTTCCTCCTCAAGGCAGCAGTCAAGAGCCAAGGGCTCATGCTCCTCTAGCAGCAGAGGGTGGGGGCTGTGAGAACTGGGGCGCTGGGTTCCATTGTGTCTCCACTGAAGGGCTTTACGAGCTCCTCTGAACGGGTCCTCAGCGGCTTTCAAGTTTATTTTAAAAAACCTCTGCATTTGCTGTTCTTGGTGGCGCTGGCTTAATTCTTCTCCGTCTCCGGTCTTTTCACACATGCGGTCTTTTCACACATGCGCTCTATGACAAACCCCAGGTACGATTGTGTTGGCCGGAGTGCAGATAGGATCAGTCGCAGCTGATCTGCTGAGCCCTGGCATCCTGAAGAGAAACAGGACATAATAAACAGGTACCAGAGGAGGGATAAATAGGAAGGATTAGACCTGAACAAAAGCGGCAACATCTGGGACTTACAAAAGCTTGTTCAGAGAATTGCTTAGGAGAGAAAGGAATGAAGAAGAAAGCAGCCACTTCACCCCGGGCCTGGCTTCTCCACTGGGCTTGCCAGAAGCACAATGCAGCGGCAGCCGTCTCTTGAGAGGGTAGGAGAGGCTGGAGTCCAGCAGAACCCGTGCTTCAAGGCAAAGTTTTGATGGCCCCAGGTGTCTGTAGTCTAGGGTCAAGGTACCTCCTAACGTCCCCCACATGGCCTTTCTCCAAGCTCTATTCCCCACTCCATCAGGGATGCCGGGTTTCTTTTCTCAGTGATTTTTGTTTTGTTTTGTTCTGGCCAGAGATTAGCAGCAACCTCACTCTTCCTGCATCACCTGGGCCTCTTGCCTGTGGACTGCTTGTCCCATAGAGTCAGGGCTCCATTCTAACCCCACGCAACCGCTTAGAGCCAGGAAAGGATTTCAGACTTTTAAAAAACTACTAAGGCCCTGGGGAGACTTGTTGGTTAAGCACCTGCAGAGCTTATGTGAGGAACTGAGTTCGGCTCCCCAGAACCCTAAGCATGCTGGGTAGGTGGGGTGGTGGCCTGCCTGTAGTTCCAGCCTCAGGAGGTGAAGATGAGATCTCCCAAGTGAGTTGGCGAGCAAGACTAGCCGTATCTATGAGTTAGGAGTTTGAATGAGAGAGCCTACCTCATAGGTGTAGAAGGAAGAATGATGGAGGATGATTCTGACATTATCCTGAGCCCTTAACATGCATGCACACCCACGTGCCCCCCAAAATCATGCATATACATGTCGAAAATATACAAAAATATTTCGATACAAAAATCGAAAAGTGAAAAATTAGACATAACAACAACAACAATAATAAAAACCCACCCGGATGAGTTATTCCTCTGCAGAGCATGTCACACCCACTACCCTAGCACTGGCGGCTTCCATTTCCCCCAGCAAGTTCCTCTTAAATACCCTCTTACTACCTATCTCCCCCAGCAAGTTCCTCTTAAATACCCTCTTACTACCTATCTCCCCCAGCAAGTTCCTCTTAAATACCCTCTTACTACCTATCTCCCCCAGCAAGTTCCTCTTAAATACCCTCTTACTACCTATCTCCCCGCACTGGGCTTGCAATGTTGTTGCAATGCTCGTAACATAAAGACTGTACCATGCCGGGCTCCAGTTAAACCCTGCATAAAGCAGAGGCACTTCCAGTTGGATGGAGGGGAGCCTTGGAGTCAGCTCCTCCACAAACACCATCAGAGCCATGGGAAAATGGTCAAGTACCCTGGAAATGAACCCGACACCCCAATAACTGGGAGGATGTTTATTCCAGAGAAATGACGGGGTCTCAGAAAGACCAGTGAACATGGGGGTGTTGTAACTCACCCGCGAGCCCTCTCTTCCACCCTCAGCATGGTGGTAGCCTCGAATACCAGCAGACTCCAGGCGCAGAGGCTGTGGGAACCGGCAGCTCAGCAGCCACTGGACAGGGGACTCCCCCAGAAGCTCCCAGAGAGCTGTGGCTGTCACACCTGCCTGGAAGCTTTTAAGAAAAGCCGCATGCCCAAAATTCCTCTTCATTTGACAGCCCTGCTCAGTGGGACATTATATCTGCAGACTATTAGTCAAAAGCAACCATGGGCATGCCGGGGGAACAGATCAGAAGAAGCTAAGGCCGTGGTCTGCTTGTCTAGAGGATCAGAGTTTGGTTTTCAGCATTCACACTGGGCAGCTCACAACTCCAGATCCAGGGTGTGTAACACTCCTCTCTGTTTCCCACAGGCACCTGTGCACACAAGGAATATACTTACACGTACACTTAAATAAAATAAAAAATGCGCTTAAAAAAAACACAAGCAGTTTTGTTTTAATGTTACAGTTACTCAAACTGGTGACATCTGTAGATGAACAAGCTTCCTAGACAAAGATTTTAAATTTTGATGTAATGGTTAAAATAAAAAAAAGCAAACTGAACAAAAATATATCTAAAGAATTAAATGAGCCAGAGAGGTGGCTCAGGGGTTAAGGGTGTTTGTTGTGCACCACAAAAAACTGAATTTGGATCTCAGAATCCATGCCACAAACCAGGCATTGTCTTGAATGTACCCGTGACTTCACTGTTCTTAGGAGCGGAGACAGGAGGTTAGTGTGGCTGCTGAACTAGCTTTAAAAATGTAAGCTCCACACACAGAAAGAGATCCCACTGTAGTGTGATATTTGTTTGTGTTCCGTCAAAGCTTGCCTGGAGAGCAGAGGGCGGAGCTAGCCACTTGTTAACCACAGAGGCCAGGCAGTGGTGCACATACCTTTAATCCCAGGATTTGGGAGGCGGAAACAGGAAGATCAGGAGTTCAAGCCCCCCCCCGGGGGGGGGAGGCTGCTCAAGATTGAACCATGCTAAAAGAGAAACAGAGCCAGGCGGTGCATATCTTTGATCCCAGCTCTTGGGATTTCATGCTTTTGATTCCAG
The DNA here is from genome assembly GCF_982192425.1 of Myodes glareolus. Classification (NCBI taxonomy): domain Eukaryota; kingdom Metazoa; phylum Chordata; class Mammalia; order Rodentia; family Cricetidae; genus Myodes; species Myodes glareolus. The sequence continues at coordinate 69,263,989 of NC_142028.1, read as the reverse complement.
CACATGGGAGGCTCACACCTTAATCTCAGCACTAGGAAGGTGGAGACAGGAATATAAGGCAGGTGAACACAGGATCTCTCACCCATTCAGTCTGAGGATTCATAGAGACAGGATGTCCCATCTCCCATTTGGTCTGAAGATTCCTAGAGACAGGCGTCCCCCTTTCGGTCTGAGCATTTGGAAGAGGTAAAAATTCTCTCTAGTGGCTGGGTTGCTCTGCTTCTCCAATCTTTCAGCTTTTACCCTACTATCTGGCTCTGGGTTTTTATTGTTAAGACTAATTAGGATGGTACTTCACCCCACCTCAAAGGAATAAAGCAGAGGGTGATAGAGGACACAGGACAGCTTACTTTAGTCCAACACACACACACACACACACACACACACACACACACACACAAGCAGGCATGCAAACTAGAGAAGCAGTGTCTAAAAAAAAAACAACTAAATGAAGGTATGAGAATACAGTCCCACTAAATAGGCAATATCTAAAGAGAGATTGTATACACAATATGGGAATGTGTGTGTATTTGTTATGAATTTGGGAACTGAAACATACAATGGCTGAAAGGGAAGATTCAGTAGGCAGTCCACACAGCAGATCTGAATGGACAGAACAAAAGAGCTATGAACTTAAGATAAATGGCCGGGAATTATTCATTCTGAGGAACAGAGAAAATCATAGTAAGAATGAGCAGAGCCTGGGACCCCCGGGACAAGAGCAGCTGTATCAGCATGTGCACCACAGGGACACCAGGAGGAAAGCGAGGAAGAAGTGGGGAGCAGGCTTGGAGAAACAGTGTCCCCACACTTCCCAAGCTTGATGAGAAGCATTAATGTACATATCCAGAAGCCCCCACAAATGTCCTGTATATACACATTTACATACTGTGGGGCTGTATGGTCAAAAGAAAGAAAAAGAGAGAAGCAGAAAAGTCTCTTCTTCCACACAGGACTCCTCAACATGAGATCATAGCTCACCAGAAGATATGGAGGCCGGGGTAGGACACATTTCTCATGCTGAAAATGGAGACAGGAAGGATAAATGTGAATATTTCATCAAAGCCGTGCTTCAGAAACAAAGGTGGTAAGGGCACATTCTCAGGCACAAAGCTAAGAATCTGTTGCTAACGTACCCATTCTCAGAAGGATCCCTACTGGGAGTCCTCCAAACTCAAGGACACAAGACAGTCGTCTACACAAAGAAGTGAAGAGTAAAGCCAACAGAACCATGCAGGTAAATAGAAAGACAGAACCAACTCGCCTTGTTTCATTGCTTTGTGTTCCTCTATGGCTTAAAACACAGTGGGCCAAGCAACTCCGAGAGTATGGCATAGATAGACTTGTACAAATGACTGCACAGCAAACAGGAAGGGGCAGGGGAACCATGGAATGGGTATGTGTGCCATCAAAATTAAGTTGTAATGAGTATAAACCAAATTTTGAAACTGTTCCTCTATTGTTTTATTTTATGTGTATAAATGTTTTGCCTGCATGTGTGTATGCACCATGTAATGCCTGGTGCCCACTGGAGGCCCAAAGGGAGCTCTGGATTCTGTAGAATTGGAGTTAAGTACAGTTGTGAGTCACTATGTGGATGCTAGGAACAGAAACTAGGTCCACTGTAAGAATAACAATTGCTTTTAATCACTGAGCCTTCTTTCCAGCCCCCAAAACAAAAAGTTTAAACTTAAGACACCAATTATAAACTCAAGGCAATTACTAAGAAAACTATTAGAAAGAAACAATCAATGGAGATAAAATGCTACAAAATATCCACCCAACACAGATGAGGACACTAAGGGAAAGCTGGGGATGAATAAGTAACAAAAACAAAATCAAAACCATGGCATCTAAAACAAGTGGAGAACTAACTGCAGGTGACAAGTCCTGCCTCATCAGCAATTACATTAAACGTGAATGGGACAAAATGCTGCAGTCAAAAGAGCAGGATTGCCAAGATGAATAAATAAAAAGCTTGATCCAACTGCATTCTGTGTTTAAGAGACACACTTTAGATTCAAAGATCCAGATATTATAGATTGAAAGTAAAAAGATGAAAAATGATGCATCATGGGAAAGTAACAAAGACACAGCTGCAGGGACTGCACTAACTTTGCACAAGTAGAATCCAGGCAAAAATTACAGCTACAGATGAAGAAGGAGATTTTTATGATGATAAAGGGTCAGCTCATCAGAAGGGCACAGTAATTACCAGTAGGTATGTACTTAACGAAGTCTCCAAACACATGAGGCAAACCTGAGAGAACCAAAGAGAAACAGATCACAGTCTTGGAGACTTCAAGAGCCTACTTTCAGGCTGGGGATGTTGCTTAGTTGGTAGAGTGCTTGCTTAGCATGCAAAAGACCCTAGGTTCCATGCCCAGCATCCCATAGAACTAAACATGGTGTTTCACACCTGTAATCCCAGCACTCTGGAAGTGGAGGTAGGGGGATCAGATATTCAAGGTCATCCTCCATTACATATAGAGTTCAAGGCCATCTTAGGCCACAAAAGACCAAGTCCAAAAAAAAAAAAATGAAGCTAGGAGGAGGAAAGGGAGGAGAAGGAGAATTTGTCATCTACCTTAAATGTTGGACAGAGATAATTTAGGAGAAGATCAAAAGTAAAGACTGGACCGATACTTTAGCTTAGACATCCATAGAATGCTTCACTGTCAACATTAAATATACACAATTTTATGTGTATACAGAACATTCCAGAATAAGCCAAATGTTAAGGGCACAAAACAAGCCTCTGTGCTCTCAGAAGGACCAAAACCATGCAATGTATGCTCTTTGACCATAAGGAAATAAAGTTAGAAACAGACAGAAGGTGCAAGAAAGTCACAGGCATCTGAAGTTAGAACAGCACGTTCCCAGACAGTCGATGGACAGAGGAAGGAACAACACACAAGGTCAACTAGAAAAATATTCGGAGCTGAATCAAGATAAAAACACAACAGATCAAACATTGGGTGCAGTGGACGCAATGTCTGAAGGGATTCGTGGTGGTAAACAGCTTTATTAACCAGGAAGAAATTAAAAAACAAACAAACAAGCAACCACCCAAACCAAAAAAAATAATCAATAAGCTTCTATTATGAAGAAAATAGCAAGAGGAGAAAAATAAATCCAAAACTAGCAGAATGATAAAATTCAGAGGGTCCTTCAAGTTCTGCCAAACCAGCCCTTCCTCACCACCATCACCCAGTTCCTGGGGATTGCCACCTCAGGCCTGCCAATCACCGGGCAGGAGGATCAGGGTGGAAGGCTGGCTGTTGGCCGGACTGCCTGCTGTCTCTTACTACACAGGGGCTTCCTCCCTAACCCCGTGCTCCAACCTGGTTCCCGCTTGCTTTTGCTTTGCAAACCTTTGCTAGAAGACGTTCGCTCTCGGGTTCTGCCTTGACACCAGGGGAGACGGCTAACCTGTGCTGAGAGCAACTGTGAATTTGGATTGTTCTAAGAAGTTTATATTTAGTTCATTCTATGACTGTCCCCCAGGGGAGACTCGTGATTTCTTCATGCTATAACGAGAAATGTTAGATTTGAAGATAAGTAGAACTTTCCATTCTATCCCTAAGGCTACACAGTAAGTTTCCATTCAGACCCAAGCCTGTTGGACTCTTGCTGGTTCACATATACTGGACTGGGTCAGAATGCTCTCCTGTTCAGAAAGCTGCCATTTACCTCTTTCCCAAAGATTAAATCCATGCCCTCTGTGGTGCTCACATCTTCCATGAACTGGACCCTGCCTAGCTCTCCAGCTGAACTGGCCATACTGTTCCTTTCCTTGGCTTCTCTGGGCTCTCTTTGGTCCACTTGAGTAGAGGGGTCCTTTGCCCTTGGTGGGCGTGGTTTCCAGTGTAACATCTGCTGTAGGCTTCCTAGAGCAGAGACTCTGCACAGGGAAGTGGGGGAGGGCTTTGGAAGTCCTGGGATATGCTTCCTGGGTGGGAGGAGCAGAAGCCAGAGAAAGAAGGGCAGTCTGGGCATTCCTGGTGATTCACCCCAAGGAATATTATTAGGAGTATGGATGTGTCTATAGAATTGAAGTTCTTAAAGCACTTTTTGAGAGTAAAAAGGTTTATTATTCAGTATGTTGCATATATCCACACACACAATCACACACACAATGACACATATGATTATATGTGCAACAGACACAAGCTGAGACTCTCCTAAGACAATGGAACGCACAACTCCTGTTGTGAGTCCCACATTCCAAGACTGGAGTTCGTCTCACTCCGTTTTCCCAGCCTCCCTTGCAGCTAGCTACTGAGAGCAATGTGGCCTGGGCTCCTCCAATCAGCTGCATTTGTCAGAGGCTTCAGGTCAGAAGAGAACAGCCTGAGGAAGTAGACGCCAGGAGGAAACAAAGCAAGAGGTTGGAGGAAGGCCATAGGGGTTCAAAGGCAGCAATGGCAAGCCACCTAAAGGGTGGTAGGATATGCCTGGAATAGTGGGATCATACCTACAAATGGGTGAGATCACTGACTTGGGTGTTGCTCCTGGCAGTGCAGAAAATCAGCTCCTTACCTCCCCTGGAATATGTTCTCCTTAGATGTAATTAAGGCTGGGGATCCTGATTTGTGTAGTAGGGAGATGTGTACCGTATGTGTGCAGGCGGTGGAAGGTGGTGCCTTTGAAGGTGATGGAACTGAAAGCGCTGTGTTTAGCATCCCTCCGAGGCCTGCAAGGGTGTCTGTGCAGCTTCCCAGAGACTCTCAGGCTGCTGCTTCGGCAGCGGGCATGGCTTCTGTGGAGCTTGAGGACCCGCAGGACTTACCTTCCATTTGTTTGTGCTGTTTGCACCTTCTTCCCATCTTCTTTCTGGGCTTCCTCTTCTGGGAGCTCTCCCCACGACAGGCTCTGCTGCAGGGCGCCTGCCCAGGTATATGTATATTCACTTTGTCCAGTGACCTCCAACCTGGAGAGGAGCTGGCAGAACCCTCTTGGCTTCAGTGTTCCAGACTCAACTTGATTTGGCCCTTGCCACTGCCTTCAAAACCCCGCTCAATGCCCTCATGCTGCTGTAGTCTTCCTAGGCAGCTACCTCAGTGATGTGAGAGTCCCCTCTGTGTGCTATGAATATGTTTTATTATTATTGGCTCTACTCTCTCGTTTCTTTCTTTGAGCCTTAGCTGAGTGGCATCTATGTAGATGTTTCCATATACTTGTTGCAGTAAAAATCCAAACCGATGAAAAGTAGAGGGGGCAGGGACAGAGAGAGCTGAGAACTCCCAGACAGAGTTCATTCTGTAAGGTTAGGTCAGCCGTGACTGTTCAGGCTCCCCCAGCCGTGCCGGGCTGGGTTCTTCTTGTGGTCATGCAGGGGAGGCTCTTCTTCCGTGATATTGCAGACGGTGGCCTTGGAGAAATACTCTCTCTCGTTTTCCACTCCTCCTGGACATGGATCCTCCTGGGCATGACTGCAGGGATAGATCTGGACCTAACCTTGCAGATACACTCTCTATCCAAGGCAGTGTAGCCCAGAGTTGCACGGCTTCTGAGCCAGGCTATGAAATTCAAATTCTTGATCTTTCATTGTTAGCTGTTATACTCTAGGTGAGTTGGTGTCCCCATGCCTCAGTTTCCCCTTGTGTAAAATTGTGACACGAATATCTACATGGCGGGGAGTGGGGTACTATGCGGTGAGGAATAAATTAGCCATGACATATGAAATCGTAGTAAGTGCTTATGGAGCTGTGAGGATGTGTGTGGAGGTAGAGTTTATCGAAGATTATTAAAAGTGGTATATTAGAGAAAACGAAAACACACATATATGGAAAGCACCCACTAGAAAGATCTCATTGTAATGCGAAGAGCTTGCTTGATTGTCTGGGGCAAGTGCGGACCTGCGATAGACCTCTGGAAGGGGCAGGGCACTGCCTTGCTGAAGGGAAGAGGCTCCAGGTCCACCCAACTTCCTGACATTAGGAGACCAGAATCTGAGGGGCTTTTGCCACTGGGAGTCCAGCCCCTCTCAGTGTGACCCAGTCAACACCAGTCATCCCAAATGAAATGCTGTTTGCCCCTTAGTCGTATCAGCGATCCGAGGCAGGTGTACGGGAGTGTGAGGTTAGCCCAGAAAGGCCACTGTTTGTTTTTTGGCCATTCTATCGACTCACAACAGACTCGGCTAGAGCTTGATGTAGTCCACCCTTTCCTTCTGACCCCAGGGAAGGCCATCCTTCCTAACGTCTCTGCTGCCACAGGGAGACCTGTGGTCACTGAGGGGGACAGAAGGCATGATGGAATTCAGAGGAGAAGGCGTGAGCTGCCAGCGCCTGCTCCCCTCAATGACTGAAGAGGAGTGTCCGTCCAGGTGGGCCTCTGTTAGCTTGTGTCCCTGAGTGTCTGAGCGGAACAGAGACCCTAAACCAGCCTACCGTGAACACGCATGTGGGTGAGAAGCACCACCGCTTATGAAGCCACATAGTAGGGAGTGTGGTCTGATTTATTCTGCGGTGTAACTTCTGTAAGAGTTGGAAGGACTCTTCTTGGGGAATTCCTAGACAAGACACGCTCTGGGCACTCGCCATGGTTCCAGCAAGATCTGTCATCCACACTAGCGGCTAATGTCATGATTTCTGACTGTTTCCTTCCGACTGAACCAGGGCTTACCTTCGCTCTGTTATCCTCTTAATCTCCCTAATAATCCCAGAATCTCCAACCCCGGCCAATGCCATCTCCCAAAGACAACCCAAATCAAACCAGTTCACACCACTCTCTGGCTTAAGCGCTGTCTGGTTCGCCTTCCTCCAGCACCATCAAAGCACCATCAAGCACCATCAAGCACCATCAAAGGCAGGTTCCCTGTTGTGGCTTAACAATCCCTTCTCTGGCCCATCTCCTACAGCATTACAGCTCTGTGAGTGCCCTCCATCCCAGGGCCAGTCTCCTTTGCCTGGTCCCTCTGCCCTCTCCCCATTACCCAGGTTTCCACTGAAATGCCATCTCTGAGGGGTCTTACCTACATGTTGCTCTATTTCTCCATTGTGTCTCTTTATTAATGTCTTTATACCCCAATCATCTTCTGGAAGCATCTCTCTCAATCTATTTACCCATTCCCTAGGTTTCCCCCACTAGCATGTAAGTGTAAATAAGGCATGGGGCTTTTCTGTTTTGTTTATGATCTTAGCTCTAGGGTCTAGCATGATGTCTGATCCCTGGTAGTTGTTTAAACAGATTCTTGGGCGAATGGATAAATTAGAGAAGAACTCATCAGTATCACAGCTGGTGAGCCCTTCTCTTAAAGCAGGCTGCCTTTGAATTTACTAATTTCTGCTTCAGCCATTTTTTTGACCCATTGTCCCTTCAACAGAGTTCAAGACTCTCCTTGAGACAAAAGAAAGTGGCCACAGCAGTAGGTAGCAAAGACCCCCTGACGGTAGCTCTTGTCTCTGGAATGAGACATCTCTGAGATCTGAGAGATAGCTTGTGTTCGCAATGTCACCTGGGCTGTCCTTTCTAGTACAGAGACTTCTGGAAGAATCCCCTCTCTGCAGATCAGCCAGAGAATGTTGATGCCAGAGAGAAGCTTGGGGACCAGCATGGCTGTGACTTCCTGCTGCAGGTGGAACCTGAATCAGGGCAGTGAGGAACAGTGCCTAAGGTCGTGGCTCATTGGTTCTCTTGGACAATCCCTGCCGGGGACTTCCCCATTCTTTTAAATTCCTTAATTTCTGGGACTCCGTACCCTAGGACTACCAACGGGAGACAGTCCTTCCCACTCAAGAAAGCAAAAGTGCCAAGCCCTCCCTTTCTAGACTCCTTTGCAGCTAGGGCATAGGCATGCTCCAGCTTATGAACAATGGTTGGAAACCCAAGAGTTGGCCCTCAGGGTCAAGTTCCCAGGGGAGCACAACAGCGCTGCCTCTAAAGAGGGCTAGGGCTTGCGCTCTGAGATGCTAGGGGCCAAGTAGAGTGACTTGCTCTAATGGGAGGTGGCAGTGGTCCACACCATAAACAAGTCAGCACGTGGCCTTCCTGGGTAGCCCAGCCAGGCTTCAGACAGCCCTGCAATTCCAGAAGGTTCCCGAGAGCCCTCCAGGAGGTGGAGGGACTCTTCTCTGTGAATCAGACATAGCTGGTCATCCCAGCTTGGAACTAAGACTCGTCAGGGTGCTGTGCTGCTATATTCTCTTGTGCAGCAGTAAAAGACAGAGTGTTGGAGGAACGAGCAGTGTGCATGCGATGCAGTGGGTCTCAGACAAGGGCTGTGCAGCAGGTGAGGTGCAGAGCACACGTGATGCAGTGGGTCTCAGGACAAGGGCTGTGATTGGGCAAGGTGCAGAGCACGCGTGATGCAGTGGGTCTCAGGACAAGGGCTATGATTGGGCGAGGTGCAGAGCACGCGTGATGCAGTGGGTCTCAGGACAAGGGTTGTGACTGGGTGAGGTGCGGAAAACGTCTAGGCCTCCCTCCTGATTTAGGTCTTGGTTCCCATCCCGAGGACTTTGAAAATTTTGTTTAAGGATCCAGGGAAAATGAGCCGCTGAAATTGTGTAAACGGGCCGGGGATCACATTGGACAGCATTTCCTCCTCTGCTGAGCGCTTCCCCCATGCTGAGCCTGGCCCTGTGGGACCCAGCAGGAACAAGTAACAGAGCACGCTGGCTGGCACCAGTGTCCTCCTGATGTCTCAGGAGGTGCCAACTTCCTTTCCTCAGTGCCTCTGGGACTGTCTGTACCTCCACAGTCCTGGGGGACACTGCCAGCATTCAGTGTATGGGGACTGAGAGGCAGAGCTCAGAAGACCTCAGAGGGACACTGGAACTGCCCCTGGGAGGCTATCTTAGCCGTGTAAACCAGTTCACCAAGGGACCTGGAGAATGTCCCCAGCCTCTAGTCATCAACTTGTCAGGGCCGTTTCCATAGGAACAGGGACCCTGAGAAATGAGAGCCTGAGAAGATGGACTTTAAGGGAGCATCTTGGTCCTGAGCGCCAACATCAGGTAACACATTTAGTTTAGGATTACCAGTCTAAAGAAAAGCTTTAGAGTCAGTAGACCAGGAGCCAAGTTCAACACAGCCACTACTTGCCATGTGACCCCAGCATGCTCTTGAGTTTCTGTTTCTCATTTTCCCCTCCTGGGAGAAGAATGGCTGGACGGCCCACTTTGAAGTGCTTACCTTACACCAATATTCTTGAACTGGGATCAGGTGTGCTACCTGACACATGGGTAAAGCAAACCTCCAGGGACAACCCCAGTGTCCCTCTGAGGTCTTCTGAGCTCTGTCACTTTCCCCTCAGTCCCCACACAGAGCACTGGCAGGTCCCCAGGACTGCACGCATGTGTGTCCTTGACTAAGTTCGGAAGAAGAAAGCAGGGCACACAGAAAGACATGGTCAAAGGAACTATGTACTGGCATTTCACTTGTATTTTAATAAATAAAACTTGCCTGAGGATCAGAAAAGTAAAACAGCCACACTGGCTAATCTTTTAGACCAGGCAGCAATAACACACACCTTTAATCCCAGTAGCCACACTAGCTTGCCATAGAAACCAGACAGTAGTGGTGCATGCCCTTAATCTCAGTCCTAGAGAGGAACAAGATGGGCAGGCTCTTTTTGGATTTTCGAGACGGGGGTTTCTCTGCAGTTTTTGGTGCCTGTCCTGGAACTAGCTCTTGTAGACCAGGCTGGCCTTAAACTCACGGAGATCCGCCTGCCTCTGCCTCGCTAGTGCGCCACCACTGCCTGGCTCATTCTGAGAGCCCTGGAGGCAGGCTTGCCATTTCAGATTGAGATCAAGGTAAGAGCCAGTGGCTAACTGCTTTGCTTCTCTGGTCTTCAGGATGAACTCCAATTTCTCTCTCTGAGTTTTATTTTTTTATTTTTATTTTTTTTTAAACGAGCTTCAGGACTATGCTTCTGGAAGTGAATCCAGGAGGCCAGAGCTGCAGATTAGAGTGACAAAGCTGGAGACGGGTAGAGAGGAAGACAGGCATGGCCGTGGCCTGAGGGCAGGGAGGGTTCCTTGGGTGCTGTCTTCAAGGCTGTCTTCTGGGGCTGACCTGGAAGGTCTTTCTCTTTGAGGCAGTCACTATTGGGCAGAGATTGGGAAGAGGTACCGTGTTCCCTGAGAGGCAGGAAGAGGGGACAGCAGTGGGAATCAGGCCGGCCAGTAGGCCTAACTCTGACACTGGAAGTGAGTGGCTTGAGGGATCAAGGTATTTCTCAGTTTGAAACCCACTTAAAAAAAAATCGATGGTTTGTATTCAGCAGTGTTTGGTTAAAAAAAGAAAAATAGCTGCAGCCCGCGCCCTCACGGCAGAAAAGAGTGAGCCCCATCAATTACAGCAGGCGAAACAACAATGGCTTGCGGCGGTTTTGTTCCTTCAGCTCCAAAAATATTAAGTCATTTAGCCTTACAAACCGAGCACTTGGTGAGTGACAATATCTTCATTTCCAAAGCTCCTGCCCAGCATCCTCGGGACAGTGATTTTCTCCCAGCCTGGAAGGGTCAGAAACTGGGCCACTGTTGCCAGGGACTGGCCATCGACTTGCCTGGTGAGCTCTCTGAGGGACCCGAGCCACCCCAACAGCCCGACTTCCATGGGGCTTTCCCACCGGGAGGGCTTCCAGGCTATAAGAGTCTGGGAGACACCCACAGCAGTTAGCGTGCTAAGCGACAAGATCTGGGTGTCGTCACTCTTGGTACACCAGCAGGGACACTGAGGACACCAACCCCACTGTTCTTTAGAGCTGCTTGGGTCTCAGAGAGTCTCCAGCTCTCAGATCTCATCCCAGATCAGATCGGTCGAAAATGTCTGAAGTGGGACCCATGTCGATGTGTCGTAAGAGCCTTGCAGGCGGGTCCATCCTATATCAAGGGACTTGTAGAGCAATGTAGAACCCTGTTGAGGATGGCAGTGTGGGACAGGAGTGCCCCAGAGCCAGCACGGGTGCCCTCTGTGGGTGGGTTCCACCAGGAACGAAACTTCCACAGAGGTGGCAGGGTTTTTAGGGTCCAGCCCTACAGATTCAGCTACTGGATGTGTCTGCAGAGAATTAACTCCCCCTGAAGAGACTCCCAGAATCCTGGTGCACTGCCTGGCCACTACTTCACTCAAAGTTCATTTCTGACCACAACTTAGAGTTATAACTCAGAGAAACTCTCTTGTACCACACCCTGTCCTCCCAGAAAACAAAGGAGCTGCTCTGTGTCTCCCTCCCATCTTTATTTCTCCCTTAAGTACTACTAGTACACACACATACACATGTATGTGTGTTATATGTATGCATGGATTGATTGGTTGATTTTTGTTGTACTATATAATGAACCCAGGACCTTGCCTCTACCACTGAGCTATATCCCAATTTCCTCTCTAATTTACATTTTTACTTTGAGACAAAGTCTCACTAAATTGAACTTCTATGTAGCTCAAGCTGGCCTCAGACTTGTGCATGTGCGTGCATGTGTGAGTGAGTGTATGAGCCTCACTCACAGTTTTTATTTCTATGCACCATACACATGCAGGAGCCTGCAGAGACCAGAAGAAGACAACATCAAATCTCCTGGAATTGAAATTACAGGTGGTTGTGAGCTGCCTTATGGATGCTGGAAACCAAACCTGGGCCTTGTGAACAAACTGCCCTTAACTGATGAGCCGTCTCTCCATCCCATGGCCTTTCTATCCTTCTGCCTCTGTCTCCTGGGTGGCTGGGACACAGGCTAGTGTCACCACATCTGTCCCAGACGTGTGTTTTACAAAGCAATGATGAAATAGCTTTAATGGTGTATCGGAACTGGGGAAGGGGAGCATGGACTGTAACCACGTGATGATTCTGACATTTCTCCAACTGGTGAATCCCACCAGTGTCCAGCCTTTCTGACCCTGAGATGTTAGGGCTGACAGTCCTCACGTCTTGAAGGTACATGATGTGCTCATGTACACAGCCATGTCTGGGTTAAGCACTCACTGCTCAGGTCTGACCCAGAGCAGGGACTCCCACAAGGCCAGAATTGACAGTCTCTGCTCTCTTGATCTTGCCTCTAAGTAGTGGTCCACTCTGCATGGGATGGACAAAAAAAAGGGGGGGGGCTAGAAGGAAGAGAGGCTCCAAAGTCAAAGTTCACAGACAAAGTTGGACCAAATTAAGTTCAAACAAGTGTCTTGCCCCGTGTAGTGGTGCTGCCCGCTCATAATTCTAGCACTTGAGGCTGAACCAGGAGGATTTTCAGTTTGAGGACAGTTTGAGCTACATAGTAAAATCTAGCTTCAAATAGAAATTTGCTTACTGCAAGATTTGTGTGGTATAAACTTGAGAATGACCATGTGAAGATGCAGGATCTCTGTGATGCTTGGCCATGCTACTTAGCATGTGAAATCTCTGGATGGCTCCATGTCACAGCATCTATATGTGGCCTTGATCTGGGGTGCCTTTCCTTTAGATAAGGTGTCTTCGGTAACTGTTTTCTAGAGAAAGAGTCTTGGGACAACAGCTAGCTTGTATTCGTTCCTGCAGCTCTGAGGCCCTGAGGTTTTAGATCCAAGAATGAATCCAGATTTCGCTGTTAGAACTTCAGGATCGCTCCTCCAGTCCCCTGCTGACATGCTACTCCTTGGAGGCATTGTCTCTTCTCACTCCAGTGGCCTTGAAGGCTTTGTTGCCTCTCACTCCCGTGGCTCTGGGAGCTTCTGCTCGGTCTCCCACCAGCAGTCCCTGCCCCTGCTCAGCCCTCCACAGCAGTAGCTGGTCACCTACCCGGCCAACTCTCAACTCATTTGCCGCTGCTGGTTCCCACCCACCACACCTTTCCCTGATTGCTGCTCCGACAGAGATATCTAGGCCCTTTACACGCTCTGCCCACTGGAGATCTGACCCCTGGCTGCCTGGGAAAACCCCCAGGGTGAGCAGAGGCAGAGGAATGGTGGCTGGAGAGAAAAAAAAAAAGGAGAGAGCAGAGGTGCCCACCTCCACACCTTCAGTGTAAGCAATCAACAAGAGCTGGTGCTGCCTCCGGAGGAGGGACCAGCGCCCTGGGCCCACACAATCTATCTCCATGGTAACCAGACTGGGAAACCTGCATAGAGCTGGCTGCTAGGCTGGGGTCTATGCCTCTTCCTCCTGGTAGCTGTGTATCTGAGGGTCCTAGCCCCTCCCTGCCACTCCTCCCTCTCTCTGATTTCTTTCTAGATTGAGTAATTATTGAGCGATTCTGCTGAAATTCCTCAATTTGAGGATCAGACGATCAGGCCTTGCTGGATATGGTAGCATACTTGCCAGCACTCAGGAGACTGAGGCAGGAGGATTGCTGTAATTTCTAGGCCAATATGGGTTACAAAGCAGACTATGGAGAAAAGGGGGCAGGAGGAGAGAGATAGGGGAGAGAAAGGGAGGGACGGAGGAGAGAGAAAAGAAAAAGGAAGAAGAGGAGGAGAAGAACAGGTATCTATCTGTTACCCCCCAGCACTGGGAGGCAGAAAGTTCAATGTCTTCCATGGCTACGTAGAAAGCTTGAGATCAGCCTGGGATATATGAGACCTTGTTTTTTTTTTTGTTTTGTTTTGTTTTGTTTTGTTTTGTTTTTTAAGATGGGGGAAAAAGAAAAGGTGGAGTAGGTAGGCCTTCTGTCTATGTGTTACTTTCATTGGTTAATAAAGAAACTGCCTTGGCTTTTTGATAGGGCAGAATTCAAATAGGTGGAGTAGACTGAACAGAATGCGGGAAGAAAGAAAGCAGAGTCAGGCAGATGCCATGATTCCCCTTCCTGAGATGGACGCTGGCTAGACTCATGCAGGTAAGCCACGACCTCGTGGTGGCATACAGAGTATTAGATATGGGTTAATCAAGATGTGAGAGTTAGCCAATAAGAGGCTAGAACTAATGGGCCAGGCAGTGTTTAAATGAATACAGTTTCTGTGTAATTATTTCGGGTAAAGCTAGCTGGGAGCCGGGCGACGGGAAGCCGTCCACGTTAGTTACCAACTAACTCCACTAACTCCATGTTAGTTACCAACAAAGAGGAGGAGGAGGAGGAGGAGGAGGAGGAGGAGGAGGAGGGAGAGGAGGAGGAGGAAGGCTTTATGTCCTGGTTTTTGAGCCCTTCCTAGCCCTCTCAGAAGAGATAACAGAATGGTTGCTAGGCATCCACCATATTATGAGCCCCTTTTCCCTTTTCATATACAATATTTTATCCGTACATCAATCACAGGTCATCAGGACTGGAAGAAGACTTAGGGATCGTTGCTGTAGTGATTCCCAAACTCTCTTTTCTAAGGGGCATTTTCTGTAGAGGGTCTATGTACAAAGGAGATAGAGTTGGCACTACTCTGGTTAACACCCCTGCCTCCACCTTCCCGTTGATTTTAGGGGACATTTGTTCCCATGGGAAACCATCTGAAAGTCACAAGCTTAGCTGTACTCCTTTTAAATGTTGATTAATTATTATACTTCTTTATTTGTTTATTTCTAGTGTGTGTGTGTGTGTGTGTGTGTGTACGTACATGTAGAGGTCAGAGGAGAACTTGTGGGAATCAGTTCCTTCCTCTACCATGTGGATGGATCTCTGGGTTGTCAAGTTTGGCAAGTGCCTTTAACCAGTGAGTCATCTCTCCAACTCTGCATCATATTTTACAAGAAGGAGAAATGAAACTGAGAAAAGTGAGGTCTTTTCTGAGGTTCTTATAGTAAGCCAGGCTTCCTGGCCCCAGATCCCGACCCACAATACTCTGTGCTTCTTGCTTCTCCACCCTGCCTGGAGATATGTGCACATGTGGGTGGGACTCTGGCACCTCTATCATGCTACAGAGGCAGAAGCCAGGCCTTCTGCTTATGCTGTGATCTGGTCATGTGCTAGATGAAGAGATGTGGACTGAGCTGCTGAGACCTGAGAGAGAGAGACAGGAGGCAGAGTTCACCATTGGGTCCAGCTTCAGAATCTTCTTCTCTGGGTGGCTCTTTGGACTGAAGAGTCTCTCATCTGGAGTCTGCAGAAAAGCTGCTGTGGGGATGAGGACTGGAGTGGGGGAAGAGAAGTCCTCCTGGGGTGGCTTTTGGCAGTGACATCCTAACCTCCGCAGCTCGAGGAAGCAGCGAGACAGACACTTTGAGAGAAAGCGTGGCACCTGGATATTGCACAGTGTAATGGAACCAGCCAAGTGGTAAATGTAGCTTTTAAATAGGTTTTGTGTTCCCCATTAACTGCCCTGATGTTGATTAGCCCTGACAGCTAAGAAGGGGCAGTCAGCAGCTTCCACCAGGTGGTGGGGGCTCAGCTGACCCATTCTTCCACTGGTCAACATGGCAGGGAGATCCCTATGAGGTAGGGCGGGATGGATCGCCTCTAGGGATAAATGGGGCAGTGAAGGACCATGGCAGGCCTCTGGTGGGCTGTCCCAAGCTCCTGCCCTCTTCCTATCCCTTACCTTGGGGCTTCTCTCAGATACGATTGAGTGTGGACATCTGCAGGGAGCTGTCAAGGGCATGGTTTCCTTTTGCTGTCTTGGTGTGGAAAGGGGCCCCATTTGCAAAGGAGATGATCAGACTCATGACCTCCTAAGAATAGAGTCACCCACTGAAGAAGCTTGGAAGCTGTGAAGGGGTTTGTAGGAATTTTCGAGATACTTCTTTGAGCACAGGCAGCTTGGTCCTTAAGAGACAAGAGCAGGTGGAATCCAACAGGCTCTCCAGTCACCTCAAAGGGTATTCCAAACCAAGAATCATGATAAGCCTTGGAGACTGCAGAAAATTGATAACTCTCATGCTTATTGATGGGACAGCAGAAAAGATTAAAGGGGAGGCTGGGGCCCAGCTCAGTTGGCAGAGTCTTATCTAGCATACTCGAACCCTGGGTTTGATCCCAATACTGTGTAGGCAGCATGGAGGCACATGCCTGACATCCCAGAACTTGGAGGGAGGACCAGAGGTTCAAGGTCAGTCAAGAATATGAAATATTGTTCGTTTGTGAAGGGAGAGGATGCAGAATATATCTCCTGGCTCACAGGAGAGGGAGAGGAAGGAAGCTCAGAGAAAGCTCTCTGGGGCAAAGGAGTGGCTCACGACTCTAAGCCCAAGCTGTAGAACCCAGAGGAAGCCAATGGGTGTTTCCCTGCCTCCCATTCTCATCAAGCATCACCTAGGACTCCGCCTCCTAATCGTGTATTGACCAACACAGGTCTTGGGTCCAGAGCGTTTGGGAAAGGAGCTGCGGTCTTCCCCAAAACTTCCTTTTGCTGAACTACCCTTGCTTAACCAGGGCCTGGAGGAGGCAGTAAAGACCACAGTAGCTGCTACCAACCTTCATTCTTCCCTCAGCTCCGAGCCACCACCTCCTTCAGCCTCAGGCCTCCACCCACCCTCCACCCTGGCAGCACCAGCACTGGCTTCCCCTGCAGGAAGCCTCTGAGTCAACACAGCTGAGGAAGTTGCAGGGCGGGTTTTAAACTCCCTTCTGTTTGACAGAAAAGCTCACTCCTTCCATCACCCCATGCGGCTTTTGCATTAAAATGCTCATCATGACAGGAATCTATGAAATAAAAAAAAAGTGGAAATAACCGAAATGTTCAACAATTAGGGGGTGTTTAGTAAATCACGGTACATCCATTTGTTAGAACATTACACAGACATTAAAAATGATCATTATGGAGACTGGATAGCGACTGGGGAAAGGTTTATGGGAAGACACTAAGTGGAACCACAATGCAAATGATACAATTGCTTTGATTGCGACTGGGGAAAATATGTCAGTGTGTCAACAAGGGCTGTGAGATACCACACGGGAGTGAGAGACGGCTCGGCGGGCATGGCAGCTCTGTGGGGTTTTACATGTTTTCCCCTCTTAAAATGGTTTACTTCTCTGTTATTTTTTTTTACTTAGTCCTCTCTCTCTCTCTTTCTCTTTCTCTTTCTCTTTCTCTCTCTCTCTCTCTCTCTCTCTCCCTCCCTCCCTCCCTCCCTCCCTCTCTCTCTCTCTCTCTCTCTCTCTCTCTCTCTCTCTCTCTCTCTCTCTCCCCCTCCTATAGAACACACAGAATAGAAGACCAGACTAGGTCAGGAGCTGAGAAGTGTCTGTAGAACCCTACACCACAACTAGGAAGATGACCCAGCAGGCATGATGGCTAGGGTTTGTTGTTGTTGTTGCTGTTTGTTTTTGTTTTTTTTTCAACTTGACATGATCTAAAAATCATTTGAGAGGAGAGAACTCCAGTTGAGAAACGGCCTCCATAAGATGGGGCTGTAGACAAGCCTATGGGCATTTTCTTAGTTAGTGATTGATGGAGGAGGGCCCAGCTCATTGTGGGTGGTTTCACCCTGGGCTGGTGGTCCTGGGCTCTATAAGAAAGTAAGCTGAACAAGACGTGGGGAGCAAGCCAGTAAGCAGCACCCTCCATGGCCTTTTCATCAGCTTCTGCCTCCAGGTTCCTACCATGCTTGAGTTCCTATCCTGACTTCCTCGGATGGTGAATTGTGAGGTAAGCCAAATAAACCTTTTCCTTCCTCAGCTGCCTTGGTCATGATGCTTCACCACAGCAATTGAAATCCTAAGTAGACAGCAGGGGAAGGTGTACCCCAACTGGTCCTCTAATCACTACATATACATCATGGAACACAAATACCTCCAATTTAAAAAAAGGTAAAGAATTAATGTAGTCATATAGTGAAGATAAACAAACTCAGCACAGTATATGTGTGTGTGTGTGTGTGTGTGTGTGTGTGTGTGAAAGAGAGAGAGAGAGAGAGAGAGAGAGAGAGAGAGAGAGAGAGAGAGAGAGAGACCAATGTCATTGATGTTGGGTATCTTCCTCAATCACCTTTTTTTTTTTAAAATGTGGT